>NC_053389.1:832865688-833180739 GCF_905171765.1 Bufo bufo
CGGCAATGCGCCGAAACAACGTTTAGCTTAAGGCCGGATCCGGATTAATGCCTTTCAATGGGCAATAATTCCAGATCCGGCCTTGCGGCAAGTGTTCAGGATTTTTGGCCGGAGCAAAAAGCGCAGCATGCTGCGGTATTTTCTCCGGCCAAAAAACGTTCCGGTCCGGAACTGAAGAGATCCTGATGCATCCTGAACGGATTTCTCTCCATTCAGAATGCATTAGGATAAAACTGATCAGGATTCTTCCGGCATAGAGCCCCGACGATGTAACTCTATGCCGGAAGAAAAGAACGCAAGTGGGAAAGAGCCCTTATGCAGGTCCCCATCTGGTGGACACGCCCCTAGGGGACCAGAATGAAGACTGTGACACAGGACAGCTATGCAGCACTGCAGGATACACAGACACAATACATCCCCACAATGCATCATGGTTTCCTCCTCTCTGCCCTGGAGACACCCGAGGAGTAATCCAATTATCTCTCAAGACAAAGGGAAATCGCCAATACACATGTGGGGACAACAGAACAGAAATCACCACCCAAACACACAATGTCACACCACCACAGCAAACACAGACATTTAACATATTCCCAGATAGCTCAAGTCTGAGTGCATATTATTAGGTGAATGGCACTCAGACAACATGAATACAATAAAATGAGCTATCTAGGTACCCTCACATAACATACAATACAATTACACAGACAGATGGTTCTCACACACCTCAAAACCCCACATGTCCCCATGGCTTGGATCTGAGCGCTCAGATGCCACAAACACAGTCAAATCGCCATGGGGTTTTATAGGCCGGTGACATCAAAGGGGCTGACTATCTGCTGATTGGCCGGCTGTATGGCATTATGGCATTTGTTCCCGGGCTTTTTACTTTCACTTTGTAACATATGCAGCAGCCATTTTAGAAAAAAATTTGATTTGTTACCATGAAGCATGAGGAAATTCGGATTTGTGGCAAATCAAATTTTACCTGAAATTTGTAATCGAATTCCACTTCGTTAATTTCGATTCGCTCAACACTAGTTATAAACAGAAAAATACATAATCACCTCATTCATTTGCTCTCGAAGAGACTGTCACGGCCACCTTGATTGAAGAAACGCTACAAATCTCACGCACACCGACGTGACAACATCACTGCGCCAGGCCAACGTGATGATGTGATGATGTCACACGTCAGCGGGCCTGAGTTTTGACGTGTTTTCTTCAATCAAGAAGGCCACCACAAGCAAATGGATGAGGTATGTATTTTTGTTGTTTTTCTACAGGCATTTAAGGAAAAATGTATTCATGGCGGATTACATTTTTGCAGAAATTCGGATTGAAGACCATTTCATTAACATCGATTCGCTCAACACTAGTAATAATCTCACTGAAAACTTGCAATCCATTGCTAATCAACTGCGAATGTTCTCCTTCTATGTGTAGAAATCACTTTCCTTTCCCCCTAGTACTTCGAATGTGCACTATAATCAATAATATGATTATCTCATGACAAGTCTTCTGAAGAGAGGGATGGCTGCTATATTTCCAGTTGTGCGAGTTATACAACCGTTAAAAAGCTTTATTCTTGTGTTTTAACCATATAAAGGGGTTTTCCAGTTTCATAATGATTTTTTCTACTTGCCCAGAGCACCCCAAACATTGCATATGTCTGTCCCACGTACGTGTTTATCATGTCAGCACTTTCCTTTCGCTGTTCTTAGCATCATTGCACCCTGGCAGGATGTTTACATGCAGAACTTCCTGTTTTCATCACCTTCCTGCTTTTTTTCTAAGCTAACCCAGCATGCTTTGCTTTGCATCGTTTCACCAGTCACACTGTTCTCTCTGTAGTAGTCACACCCAATACTCAGTTGTCCATTGGCCAAACTTCAGATAGCATGATGCAGCAGAAAAAGAGATCCTTTTCCCCACAATAAAGCAGGCAGCATTGTGCTTTACTGTAGTTCCCTCTCCCTTGAATTGACAGGGCAGGGAACTTGGCAGGCAATCAGCAATAGTGACAAGATGGAGCACCGTCAGTAAAGCTATCCCTATTCATTGGCTTCAGTCGGAGGAGTGTGAGAATCCTCATTTTGAAAAAGTGATATTTCGGACATGGGAACAGGATATACGCCTGGACACAGGGGCCAGAGTGTAGGTTGGCCTGAACCTGGGCATTTAGACAGGAGGTCTTGACTTGCTGATTGGCCTCAGCCTGGTGCATCAAGTGAAAAAACTACTCCATCATGCTAAGGATACTGAACTGGCTGCTACTTCTGCTGCAACTTCTGCTGATCATGGCAGCAGGAGGTGAGTAACTCTGTGTGGGCAGAGAAGGGCCTCCCTTCCAGACACGTCAACGGCAGACATCTGCTCACCAAAAGCTGCTGCAAGCTGCATACACAGTGTTTCCTGGTAATAATGTAATATGGCCTACCTTTTGAAGGGAGGAAAACATTCCTCATTTTGCTTTAATAGTGAGGGTCTAAAAATATGGCTATCCAGTAATCATCAGACTGCTTGATGTCAATGATATGCCTTTCATGGTAGTAAGCAAGCGAGTATACGGTTCAGCATTCTTACCGGCGTGCCCCAGGAGTCAGTTGTTTGTGACTCTGCTGGGACAAATGGGTGTTGTGGCCAGTTTCCACTGTCATCGTCATTAATAGAGATGAGCGAATTGAAGTTGATGAAGTGGAATTCGATCTGAATTTCCGGAAATATTCGGTTTGCACAGAATGCGAATTTCCTCACGCTTCATGGTAAAGAATCGCATTTCCTAAAATGGCTGCTGCACGTGTAAGGACATGGAGCAAGGAACTCTGGAAACGCGGGATCACCCATAATGCCATGCATGCAGCCAATCAGCATCCAGACCTGTGATGTCACAGCCCTATAAATAGCTTCAGCCATCTTGGATTCTGCCATTTTCCTGTGCACTTAGTGCAGGGAGAGACGTCACCAGGTGCTAGCGACAGTGTTAGGAAAGACTTCATTATGCTAAAAAAATGATTTACAAGTTCAGGGAAAGATTATTCAAGGTGAAGGGATAGGATAGGGAGGAATCATTCCACAGTAGTGTTGGTCGAGCACCAAAGTGATCGGGTGCTTGAGTAGAACACTTCGGGATGCTCGGGTGCTCTACCGAGCACCCGAGCACAATGGAAGTCAATTGGAGAACCCGAGCATTAAACCAGGCACCCCCTGCTCTGAAGAGGGGAGGGTGTCTGGTTCATAGGAAAAGTTAAGAAATTGATGGAAACACCACTGAAATGGTTCGGGAACAGCATGGGGAGGATGTCTGGATGCATCTTGGACTCCCAGGTCTCTGCTGGGAACGATGTTGTCTGAGTAGTACGCCACTTTTACAGACTGACAATAATACACACAGAACCGAAGATAAAATTGATTTTAGAGGAAAAATTGTTAAGAAACATTCTTTCCTGTATATTTACTTGTATATAAAGTGCAAGTGCTGCCAAAAATTACAAGGAAGAGGCACTCTAATACAACCTGTATATAACATAAATGAGGGCCTTGTTCACATTGTGGTACAATTATTCAGGTAGTGGGACTCCTATACTCATAAAGCCTATGCACTAAGTGAAAGGGCTGCCAAAAATTACAAGGAACCGGCGCTGCAATACACCCTTTATTACACATAAAAGAGGGCATCATACACACCCTTGAAAAATTATGATTGATGGCCTGCTGGTTACCCTCAAAAACATTAGGCGCAAGGGCCTACTGGTGACCCTCTAAAACATTAGGGGCGAGGGTCCGCTGCTGATCTGACTATCTAAAACATTAGGGTTGAGGGTCTGCTGTTGAGTTGACTATCTAAAACATTAGGGGTGAAGGCCTGCTGCCGAGCTGCCCCTCTAAAAAAAATTGTGGGCGAGGTCCTGCTGCTGAGCTGACCATTTAAAAAAAATTGTGAGCGAAGGCCTGCTGCCGAGCTGACCATCTAAAAAAAATTGTGGGGCGAGGGCCTGCTCCCGAGCTGACCTTCTAAAACATTATAGGTGAGAGCCTGCTGCCGAGCTGACCATCAAAAAAATGTTGTGGTCAAGGGCCTGCTGGCGAGCTGACCATCTAAAAAATGTTGTGGGCCTGCTGCCGAGCTGACCATCTAAAAAATTTTGTGGGCGAGGGCCTGCTGCCGAGCTGACCATCTAAAAAATTTTGTGGGCGAGGGCCTGCTGCCGAGCTGACCATCTAAAACATTTTATGGGCGAGGGCCTGCTGCAGAGCTGACCGTCTAAAATTTTAGGGGTGAGGGTCTGCTACAGAGCTGACCCTCTAAAACATTATGGCTGAGGTCCTGCTGGTGACCCTCAAAAACATTATGGATGAGGGCCTGCTGCTGAGCTGACCCTCTAAAACATTAGGAGCGAGGGCAGCCTAATAAGCATGTTGATATGATTGAGGAGGAGAAGGACGAGAAAAGGGAGATTGAACCATATACCCTTTTTAGTGGTGGAAGGGATGCATGGGAATACAGTGTATTCATCACACCATAAAAGCCACATTTAGAGTGCGTTTATGTTCAGCCGTTTTCCTCTGGTGGAGTAGAGAAGTCAGGGGCAATCCAGGCCTTGTTCATTTTTATAAGAGACAACCGGTCAGCATTTTCAGATGACGCTTATCAGTTATTAGGCCCCCAGCATCACTAAATACACGCTCCGGCAAAACGCTGGCGGCAGGGTAGGCCAGCATCTCCAAGGCATAGAGTGCCAGTTCGTGCCACACGTCCAGCTTGGACACCCAATAGTTCTAAGGCACACAGGGATCACTGAGGATGCTGACATGGTCTGCTATGGCTACGTACTCCTTCACCATCTTCCAAAATGTTTCCCTCCTTGTGACAGTAGTCCACGCATCAGGTTGAGGGTGCTGGCGGGGTGTCATAAAACTGTCCCAGGCCTTGGAGAGTGTTGCCCTGCCTCTGTTGGAACTGCTGTGTGTTCCCCTCATCTCCCCTCCTCGGTTGGCCAAGGTACTACATACTTTGCAGCCAGCGTTGTCAGCTGGAAATTATTGGAGAAATTTTTTCACAAGGACCTTCTGGTATTGCACCATTTTGCTCATCCTCTCCACCACAGGAATAAGAGATGAGAAGTTCTCTTTGTAGCGGGGGTCGAAAAGGGTGAACAACCAGTAATCGGTGTTGGCCAAAATGCGTACAACACGAGGGTCACGGGAAAGGCAGCCTAACATAAAGTCAGCCATGTTTGACAGAGTCCCAACAGACAAGACTTCGCTGTCCTCATCAGGAGGATGACTCTCAATCTCCTCATCCTCTTCCTCCTCTTCTGCCCATCCACGCTGAACAGATGTAATAAAACTTCCATGGGTACTACTCTCTGTAGCGAAGGCAGCCGTCTCCTGCTCCTCCTCCTCCTCATCATCCAATTCACGCTGAGAAGACGAACTGAGGGTGGTCTGGATATCACCCTGTGTACTTTTTTCCCCCATTTCCGCATTAATTGTGAGCAGCGAGCGTTTGAGTAGACACAGAAGTGGGATGGTGACACTGATAATAGCGTTATCGCCGCTCACCATCTGTGTTGATTCCTCAAAGTTGCGTAAAACCTCACAGAGGTCAGACATACATGCTCACTCCTCGCTTGTGAAGAGCGGCAGCTGACTGGAAAGGCGATGACCATGTTGCAGCTGGTATTCCACTACTGCCCTCTGCTGCTGACAAAGACTGGCCAACATATGGAACGTCGAGTTCCAGCCATGCTCATGTCGTACAGCAGTCAGTGAGCTGGCAATTGCAAGCACTGCTGCAGCGTTGCCAGACCGGTGGAAGCTGTGAATGACTTGCGGAAATGGGCACACAAGTGTTGCACCTTCACCAGTAGCTCAGGCAAATTGCAGTAGGTTTTGAGAAACCGCTGAACCACTAGGTTGAACATGTGAGCTAGGCATTGTATGTGTGTGAGCTTGCCGAGCTCCAAAGCCACCACTAAGCTATGGACATTATCAGACACAACCATGCCTGGGTGTAGGTTGAGTGCCGAGAGCCACAGCTCAGTCTGGTCCCTTATCCCTGACACAGCTCTATGGCTGTGTGCTGTTTGTCACCTAAGCAGATCAGTTTAAGCTGGGCCTGTTGCCGCTTCCCCACTGCAGTGCTACACTGCTTCTAGCTACTGACTGATGTCTGACTGGTGCTGCAAGATGATAATTCAGAAGTGGAAGTGGAGGAGGAGGCAGAGGAGGAGAAGGGGGGTTGCAGCCACTAACGTAGGTGGCGGCGGAAACCCTAATGGAAGTAGGGCCCGCAATCCTTGGCATCGGTAGCACCTGTGTCATCCCAGGGTACGACTCGCTCCAAGTCTCCACAAGGTTCACCTAGTGTGCCTTCAGGGAAATGTAGCGTCCCTGGCTAAGAGCACTTATCCATGTGTCAGTCATTAACCGCTTGCCGCCACGCTAACGCCGAAAGGCGTCATTGCGGCGGCTCCCCCAGGCTACGCTAACGCCAATAGGCGTCATCTCGCGTGAGCCGAGATTTCCTGTGAACGCGCGCACACAGGCGCGCGCGCTCACAGGAACGGAAGGTAAGAGAGTTGATCTCCAGCCTGCCAGCGGCGATCGTTCGCTGGCAGGCTGGAGATGTGTTTTTTTTAACCCCTAACAGTTATATTAGACGCTGTTTTGATAACAGCGTCTAATATACCTGCTACCTGGTCCTCTGGTGGTCCCCTTTGTTTGGATCGACCACCAGAGGACACAGGTAGCTCAGTAAAGTAGCACCAAGCACCACTACACTACACTACACCCCCCCCCCGTCACTTATTAACCCCTTAGTAGCCCCTGATCACCCCATATAGACTCCCTGATCACCCCCCTGTCATTGATTACCCCCCTGTCATTGATCACCCCCCTGTAAAGCTCCATTCAGACGTCCGCATGATTTTTACGGATCCACTGATAGATGGATCGGATCCGCAAAACGCATCCGGACGTCTGAATGAAGCCTTACAGGGGCGTGATCAATGACTGTGGTGATCACCCCATATAGACTCCCTGATCACCCCCCTGTCATTGATTACCCCCCTGTCATTGATTACCCCCCTGTAAAGCTCCATTCAGACGTCCGCATGATTTTTACGGATCCACTGATAGATGGATCGGATCCGCAAAACGCATACGGACGTCTGAATGGAGCCTTACAGGGGCATGATCAATGACTGTGGTGATCACCCCATATAGACTCCCTCATCACCCCCCTGTCATTGATTACCCCCCTGTAAAGCTCCATTCAGACGTCTGCATGATTTTTACGGATCCACTGATAGATGGATCGGATCCGCAAAACGCATCCGGACGTCTGAATGAAGCCTTACAGGGGCATGATCAATGACTGTGGTGATCACCCCCCTGTCATTGATTACCCCCCTGTAAAGCTCCATTCAGATGTCCGCATGATTTTTACGGATGCACTGATAGATGGATCGGATCCGCAAAACGCATCCGGACGTCTGAATGAAGCCTTACACGGGCGTGATAAATGACTGTGGTTATCACCCCATATAGACTCCCTGATCACCCCCCTGTCATTGATTACACCCCTGTCATTGATTACCCCCCTGTAAAGCTCCATTCAGACGTCCGCATGATTTTTACGGATCCACTGATAGATGGATCGGATCCGCAAAACGCATCCGGACGTCTGAATGAAGCCTTACAGGGGCATGATCAATGACTGTGGTGATCACCCCATATAGACTCCCTGATCACCCCCCTGTCATTGATTACCCCCCTGTCATTGATTACCCCCCTGTAAAGCTCCATTCAGACGTCTGCATGATTTTTACGGATGCACTGATAGATGGATCGGATCCGCAAAACGCATACGGACGTCTGAATGAAGCCTTACACGGGCGTGATCAATGACTGTGGTGATTACCCCATATAGACTCCCTGATCACCCCCCTGTCATTGATCACCCCCCTGTCATTGATCACCCCCCCTGTCATTGATCACCCCCCCTGTCATTGATCATCCCCCCTGTCATTGATCACCCCCCTGTCATTGATCACCCCCCTGTCATTGATCACACCCCTGTCATTGATCACCCCCCTGTCATTGATCACCCCCCTGTAAGGCTCCATTCAGACATTTTTTTGGCCCAAGTTAGCGGAATTATTATTATTTTTTTTTCTTACAAAGTCTCGTATTCCACTAACTTGTGTCAAAAAATAAAATCTCACATGAACTCACCATACCCCTCACGGAAACCAAATGCGTAAAATTTTTTAGACATTTATATTCCAGACTTCTTCTCACGCTTTAGGGCCCCTAGAATGCCAGGGCAGTATAAATACCCCACATGTGACCCCATTTCGGAAAGAAGACACCCCCAGGTATTCCGTGAGGGGCATATTGAGTCCATGAAAGATTGAAATTTTTGTCCCAAGTTAGCGGAACGGGAGACTTTGTGAGAAAAAAAATTAAAAATATCAATTTCCGCTAACTTGTGCCAAAAAAAAAAAATTTCTATGAACTCGCCATGCCCCTCATTGAATACCTTGGGGTGTCTTCTTTCCAAAATGGGGTCACATGTGGGGTATTTATACTGCCCTGGCATTCTAGGGGCCCCAAAGCGTGAGAAGAAGTCTGGTATCCAAATGTCTAAAAATGCCCTCCTAAATGTAATTTGGGCACCTTTGCGCATCTAGGCTGCAAAAAAGTGTCACACATCTGGTATCGCCGTACTCAGGAGAAGTTGGGGAATGTGTTTTGGGGTGTCATTTTACATATACCCATGCTGGGTGAGAGAAATATCTTGGTCAAATGCCAACTTTGTATAAAAAAATGGGAAAAGTTGTCTTTTGCCAAGATATTTCTCTCACCCAGCAAGGGTATATGTAAAATGACACCCCAAAACACATTCCCCAACTTCTCCTGAATACGGCGATACCACATGTGTGACACTTTTTTGCAGCCTAGGTGGGCAAAGGGGCCCATATTCCAAAGAGCACCTTTAGGATTTCACAGGTCATTTACCTACTTACCACACATTAGGGCCCCTGGAAAATGCCAGGGCAGTATAACTACCCCACAAGTGACCCCATTTTGGAAAGAAGACACCCCAAGGTATTCCGTGAGGGGCATGGCGAGTTCCTAGAATTTTTTATTTTTTGTCACAAGTTAGTGGAAAATGCTGATTTATTATATTTTTTTTTTTTTCATACAAAGTCTCATATTCCACTAACTTGTGACAAAAAATAAAAACTTCCATGAACTCACTATGCCCATCAGCGAATACCTTGGGGTCTCTTCTTTCCAAAATGGGGTCACTTGTGGGGTAGTTATACTGCCCTGGCATTCTAGGGGCCCAAATGTGTGGTAAGGAGTTTGAAATCAAATTCTGTAAAAAATGACCTGTGAAATCCGAAAGGTGCTCTTTGGAATATGGGCCCCTTTGCCCACCTAGGCTGCAAAAAAGTGTCACACATCTGGTATCTCCGTACTCAGGAGAAGGTGGGGAATGTGTTTTGGGGTGTCATTTTACATATACCCCTGCTGGGTGAGAGAAATATCTTGGCAAAAGACAACTTTTCCCATTTTTTTATACAAAGTTGGCATTTGACCAAGATATTTATCTCACCCAGCATGGGTACATGTGAAAAGACACCCCAAAACACATTCCTCAACTTCTCCTGAATACAGAGATACCAGATGTGTGACACTTTTTTGCAGCCTAGGTGGGCAAAGGGGCCCATATTCCAAAGAGCACCTTTCGGATTTCACAGGTCATTTTTTACAGAATTAGATTTCAAACTCCTTACCACACATTCGGGCCCCTAGAATGCCAGGGCAGTCTAACTACCCCACAAGTGACCCCATTTTGGAAAGAAGAGACCCCAAGGTATTCGCTGATGGGCATAGTGAGTTCATGGAAGTTTTTATTTTTTGTCACAAGTTAGTGGAATATGAGACTTTGTATGAAAAAAAAAAAAAAAAAAAAAATCATCATTTTCCACTAACTTGTGACAAAAAATAAAAAATTCTAGGAACTTGCCATGCCCCTCACGGAATACCTTGGGGTGTCTTCTTTCCAAAATGGGGTCACTTGTGGGGTAGTTATACTGCCCTGGCATTCTAGGGGCCCGAATGTGTGGTAAGGAGTTTGAAATCAAATTCTGTAAAAAATGACCTGTGAAATCCGAAAGGTGCTCTTTGGAATATGGGCCCCTTTGCCCACCTAGGCTGCAAAAAAGTGTCACACATCTGGTATTGCCGTACTCAGGAGAAGGTGGGGAATGTGTTTTGGGGTGTCATTTTACATATACCCATGCTGGGTGAGAGAAATATCTTGGCAAAAGACAACTTTTCCCATTTTTTTATACAAAGTTGGCATTTGACCAAGATATTTATCTCACCCAGCATGGGTATATGTAAAAAGACACCCCAAAACACATTCCTCAACTTCTCCTGAATACAGAGATACCAGATGTGTGACACTTTTTTGCAGCCTAGGTGGGCAAAGGGGCCCATATTCCAAAGAGCACCTTTCGGATTTCACAGGTCATTTTTTACAGAATTTGATTTCAAACTCCTTACCACACATTTGGGCCCCTAGAATGCCAGGGCAGTATAACTACCCCACAAGTGACCCCATTTTGGAAAGAAGAGACCCCAAGGTATTTCGTGATGGGCATAGTGAGTTCATAGAAGTTTTTATTTTTTGTCACAAGTTAGTGGAATATGAGACTTTGTAAGAAAAAAAAAAAAAAATCATCATTTTCCGCTAACTTGTGACAAAAAATAAAAAGTTCTATGAACTCACTATGCCCATCAGCGAATACCTTAGGGTGTGTACTTTCCGAAATGGGGTCATTTGTGGGGTGTTTGTACTGTCTGGCCATTGTAGAACCTCAGGAAACATGACAGGTGCTCAGAAAGTCAGAGCTGCTTCAAAAAGCTGAAATTCACATTTTTGTACCATAGTTTGTAAACGCTATAACTTTTACCCAAACCATTTTTTTTTTACCCAAACATTTTTTTTTTATCAAAGACATGTAGAACTATAAATTTAGAGCAAAATTTCTATATGGATCTCGTTTTTTTTGCAAAATTTTACAACTGAAAGTGAAAAATGTCATTTTTTTGCAAAAAAATCGTTAAATTTTGATTAATAACAAAAAAAGTAAAAATGTCAGCAGCAATGAAATACCACCAAATGAAAGCTCTATTAGTGAGAAGAAAAGGAGGTAAAATTCATTTGGGTGGTAAGTTGCATGACCGAGCAATAAACGGTGAAAGTAGTGTAGTGCCGATTTGTAAAAAAGGGCCTGGTCTTTAGGGGGGTATAAACCTGTGGTCCTTAAGTGGTTAAAGGGAGTCTGTCACCACATTTGGACATTATAGACCGCTTACAAAGCATTCTGGCATAACTTTAGATAAATCAAATGGTACCTTTGTTGCATTCTTCTGCGGTTCACCTGCGGCAAAAAACGGGCTTTTATTCATATGTAAATGAGGGCTTGCAAGAGCCCAGGGGCGACGTTATCTTCTTTGGGCCCAGGCTGATCATCCTCTTTTGTTAATATCCCCGCCCCAGCCTCTGCCTCTGCCCACCCTTCTCTTACCATGCGTCATCCTCCTCTCCCAGCGAAATCCCACGCCTACGCTCTGCCTTGCTTAGCCGGGATAAAAAACAAAACACAGCGGCTTATATGGAAAATAGACTTCCCAATATTCCAATGTAACTGGACAAGCTTATAAATACAAGGAAAAAACGAAGAAACTGAAGCTCCTAAACGTCCAATGGTGAAAAAATAATATACTTTATTAATTACACAATCAGTACCTTCGAAACGTGCGTCGGGGTAGCGCCATCCCAGGCATCCAGGTCGCTGTTACTTTTGGTGAGTCCATTTTGTTACATCTTCTCCTTTGGCTTACTGTTACATAGGTGGGACATAGGTCCAGCGGGTTCACACTACCGCCCTGGTTGCGAGTTGCTGTGTGTGGATTACCTTCTGGTCACTACGCACCACACTTACATCGTTTTGGTAATTGCCATGCTTTATATTAGGACTCACACTATTTGCATTAATGCTTATTTATTGCTGTGATTTTCTTTGCCGACACTGTAGAGCTGGGATGGCGCTTGTGCTCCCTACTCCCCTTGTTTTATGGTATTTTATCAGCCACTGATTGTGTAATTAATAAAGTATATTATTTTTTCACCATTGGACATTTATGAGCTTCAGTTTCTTAGTTTTTTCCTTGCTTAGCCGGGGCCAAGCCGTGCCCACATCGCTGTGCGCATGCCCCGGCCAAGCGAGGCAGAGCATAGGTGCGGGATTTCGCTGGGAGAGGAGGAGGACGCAAGAGAAAAGAAGGGCGGGCAGAGGCAGAGGCAGGGGCGGGGATATTAACAAAAGAGGATGATCAGCATGGGCTCCAAAGAAGTTAACGCCACCCCTGGGCTCTTACGAGCCCTCATTTACATATTGATAAAAGCCCGTTTTTGCTGCAGATGAACCGCAGAAGAATGCAACAAAGGTACCATTTGATTTATCTAAAGTTATGCCAGAATGCTATGTAAGCGATCTATTATGTCCAAATGTGGTGACAGACTCCATTTAAAAGGACTTTCCCAATAACTGCGTTGGTCAGGGCACGGGTGATGTTATGGGACACATGCTGGTGTAAGGCTGGGACTGCACACCGTGAAAAATTTTGGCGGCTGGGGACAGAGTACCGCAGGACATCCGCCGTTATTAGGCTGCGGAAAGCCTCAGTGTCCACAAGCCTAAATGGCAACACTTCCAGAGCCAGCAATTTGGAAAGGTGCGCATTTAGTGCTATGGTCTGTGGGTGGGTGGCTGGGTATTTGCGCTTTCATTCAAAGGACTGGGGTATAGACATCTGTACTCTGCGCTGGGACACAGAGTTGTATGTGCTAGCTGATGGTGCTTGCGAAGGTCCAGGTGCATGGTGGGAGGCATCCGGGCCTGCGTCTTGGACAGGGGATTGGCCAGCACGTAACACAGGGGAAGAGGAGGCAGTGGTGTGACCCGCAGATATTGCTTATGGACCCAGGCATTTGGCCCACCTATTAGTGTGCTTTGATGCCATGTGTCGGATTATGCTGGTAGTGGTGAGGTTGCTAGTGTTCACGCCCCTGCTCATTTTGGTACAGAAAGGTAACAGAAAAAAAGAAAGGAGGTTAGGAAGACCTTGTTACAAGGAAAATCCCACTTGTAAGGCGCCAGCGGTGATGGGACAAGGAATTACTGGAATATTAATTCTTAAAATAAAAATAAAAAAATATATTGTGTTTAAATGTTAAGGACAGCAGTGATAGGGGAGGCTGCACGAAAAAATATAGTGTTAACACAAGGTTAAACACTTAGGTAGCGGAAGATATAATTATGTGTAAGATTTGGTCTATAGTGTTGATGACCTTCAGAACTTCTAGATACACATAAACAGCGCCAAATCCCCACAAACATAAAATTACGTACAGAAGCGCAATGAGATATAACGATATCCCTAAAGGGCAAGTATCCGTAAATGATGACTTACTTTGGTGGGGGGCTGTCAAACAGGTATAAATGCACCTGCGACAGTGACCCCCCAAGTAAGTTCACCAGAAGAAAGGCACAAATAAGTAAAGATCAGTATTTACAGCTTGAAGTGAACTGGACTACTCACTTCACTGGGGGGGCTGTCACATAGGTCAGTGGTCGCAAGTACCTAGGACAGTGAACCCCCCCTGGCCAAGGTCGCTGGAATTCACTTGGACAAACAAGTACTTTTATAAAGGCAGTTATTACTCACTTCACTGGGGGGCTGCCAAACAGGTAAAATGTAAGGTACCTGAGACAGTACCCCCCTGGCCGAGTCAGCTTATCCAGGTCTCCAAATTGGAAATCAGTGTCTCCAGTCTTTAAAATAGGTATCTTCAAATATTTTAATAAACAAAGCTCTACGCGTTTCGGGGTTATGCAAAACCCCTTCCTCAGGAGCAAGGTATTCACTAATACATAAAATCAAAGAAACTCACATATTAAATAGATTCCTCTCACCAATGCATCTTGTTCCCGCGCACGAGAATCGAAAAAAAGGCGGGAAATTGCGTTCAAACATAGCCTCCGGTCAAGTGGAACGCATCCAGGGACCGGAAATCGTGCATCTAGCGCGACTTCCGGTTCTGTGGAACGCACGCCGGCTCAGGGGAGCGTCACTTCCTGGCTGTGTGTGGAACGCATGCCGGCTGCGTGTGGAACGCACGCCGGCTCAGGGGAACGTCACTTCCTGTCTCGATGCGCTCCAACTAATGGAACGCATCGGCAGGGGGGATGAAGAGAGGGGAGGGAAACCTGCTAGTGGCGATGTCCCTCCCTTGCTAACAGCCGCCTGTTAATGCGATCTGGGAGGAGGAAAAAGTCAGTAGATAATGACCTCCTATCGAATTCTCTCTACATTCATATAGAAATGTATATATGTAGGGCCCCCTGATAAGGATTATTTCATGATTTAGGAAGAGGGATATGATATAAAATATAATAATATTAGAAAGATAAATAATTTCATAAATTTGCAAAGAAAAGTTATAATAACAGGATGTAAAAAATAAATATTTGTGGATCATAAGAAATCAATAATAGAAAATTGATAATAAAAAATTAAAAGACACGTGAAGCACGGGTGGTCAGCGCATGGGTGTAGAGGAATAAAGGAATAGATATTAAGGATATAAGATTTAAAAATCACAAATAATACATAAAAAATCCAATGAAGATATATAAATATAAATAATCAATAATAATAACAATGTAGTCAGGTATAAAATCTTTTCCGAATGATAAATAAAATGATATATAAAATATAAAATATAAAGTAGGGAAAGCACCTATATTCAAAATTATATATCGATTTTCTCTTCAAAAAGTGTATAAAATGCTAGTAGTGTATAGATAACTCCTAAAGTCATGGGATCTTTTTTCAGGTAAATGTTTGTTTTCTCAGTTTGGAAATTAGTAGTTAGCGTATTCCAAGGCCTCATTGAGACCAAACGGTGCAAGTGTATTTAATTTATATATCCAAAACATCTCCTTTCTTGATAGTGTCTGATAAGATTGTGGAACCCATTCTAACGGAGTGACTTTCAGGCCCTTGGAGTCACCCTCGTGATATAATGAGAAGTGTTTAGACACACTATGTGTAGTCACTTTCCGTTTTATATTAGAGCGATGTTCATTCATACGCTCTCTCAGAGCCTGTATTGTACGACCCACATATAAGAGCTTGCAGGGACACTCTAATAGATAGATGACATAGGAGGTGTTGCAATTCATTGTTTGTTTTAGGGAAATCGGTTCTTTTGGTGGCGAGAGGATCAGTGTTTTTCCGCAATATATCATTGGACAACACTTGCACTTTCTTGAGCCGCATTTAGATGATCCTACCTCACTTATCATACCTTTGTAGTCTGTTTGTATAGTTTTCTGAGGTAGTTTGGGACATGAAGGTGCTAATATATTTTTTAGGGTTTTTGCTCTGCGGAACGGTAGGGTAGGGGCTGATGGGATTGTTTTCTCCATAATTGGATCTTTCAAAAGAATTTTCCAGTGCTTATTAATTATTTTCCTGATCTCTGCATGGCGATTGTTAAAACTAGTGGTTAGACCTACATTACTATATTTCTGTTGGACTTCTTTCTTTGTGACTTTCGTAAGACTTTCTTTTTGGCTTTCCTTCAGGATTCTGGCTTCGGATTCCGATATTAATTTATTGGGATAGCCTTTCTCCTTAAATCTTTCTTTCAGAATATCTAGCTGTTTTTTCATAGTAGCATCGTCACTACAGTTTCTGCGGATCCTTTTCATTTGGCCGTAGGGAATGTTAGTTTTCCATCTCTGGTGGTGGCAGCTTTTAAAATTGAGATAGCTGTTCGTGTCAACTTTTTTAAAATGTGTTTTTGTGGTTATGGTCTTATTAATGATTTCTATATGCAAATCCAAAAATATGGCCTCCGTATTATGATGGTCTATAGTAAACTTTAGATTCCAGTCGTTGGTATTTATTGTGTCCACATACGAAACCAATTTATTTTCTCCCCCATCCCAAATTATAATGATGTCGTCGATATAACGCTTATAAAACCGAATGTTTGGATGGGCCAAAAGTCCAATTTCCCTCTCGAATCCCCCCATGAATAAATTTGCATAGGCTGGCGCGAATTTTGTCCCCATTGCCGTGCCTTTCTTCTGTTGATATATTGTATTTTGAAAAGAAAAATAATTATGTTTAAGGATAAAGTCTATGGATTTTAGTATAAATGATCTTTGTGTAATTGGCATCAGGGGATCTGAGTTGAGAACTTTTTCTATTTCTCTAAGCCCTAAATTATGTGGAATGTTGCTGTAAAGTGAGCATACATCCAGTGTGGCCCACAAGAAATGATTCTCCCATTTTAGTGTTTCCAAGAATGCGAGAAGGTGTGAGGTGTCTCGTAAATAGGACGGTAGATTTAGAACATATTTTTGTAGGATTCCATCTACATATTCTGAGAGGTTGGCGGCTAAAGACCCTATGCCCGAAATAATGGGCCTCCCTGGGGGTTCTATGAGGGATTTGTGTATTTTTGGCAAAAAATAAAATTTTGCGGTGGAGGGATAGTTGATATTTAAAAAAAGTTTTTCTTTCTTGTTTAAAATACCTGTATGGAAACCCTCATCTATCAATAATCCCAGTATCTTTTTATATTCTGGAGTGGGATCATATACTAGGGTATCATAGTACTCTTTATCTGCAAGAATACGTAAAGCTTCTTTTTTGTAATAACTGGAATTCAAAATGACAATGCCCCCTCCTTTATCTGCATTTTTTATCACAATATCTCTATTGTTGGTGAGGGTTTTGAGTGCTCTAGTTTCCCTTTTATTTAGATTTCTACCACCTACATCTGGCGGGACTTTTGAGAAATTTTCTTTGAAATCGGACATTACTAGGTTATAAAAAGTTTCGATATGTGGACCTTTGCTGTCCAATGGATAAAAGTTTGATTTAATTCTAATATTAGGTATGATTGGGGCAATAGATGTTTGGTCCGAATTTGGTTCTTGGGATCTTGAGGTAGGATCTTTAGGTTGTGTATCTATCTGTAGAAAGTTCTTTATAGTAAAATGTCTATGTAGGGTGATTTGCGAATAAACTGATTCAAATCAACAAAAAGTTCAAATAAGTCTGTTTGATTAGTTGGGCAAAATGATAATCCTTTTGCTAGAAGTTCTATTTCGTTCTCTTTTAGGATATACTCAGATAAATTAAAGATGCCAATTTCTTTCTCCTGGTCCTTGGAATCAATTAGTGTTTTGGTTTTGGTTTTTTGGTGAGTGGCGCACTTTCTTCTCCCACCTCTGCACCCTCTGTGTCTTCGTTTGGTCTTTTCTTTTTCATAGAGGAGACAGGGGTGTAGAAATGGGTTATCTTTAGAGACCGTGGTGCTAATGGGGTATTCAATTGGGGGGGCTCGTTGGGATGGATAACCGGGCTTAGGGCTAGAAAGCTTGTAAGTATCTGTCTGGCCGGCGGTACAGGCGGACCCTTGTTGGGGGTGGACAAAACCTGGTCTAAAAAAGAATTCCCTGATAGATTTGTTGGGAGTGCAAGAAATTTATTTTCTGGGCTTGGGGGAGATGTTGAGTAGGTGGATAAATTAATAATGTCAAGTGGGCTTGGCCAAACGTTATGATTTTTTGGGATTGTTTCTGTATCTTCTCCCGTAGAAGCTCTCAAATTGTTACTGACATTAATAAAATCAGAAGTTTGGTTGGTCGTGCTGATGATTGGAAGTACCTCCAATTTATCAGAGGAAGTGGAGGTTAAGTTACATGATGAGAATGTGATTGGTAATAATGGATTAGTCTGGGGGTTTGCAGGGGGAAGCCCTCTCTTGATTTCAGTTCTTAATTCTTGTTCGCATTGAATCGTTATGGTTTTATCTCTATCGTTATTGATCTTTCTTCCTATATGTTCCTGACATCTATTTTTGGTAAATATTTCGAAGTTCGTACGATTAATATTTTGCCTAGCGGGATTATTACTATTATATATGGTTCTAGTAGTATTTTTCTGTACTTGGTTCTTACTCTGTGTTTTATGTGCTTCCAACAGAAATTCTTTTCTATTGGTTGGATGTATAGGTCCTTCCTTACTTGAGTGGTAAGATCTTTTGCGTTCCCACGCCCTTATTTTCCCAGTTTGGTAATCAGTGATATCCCTCATCAATTTCTCACATTTTTTGAGGACCTCATTATATTCTAGAGTCCTAATGTTGATTCTTCTACTCTTGATTGATTGTGGCTCACATTGTTTGTAAGAAGGGTGCTTTTTAAGTATTTTAACTAAATTCGTACATATGGATTTTCGTTTAGTGATGAGTGCTTTCATGAAATTCCGAGAGCACTCATCACTATATTCCAGCCATTTTCTACAAAAAACATTATCATCAGAGAAAGTTGGTTTTAATGATAGTCGTAGACCTCTTGGGACAATATTCAATGCCAGATAGACTGATATGAAATATCCGTCTATCTCGTTGTGAATAAAGTTTTTTAGTGTCTGTGTAAAATCCACTCCATTGGATGTATTACCCTCATTTCCTAGAGGCATTTTCGTATCCATCCAAGTCCCATACAACTGTCCAAGAAACAACCACAATTACCCTAGAGGCAACAACTGATTCCCAAGAAACAACTACTTTAGAGGCAACATCTACTGGCCAAGAGACATCTATTTCAGAGTCAACAACTGCTCTAGACGCAACAACCACTCTCCAAGACACAACTACTACTGAGACAACTACCCCTGAAATAACCACTACAGATAAGACCACAACCATAGAGACAACCACAACTGCACCAGAGACTACTACTACAATCCAAGACACAACTACAACTATCCAAGAAACAACCACAATTACCCTAGAGGCAACAACTGATTCATTTTGGTACAGCACAGGTTGCAAATGACAATTCTTTTATCGTCCACACTTTCGTCAAAAAAGCGCCAGACTGCGGAACACCTACCACTTGGCAAGGGAGATTGCCGCTAGGAGGTGCTCCGGGGAACAGTTGCAGGCCTGTTTGGTGTGGCCCGCCTTCTCCCTTTTGCCACCCCACTGCCTCTTCCAGCCTGTTGCGGTGCAGAAGATCCCTCCCCCTCTGTACTGCTGTCCTCGCTTGGCTTGCCACTTTCACAAGTTGGGTCAGTGACTTCATCGTCCAGCACCTCCTCTTCCACTTCCTCACTCTGCTCATCTTCCTGACTTGTTGACCTAACAACAACCTCAGTTATTGCCAACTGTGTCTCATCCTCTTCCTCAACCTCTTGAGACACTAATTGCGGTTGACTTATTGGCAACCGTGTCTAATCATCATCTACCACTTCGTGAAACACTAATTGCGGTTCCCCACCGTCATCTTCTTCTGACTATGGATGCTCCAGAGTTTGCTGTCCTCGCTTGGGGCACAAGATCTCCTCATGTCTCTCTTCAAGCGGGCTTGGCGAGAGGTCCAAATTAAGGAATGGCAATGAAAACAGCTCCTCGGAATATCCGAGTGTAGGATCACCTGTTTGCCAAGACTCTCCATGGTGGGTGGAAGGAGTATTAGGGTGAAGATTCTGTTGACCAGACTCTTGGCTACTGAGACTTGATTTAGTGGAAGACAGAGTGGTGCTTAACCGACTAGAATCATCTGCTGCAATCCAACCGACCACCTGGTCGCACTGGTCTGACTTTGAGAGTGGTGTCCTGCGCTGCCCTGCAAACTTGGACATGAAGCTAGGTATCGCGGATGAGTGTTTTTCTTGTGCTCTGGCAGCGGGCATAGTTTCACCGCACCCAGGGCCATGGCCTCTGCGTGCACCATCAGCAGAACGGCCACTTTCCCGTTCCTTACTGCTCGCCTTGCGCATATTAAATGGTATATATGCTTGCAACTATGTCACACGTACAGTAGCGCAGGTTTTGTAAGTGTATGCGTAAATAAAGTACACAGAATGTCACTGAAATTTTTAGGATGAGCACACGTTAAACAGGAGGTATAGCACAAGTAATGTCGCTGTCACCACCGCCTAAAAAAAAATTACACTGAATGAATGTCACTGATATTTAGGATGCGCACATGTTAAACAGGAGGTATAACGCAAGTAATGTCGCTGTCACCACTGCCTAATACAAAATTACACTGAATTAATGTCACTGATATTTAGGATGGGCAAACGTTATACAGGAGATGTAGCGCAGGTAATGTCGCTGCCACCAGCAGCAAAAAAATTTGACTGAATATCACTGATATTTCGGATACACAAACGTTATACAGGAGATGTAGCGCAGGTAATGTAACTGTCTGCAGTGGACAACGTCTATGGAAAAAGTACTAAGACTGAGCAGAACACGTGTCATCGGGTGCTATATGGCACCCCATGACGTGTTCTGGCCAGCTAATCACTGTAATGCCAGTAGCCAACATGGCTATGGCATTACAGTGAATGGCAGTACTTACCTGCACGTTTATTGGCTGCGTAGCAGGCAACAAATGTGCGGGGAGGAGACTTGAGTATCACGCACGAGCACACGCGGTATTCAGCCGAGTAAAATTAGTGCTCGGCCGGACATGCTCGCCCAACACTATTCCACAGCATTTATGTAGAACAGGGTTCAGTAGGGGAGGTTACAGACTGGGTAATAGGAACAATCCTATTACACCTTGCTGCACTGACTGGGGACCCAAATTACCATTATACAGCTCTATAATTCCAGCAAACCGTTCTTGTTATTGGTGTGTAAGTGCTGTTTAAAACAGCCATTAACAAGGTTTATTACAAGGAAGATTTCTACGTCTTATTTGCCCTTGTACGGTGCAGTTATATGTTCTAAAGCATTTTTGGCTTGTATTAGTGGGAAAAAAGGGTTTATTAGCCGTTGTGTGGTGAAGTGTGAAAATTACAGCCCTTTTTGGCGCGAATTAGTGGCAGAAAAAAAAAAATATTTGCCATTCAGCGGTGCAGTTATATATTCTAAAGCCTTTTGTGTCGTGAATAAATGGAAAAAAATAAGGGCCTATTTGCCGTTCAGCTGTGCAGTTATATGTTCTAAAGCCCTTTTTGTCATGTAGTCGTGCGAAAGAAGAATATACGTGTATTTGCCATTCAGCGGTGCAGTTATATATTCTAAAGCATTTTGTGGAGTGTATAAGTGGAAAAAAGAAAAATATATTTGCCGTTCAGTGGTGCAATTGTATGTTTCTGAAAGCCTTCTGTGTCATCATGTATAAGTGGAAAAAAATAAGGGCCTATTTGCTGTTCAGCTGGGCAGTTATATGTTCTAAAGCCCTTTTTGTCATGTATTAGTGCAAAAAAAGAATATATTTGCGGTTCAGCGGTGCAGTTATATACTCTAAAGCCTTGTGTGGAGTGTATAAGTGGAAAAAATAAAAATATATTTGCCATTCAGTGGTGCAATTGTATGTTCTAAAGCCTTCTGTGTCGTGTATAAGTGGAAAAAAACAAGGGCCTATTTGCCATTCAGCAGTGCAGTTATATGTTATAAAGCCCTTTTTTGCGTGTATTATTGGCACAAAAAAAGTATTTGCCGTTGTGTGGTAAAGTGAGAAAATTACAGCCCTTTTTGGCGTGTATTAGTGGAAAAAAAGGGCTTATTAACCATTGTGTGGTGAAATTATCAAATTACTTTCATGGGGTGTTTTAATTTCCTTTTTATTTATTTATTTGATCTAACAGTATGTCAGACAGAAAAGTGCCAGGCCCTGCACAGGGGAGTGGCAGAGGCCTAAATGTTTCTGGCACAGGTCGCAGCAGAGTACGGGGGCGTGGCAGCAGGAGTCGCAGCGAGAGGCCTGAGCTCCCGGTGTTAGCAAGCAGTCGTGTCTTGACCAGCAACCCAGCAGTTCTTGAATGGTTGACTCGATCTTAGACGTCGTCGCAAGTGACATAAGACACCCCCAGCAACCCTTAGTTGGCATGGCCCAGGAGCAGGCTCTGTGACCTCACCTGTCCTCAACCTGCCTCTGTCCTTTTCTGTTCCCTCAGCCAGAAAAGTATAATATGCTGTAGGCTCAGCACTGCTATACAGCGAGGACGAGCTACTAGAGGACAGTCAGCAGCTACTGGCCAGCCAAGATGTGGAGGAGACAATGGACGCTTCCTCCGCTAGGCGGGCAAGTAGTGATGAAGAGAGTGGCGCAGGAGCTGGTGCTGTGAGCAGTGGGACTCCTGAACCAGAGACCATTAAGGACAACATCAGTGACTTGCAGACAGTACTCGATAATGATAATGTAGCTGATCGCACTTGGGAGCCGGGTGCATTTGGGACTTCATCATCATTGGGAGAAGAGGGTGGCAGCTTGCCCATGAGGAATCTGCAGAGCCAGGATGTCAGTAGCGTGGCCGGGAGTCAGCAGGGAAGCAGCAGTGGGAGGTCAGTATCCAAACGTGCCAGGGGTAGACCACCCGCTTCGCAGGAGCCTACATGCCCGGAAAGTAGCAGTGCACGGGTTCAGCGGCAGTAGAAGTCAGTTAGTGTGCTGTGTTGGGGGTAAAATCACCTAGTTTATTGCTAAGCCGCCTTAGGAGGTGAACATGACCATATGCAGAATCTGTGGGCAGAAGGAGAAGCGTATTAAGGGTGCCAATGCATTAACATATGCAGCATCACCATAAAGTGGCATGAGGGAACCGTGGCTCCGATGTGGTGGTCCAGCCTGCCGCAGTAACGGCTGCATCACCCAGTGGCGCGCACCCGGTTTCAGGCAGATAAGGCTCCACCACCTCAGCTGAAGGGGTCTGTCCTTCCCATCATCTGCTGGTCCTGATGCGCCAGCTCCTCCCTCTCCTACTCCTCGTCAGTCATTCCATCAGCAATCGATCACCGAAGCGATTGCCAAGAGACAACAGTATGCGTGCACTCATCCAACGGCGCAGAAGTTGAATGTGCTCCTGTCAAAGTTGCTTGTGCTGCAGTCACTCCCTTTCCAAGTGGTGTACTCTGCACCTTTCAGAGAACTGATGGCTTGTGCTGGGCCAAGGGGGAGAGTCCCAAGCCGTAATTTCATTGCCAAAAAGGCAGTACCAGCCCTGGACACACATGTAGAACAGAAGGTGGGCCAGTCCTTGAGCCTGTCGGTGTCTGCCAAAGTGCATGGCAGCGCCGACGTGTGGAGCTGTAACTATGGTCAGGGGTAATATATGTCCTTTACGGCCCACTGGGTGAATGTGGTTCTTGCACAGCTACACCAGCAACTTGGCCAGGTGACGCCGCTTTCACCTCCACGTTGTCACGCCATTGGTCCTGCGACAATGTCCTCATCCTCCACCGTGTCCTCAGCCTCCACTTCAGGGACAATTCACAGTGCCCCTCCAGCATACCACATGTGCAGGGTACAGCGGTGTCATGCTGTTCTGCACCTTGTTTGCCTGGGCGAACCGAGTCACACAGGGGAGGAACTGCTCCTTGTCCTTCATCAAGAAATCGAAACCTGGCTTTCTCTGGGACAACTCAAAATCGGAACCATGGTGACCGACAATGGGAAGAACATGGTGCACTGCGTCATGGAGGGCTGAGCCATGCACCCTGCATTGCACACATGTTCAATATGGTTGTCAAGCGGTTCCTGAAGTCTTCCACCCATCTGCAAGACATCCTAAAAATGGCCAAGAAACTTTGCATGCACTTCAGCCACTATTACACCGCAAAGCACACCCTCCTTGAGCTGCAGCGGCAGAACGGCATCCCCTAACATAGGCTGATATGCGACTTTCCACCCTTTGGAATTCCACCCTCCATATGTTGGACCGACTATATGAACAGAGAAAGGCCATAAAGTATTTCTTGATGATCCAAGCATACAGGAGTACTCCTCTGTGTAACTACGATGTCAGCCAGTGGCAGCTCATGCGTGACACCTGCCGTTTGCTCAGGCCCTTTGAAGAGGCCACGTTAATTGTCAGTTGCCAGGACTACGGGATGAACAACGTCATTCCACTGCTTTATGTCCTGGAACAGATGCTGGCAAATCTCGCTGGTCAGGGAACTGGAGACATGGCACCTAGATCTCACGGCCACATGAGCCTTATGGGGGCTGAACTGGAGGAGAAGGAGGAGGACATTGGAGAACAAGGAATGTGTAGCAAAATGGGTGGTTTATACACACAGGTTACAGGAGAGGAGGAGCAGGAGCAGCCAGAGGAGCTACAGGGCGATGAGGAAGATGAGGCACAGGACCCAGACACACCATGGCAGCGTGCAGTGGAGATGGAGGCAGGGAGTCCCTCCTAGTCACTTGTACAAACGGCCCGATGCATGCTCACTTGCTTGCGCAGTGACAGCTGAATTGTCACCATTCTGCAGAGGGGTGACATCTGGCTCTCCACCTTGGTGGACCCTCACTACCGGTCCAAAATGGGGGCTTTTTTTACAGCCACTGAGAGGGAGGACAAACTGAACTACTATAGAGACATCCTATGTAGTGAGTTGGCCACTGCCTATCTGCGGCATCTTCCATCCTCTCGCAGTTCTGACCGGGGGGGACCCTCTGCGCTCACATTCCTCTGCCATGGCTGCTGTGGCAAGGTGGAGGGGGTAGGAGCAATTCCATCTCCATCAGCAGAAAATTGAGCCTAAAGTCGCTGATGACCAGCTTTCCTCAACTGCCTAGTGAAGAAACTACTCAGCAACAGCAGCTACACCTGGAGCAGGACCTTAACTAGCAGGTAGTGGCACACTTGGACAGTACCCTTGTCACGCCGGTGACAGGTTTGAGAAGGTCTGAAAGAATATCTGCACATTAGTTATCTGACAGCCTCTTTTGGTTTCACTTTGTCTGTGTGTTGCTGGTATATCCACACCCCCTGTTCAGGTGTGGATCATGTGACTTTCACCTCCCCCTATTTAGTCTGACTTTACCCATCACTCCTTGCTCTGGATAGTTTCATTTGGTTTTTGGAAGAGCTGGAGTGTGGTTCATGGTGAAGTCCTGTTCGTCCATCATCCATCAGCCTCAGAAGTTAAGTGTTCTGCTAGTTGTCCTTTGTATTCCCCCCCACCTTTGTTGTTTACTAGGCCTCAGCAAGATGCTGGTTCCTTCACCAGGGAAGGAGTGGGTTGTCTCTGCCCGGTCATTACTATTAGGCCTCATGCACACGACCGTTGTGTGCACCCGTGGCCGTTGTGCCGTTTTCCGTTTTTTTTTTCGCGGACCCATTGACTTTCAATGGGTCCGTGGAAAAATCGGAAAATGCACCGTTTTGCAGCCGCATCCGTGATCCGTGTTTCCTGGCCGTGAAAAAAATAAGACCTGTCCTATTTTTTTCACGGCCAACGGTTCACGGACCCATTCAAGTCAATGGGTCCGTGAAAGAACACGGATGCACACAAGATTGGCATCCGTGTCCGTGATCCGTGGCCGTAGGTTAGTTTTTATACAGACGGATCCGAAGATCCGTCTGCATAAAAGCTTTTTCAAAGCTGAGTTTTCACTTCGTGAAAACTCAGAACCGACAGTATATTCTAACACAGAAGCGTTCCCATGGTGATGGGGACGCTTCTAGTTAGAATACACTACAAACTGTGTACAAGACTGCCCCCTGCTGCCTGGCAGCACCCGATCTCTTACAGGGGGCCGTGATCAGCACAATTAACCCCTTCAGGTGCGGCACCTGAAGGGGTTAATTGTGCTGATCACGGCCCCCTGTAAGAGATCAGGGCTGCCAGGCAGCAGGGGGCAGACCCTCCCCCCCCTCCCCAGTTTGAATATCATTGGTGGCCAGTGCGGCCCCCCCCCCTCTATTGTAATAATAGGTTGGTGGCACAGTGTGCGCCCCCCCCACCCTCCCTCCCTCTATTGTAATAATAGGTTGGTGGCCAGTGCGGCCCCCTCCCTCCCTCTATTGTAATAATTCGTTGGTGGCACAGTGTGCCCCCCCTCCCTCCCTCTATTGTAATAATTCGTTGGTGGCACAGTGTGCGCCCCCCATCGGCCCCCCCTCCCTCTATAGCATTAACAACATTGGTGGCCCGTGTGCGGCCTCCCATTCCCCCCCCCCCATCATTGGTGGCAGCGGAGTTCCGATCGGAGTCCCAGTTTAATCGCTGGGGCTCCGATCGGTAACCATAGCAACCAGGACGCTACTACAGTCCTGGTTGACATGGTTACTTAGCAATAGTACAATAGTAGAAGATTCATACTTACCTGCTGCTGCGATGTTCGTGTCCGGCCGGGAGCTCCACCTACTGGTAAGTGACAGGTCTTTGCGGCGCATTGCTAAATGAACCGTCACTTACCAGTAGGAGGAGCTCCCGGCCGGACACGAACATCGCAGCTCCCAGGTAAGTATGAATCTTTTACTATTGTACTATTGCTAGTAACCCGCTGCCACCAATGATCGGGGGGGGGGGGGGGGGAAGATGGGAGGCCGCACACTGGCCACCAATGTTGTTAATGCTATAGGGGGAGGGGGGGCCAATGGGGGGCGCACACTGTGCCACCAACGATTTATTACAATAGAGGGAGGAAGGGGGGGGCGCACACTGTGCCACCAACGAATTATTACAATAGAGGGAGGACGGGGGGGGGCACACTGTGCCACCAACGAATTATTACAATAGAGGGAGGAAGGGGGGGGGGGCGCACTGGCCACCAATGATATTCAAACTGGGGAGGGGGGGGTCTGCCCCCTGCTGCCTGGCAGCCCTGATCTCTTACAGGGGGATATGATAGTACAATTAACCCCTTCAGGTGTGGCACCTGAGGGGTTAATTGTGCTGATCACGGCCCCCTGTAAGAGATCGGATGCTGCTAGGCAGCAGGGGGCAGTCATGTACACAGTTTGTAGTATATTCTAACTAGAAGCGTCCCCATCACCATGGGAACGCCTCTGTGTTAGAATATACTGTCGGAAATGAGGTTTCACGATCTAACTCATATCCGACAGTATATTCTAACATAGAGGCGTTCCCATGGTGATGGGGACGCTTCAAGTTAAAATATAGCATCGGATTGGAGAAAACTCCGATCCGATGGTATAAAAGGGACTCCAAACTTTACATTGAAAGTCAATGGGGACGGATCCGTTTGAAATGGCACCATATTGTGTCAACGTCAAACGGATCCGTCCCCATTGACTTGCATTGTAATTCAGGACGAATCCGTTTGGCTCCGCACGGCCAGGAGGACACCAAAACGACTTTTTTTTCATGTCCGTGGATCCTCCAAAAATCAAGGAAGACCCACGGACAAAAAAACGGTCACGGATCACGGGAAAACGGAACCCCGTTTTGCGGACCGCAAAAAAATACGGTCGTGTGCATGAGGCCTTAGGGCAACTGAGGGCCACCAGGGTTTTCTAGGTTCCTGTGTATGGGCATCTCTATCTTCGAGAGGTGCCCATACGGATAGGAGTTAGGGCCAGGAGCAGGGTTTTATAGGTGGTGACCCTTTTCCTTCGCTAGCGGTGAGGCCTAGTGTCTTTTCCCTTCCTTCTTGTTGTCCTTTGGTGTTCTCCCCTACAACATCCGTGACATTATCCAGAGCCAATACCGCCATTTTTTGTTCTGATCTGTGCAGCTATGGATGCGCCTGACTGCACTGGTCAAACAGCTGCAAAATTTGACTTTGGAGGTAGCAGACCTCCGTGCAATGGTTTTGCAGATACAGAGTCCACAGGCTGCTGGTTCCGGTGGTGGGTTCCAGGCCTGCCCTGAACCAAAGGTAGCTCTCCCGGACAGGTTTTCCGGGGTTAGTGACAATTTCATCCGGTTCAGGGAGTCATGTAAATTATACTTTAAGCTGCGTCCATACTCTTCTGGGGATGAGTGTCAACGGGTGGGTATGATTATTTCATTGCTAAAAGAGGACGCCCAATCTTGGGCTTTTTCTCTGCCGACCAAATCACTGTCCCTCTGGTCGGTCGATGAATTCTTTAGAGCCTTGGGTCTTATCTATGATGACCCGGATCGGATTTCTCAGGCCGAGACCAAGTTGCGGGGTTTGCGGCAGGGAGAATGTTCTGCAGAGACCTATTGCTCAGAATTTAGGAGATGGGCTACAAATACAGAGTGGAACGATTCTGCTCTCCGTAGCCAATTCTGCCAGGGTCTCTCTGAGAGACTGCAGGACGCATTGGCTTTTCATGAAAATCCTGAGTCATTGGAAGCAGCTATGTCTTTTGCTGTACGTCTTGATAGACGCCTGAGGGAGAGATCTAGGGGTCCTCCCCTTCAGGATATACTGTCCAATAAGGGTACTGCTTCCTTTGACACTTATGGTGGAGAGACACGGGTGGTTGTGCCTTGTGATGAGCCTATGCAGTTAGGAGGAGCTACTCCTGGAACTATTGGCAAAAGCTTGGGTCATGTGAAAGGAGTCTGCTTTTGTTGTGGCAAGAAGGGTCATTTGGTGAATATTTGTCCGTACTTGCAGCATCAAGGTGTAAACAAAAAGAAAAAAATGTTTAATCCCCAAATTACTATTGTTAGTATGGGTGGGGAGTAAGAAAACCTACTTTTGTCTTTTACTGGTAGTACCCGTTTTGTCCTGTCTGCAGAGGTGGCGCTAGAGTCCAAAACTGTGAAAACCGAAGCATTTATCGACAGTGGGACAGGAGTTAACTTGATTGATGGACAGTTTGTACGCATTCACGGGTTGACTACTAATGCATTAGAGAATAGTATTTCTGTCTTTGCAATTGACTCAGCACCTCTCGCCCAAAAATGCCTGTCGCAGGTAGTGAATGACATTCATTTAAGAGTGAGTGATTTGCATCAGGAATCTATCTCCTGTTATGTATTGGAGGGTCTTCCTGCTCCGTTGGTGTTGGGCTTACCATGGATAAGCAAACATAACCCTAACATCGACTGGCAAGCGAGACAGATTCTCGATTGGAGTGATTTTTGCATGGACAACTGTCTTAATGCATCGTTCTCTATGGTTACCACTAAGGCCTCTTTCACACGGGCGTTGCGGGAAAATGTGCGGGTGCGTTACGGGAACACCCGCGATTTTTCCGCGCGAGTGCAAAACATTGTAATGCGTTTTGCACTCGTGTGAGAAAAATTGCGCATGTTTGGTACCCAAACCCGAACTTCTTCACAGAAGTTCGGGCTTGGGATCGGTGTTCTGTAGATTGTATTATTTTCCCTTATAACATGGTTATAAGGGAAAATAATAGCATTCTGAATACAGAATGCATAGTAAAATAGCGCTGAAGGGGTTAAAAAAGAATAAAAAATTATTTAACTCACCTTAGTCCACATGATCGCGAAGCCCGGCTTCTCGTCTGTCTCCTTTGTTGAACAGGACCTGTGGTGAGCATTAATTATAGGAAAAGGACCTGTGGTGATGTCACTCGGGTCATCACATGATCCATCACCATGGTAAAAGATCATGTGATGGATCATGTGATGACCGGAGTGACGTCACCACAGGTCCTGTTCCTGTAATTAATGCTCATCACAGGTCCTGTTCAACAAAGGAGACAGACGAGAAGCCGGGCTTCGCTATAAAGTGGACTAAGGTGAGTTAAATAATTTTTTAATTTTTTTTAACCACTCCAGCGCTATTTTACTATGCATTCTGTATTCAGAATGCTATTATTTTCCCTTATAACCATGTTATAAGGGAAAATAATAATGATTGGGTCTCCATCCCGATCGTCTCCTAGCAACCGTGCGTGAAAATCGCACAGCATCCGCACTTGCTTGCGGATGCTTGCGATTTTCACGCAACCCCATTCACTTCTATGGGGCCTGCGTTGCGTGAAAAACGCAGAATATAGAGCATGCTGCGATTTTCACGCAACGCATAAGTGATGCGTGAAAATCACCGCTTATGTGAACAGCCCCATAGAAATTAATGGGTCGGTATTCAGTGCGGGTGCAATGCGGTTACCTCACGCATCGCATCCGCGCGCAATACTCGCTCGTGTGAAAGGGGCCTAAAACTGTACCCTCGTTCATTTCTGAATTTTCTGATGTTTTCTCTGAGAGTGGTAATCAGGAGTTGCCTCCACACCGGGAGTATGACTGTCCCGTCAATCTTATTCCCGGAGCTAAATTGCCCAAATCTCGGTTGTATAATCTTTCGGAACCCAAAAGAAAGGCTATGCGAGAATATATCACCAAGAGTTTGGCAAAGGGACATATTAGACCATCCAAGTCCCGAGTGGCTGCTGGATTTTTCTTTGTAAAGAAAAAGGATGGTACCTCGAGACCATGTCTGGACTTCCGTGAGCTCAATCGTATTACCGTCCGTGATCCTTACCCCCTTCCTTTGATTACGGATTTGTTTAGTCAGATTGTCGGTGCCAAGGTGTTCTCTAAATTGGATCTGAGGGGGGCATATAATCTGGTAAGGATCAAGGAGGGGGATGAGTGGAAGACCGCATTTAATACCCCTGAGGGTCATTTTGAAAACCTGGTCATGCCCTTTGGGTTAACCAATGCTCCTGCGGTTTTTCAACACTTTGTCAATGACATCTTTCATCATCTGGTGGGGAGGTTTGTCGTTGTATACCTTGATGACATACTAATTTATTCACCTAATATGGAGACTCATCAGGATCATGTGAGACAGGTGTTACAGATCCTAAGAGAGAATAAGTTGTATGCTAAGATGGAAAAGTGTGTATTTGCTGTACAGGAAGTGCAATTTCTGGGTTACCTGCTCTCATCCTCAGGTTTTTGTATGGATCCCGAGAAGGTCCGTGCCGTGTTGGACTGGGATCGACCCGAAAATCTGAAAGCGCTTATGAGGTTTTTGGGGTTTACCAATGTGACGGTCGTAGAAAATATCCCCGTCAAGCATTCCCTTCTTCTCATAAAAGAAAATCACCCAATATTCCACGAGTAGGAATATCCCTGGAACCGCCGAATAATCCACACATGAGTCAAAACTTAATGCTGGAACAAGACTGATTTACTGGTACACAGAACTCACAATTTATGCAGCATAAAACTCCTCCTCTGGGCCAGGCTAGATAATTGAGTTTTCACAATACACACAACTCAATTATCCTAAAACTCCTCCTCTGGGCCAGGCTAGATAATTGAGTTTTAACAATACACACAGCTCAATTATCTGCTGGCCAGAACATTTACAATTCTTAACAATTTCAGAAAAGTACTTTCTATCCCACATACAAACATAATCTCAACATCCCTGTTCGGCACACGAATACATTCCTTCTTGACATTTGGAACCGAACAATATAGACCTAAAATAGCAGGGAGAGAATTAAACTGAAGCATATAGGCAATTGCATAAAAGTCCTTCACAATGGCCCCCCTTTTTCTCCCTGCTCCGGCAACTCGGTTGGACCTTTCCTGGTCCAGTAGGGTTGACGGGTTCAGAGCTTTTAGTCCGAAGTTAAATCCGTTTGGCGTGACAATCCATCGGCATTCCCGTTTTGCTTGCCTGGGCGATAATGAATCGTAAAGTCATAGGGCTGTAAGGCCAAGCTCCAGCGTAGCAAACGGGCGTTGTCCCCTGAAACCCGGTTAAGCCACACCAAGGGGTTGTGATCGGTGATGAGAGTGAACGCCCGGCCATAAAGGTAAGGTGTGAGCTTTTTGAGTGCCCATACCAAGGCGAAACACTATTTTTCAATGGTGGCATAACTGACCTCCCTTGGCAACAGTTTCCGACTCAGGTATGCCTCCGGGTGCTCTCCTCCTTCCTCCCCGATCTGGCTTAGTATTGCCCCCAGTCCAAACATTGAAGCGTCTGTGTGGACAATGAATCTTTTGTTAGGATCTGGGGTAACCAACACCGGAGCATTAACCAGAGCAGTCTTTAGTGCTTGGAAAGCCACCTCGCATTCCGGGGACCACAGGACTTGTTGGGGTAGCTTCTTTTTGGTCAAGTCGGTCAGGGGTTTGGCCAGGGCGCTATAGTCGGGTACAAAGCATCTGTAATAGCTGGCTGTGCCTAAGAAAGCCATGACTTGTGTCTTGGTGTGGTGAGTGGGCCAATTGGCAACGGCCTCGATCTTAGCTGGCTCCGGCCGTTGCTTACCACATCCTACTCGGTGGCCCAAATATTGTACCTCCGCCATACCCAAGTGACATTTGTCGGGTTTCAGGGTCAGCCCGGCCCCCCTGATCCTATCTAATACTACCCCTACGTGCTCTAGGTGCGCTTCCCAGGTATCGCTGTGGGTGGCGATGTCATCCAGGTAAGCGCATGCAAAGCTCTGGAGACCCCTAAGTAACTGATCCACCATCCGTTGGAAGGTGGCCGGGGCGTTCTTCATCCCGAACGGCATAACCCGGAATTGGTATAGGCCGAACGGGGTGATGAAGGCCGACTTGGGTATGGCATCTTCTGCTAGGGGAATCTGCCAATATCCCTTGCATAGGTCTATTGTGGTCAGATACTTCCCTGCAGAGATACGGTCAAGCAGTTTGTTTATCCGTGGCATCGGATAGGTGTCCGTAACTGTCTTGTAGTTGAGGCGCCGGTAATCTACACAGAAGCGGGTTGTCCCATCCTTCTTTGGCACTAAGACTACCGGCGAAGCCCAAGGACTTTCGGAGGGTTCGATTACGCCTAGCCGAAGCATCTCATCTATTTCCTTCCGCATCCCTTCCCGGACTGCTTCGGGGATACGGTAGGGAGGCTGTCTCAGGGGTGCCTGTCCTGTAGTCTCTACCTTGTGTATGGCTAGGAGTGTGTATCCAGGCTCCTGAGAGAATGTGGTCTGTTTTGTTTCTAGTAAGCGGACAGCTTGAGCCCGCTCTTGCGGCTCCAACTGTTCACCTAGCTGGACTTTCTTTATCTGGGTCATCCCTTCGTTACTGCCCAATAGGTCGGGAAGGGGTAGGGTCTCTGTGTCTTCTCCTGCTGGTGCACAGATAGCGGCTACCTCCTCTGCCCGTTCCTGATAGGCCTTGAGCATGTTGATGTGAAAGGTTCGTTTCACATCTTCATCCTCGCAGCTGGCTATCGTGTAGGTAGTGTCGCATATCTGTCCTATAACGTTATAAGGGCCCTGCCAGGCGGCCTGGAGCTTGTCTGTTCGGACCGGCCTTAATACCATGACCTTTTGGCCTATCTGAAAGCTCCGGTGCCTAGCCCGTCGGTCATACCACACCCTCTGGCGCTATTGGGCCGCCTGGAGGTTCTCTCGCACTGTCTGGGCTAATTCCTCCATGCGGTCCCTCAGCTCCAGGACATAAGGTACAACCGGGGTCCCCTCAATCTCTGTCTGCCCCTCCCAGTGATCCTTGATGAGATCTAAGGGCCCCCTCACCCGCCTCCCATAGAGAAGTTTGAAGGGTGAGAATCCGGTCGATTCCTGCGGCACCTCTCGGTAGGCAAAGAGAAGGTGTGGCAGGAATCGCTCCCAATCCTTGTATGCCCCCGTGAACGACTTCAACATTTGCTTTAGCGTTCCGTTGAAGCGCTCGCACAGGCCGTTAGTCTGGGGATGGTATGGGGAGCTAGTCAGGGATTTAACTCCACAGGTTTTCCATATCTGCTAGGTTACCTCGGCCGTGAATTTGGTACCTTGGTCGGACAGAACCTCCTTGGGAAAGCCTACTCGGGAAAATACTTTAACTAGGGCTTCTGCTACGGTCTCAGCCTGTATGTTAGAGAGAGCTACCGCTTCGGGGTAACGGGTGGCGTAGTCTACTATGGTGAGTATATACCGCTTGCCGGAACGGCTAGGTTGGGCCAGGGGCCCTATAATGTCCACGGCTTCCCTTGTGAACGGTTCTTCAATAATGGGCATGGAAACTAGTTTAGCCTTTGGGTGGTCTCCCTTTTTACCTATACGTTGGCATACCTCGCACGTTTGACAATACGCCCTGACGTCGTCGGACACCCCAGGCCAGAAGAAGTTCTGGGATATCCGATACCCTGTCTTGCGTATTCCCAAATGGCCTGCCAAGGGTGCGTCGTGCCCAATCCTCAATAACTCCTGCCGGTATTTCCGGGGAACTACCAGCTGGCGTTTTTGCTTAGGCCCTGGTGTATTACCCCGGGTCTCGGTGAGCCTGTACAAGCGCCCTTTCTCCCAGATAAATTGCTCCTTCTCTAACCCCCCTTGGCCCCTCCTGGCTTTCTCTCGATACTTTCTGAGGGAAGGGTCTCCGGTCACCTCCCACCCAAAGTCCTCTGGGGTGTCCCAGGGTAGGGGTTCTACAGTCAAGGGTAGGTGGGGTTGGCTTACCTGGGTCTCAGTAGGAAGCGGATGGCTCTCGGCAGCGCGACTTTGTGCTCTGGTGGTTACTGCGTGGGCCTCCTGAGCGGGGGTAGAGGCGAACGCCGAAGTCAGGGGGCCAATGTCGTTGCCCAAGATGACTTCAGAAGGTAAGTCTTTCATGACGCCCACATGAATATTGCCAGCTCCCGCACCCCAGTCTAGGTGTACCTGTGCAGTAGGAATACGGTATACTGCCCCCCCTGCCACTCTCACAGCAATTGATTTCCCCGGTTTCTCTGATGCCTTAATAAGGTGTCTTTGTACCAACGTGATGGTTGCCCCACTGTCTCTTAATCCCCGGGCGGTTTTTCCGTTAACCATGACCAGCTGACAATGGTGTTTCCTGTTGTCCGTAATAACAGATTGTACCATGAGGGCTTCGTAAAGGGTGCCCAATGGTTCTTCCTGACCCAGTTCCGGGGGATCCCAAGCCGAGTCTACACAATGGGCTGCTGCTGGTGGGCGGTACCCAGGTCGAGACCAATTTGACCTGGTGTTGTTGTCCATGGGGCAATTCTGCTTGTAGTGACCCAGCTGTTTGCACCGAAAGCAGCGTTGTTCATTGTCCTCCTGGCGTGGATAGCGAGGGCTAGATGTCACCGGTCTGTTAGGAGGTTGGTATCTAGCGGCTGGTGGGTGTGAGGGCACCGTTGATCATGGAGGTTGTACCCGTGGTGTGACCGGGTTCGTCTTGCGAGTATCCGCATATTCATCCGCCAACTTAGCGGCCTCTGGTAGAGTCATGGGCCTGAGATCTCTCACCCAGTCTTTGACATCCGTCTGGATGTGATCGTAAAATTGTTCCAGGAGCATTAGTTGCAAAATGTCCTCTGCGGTGGTGGCCTGGCTGCTGTTGACCCAGTTAGAGGCCGACAGGGATAACTGGCATGCCCATTCCACGTAAGAGTCTTTTGTGGTTTTGCATGAGTCCCTGAACTTTTGTCGGTAGGACTCTGGGGTTACTGCATAACGAACCAGGAGCACTTCTTTAACCCTGGCGTAGCTATGGATCTCCTGCTCTAGCACTGTCCGGAAAGCATCAGAAGCTTTGCCTGACAGTTTGCCTGACAATATTGAGACCCACTCTCCTCTATCTATTCGGTGCAGGTTACATTGTCGCTCAAAATCTGCCAGGTAATTATCAATGTCACAATCTTTTTCATCAAAAGCGCTAAACGGAATCTTCCTTTTGTCTGCTGTACTGTACTCACTGTTTGGAGAATGTGCGGCTGCTTGTTGGACTGCTGCCAGTTTTAACTGTAGCTCTGCGTCTCTTATTTGTTTAGCCTCCTCCGCTAACAGGTTCATCACTTTCAGCACCACATCCGCCGTTGGGTTCGGACCGAACCATGCTAGCTTCTCTCTCATTACCTTGTTGGCTGGTGATTCCTCCTCCTGAATCACTGGTGTCCCCATCTCTTGTACTGCTGGCGTTGCTGCAACCAAGTTCTCCTGGTCTAGCTCCATTAATTCTGCTATAATGACTCACTTGATTTTGTTGCTAGCAATCCTTCCATGGACTTCCAGTAGTTCTTTCAGTGTATTTCTTTTAAGCAGGGTGTACCAGCCTTCCATTCACTGTTCCCAGTGGCTGCTTAGAATCCTGGTGTAAAGGAAAGTAGAAGGGAAAATCCCGCTGCTGCCATCCAGTTGTGACGGTAGTAGAAAATATCCCCGTCAAGCATTCCCTTCTTCTCATAAAAGACTAATATTCCACGAGTAGGAATATCCCTGGAACCGCCGAATAATCCACACATGAATCAAAACTTAATGCTGGAACAAGACTGATTTACTGGTACACAGAACTCACAATTTATGCAGCATAAAACTCCTCCTCTGGGCCAGGCTAGATAATTGAGTTTTAACAATACACACAGCTCAATTATCTGCTGGCCAGAACATTTACAATTCTTAACAATTTCAGAAAAGTATTTTCTATCCCACATACAAACATAATCTCAACATCCCTGTTCGGTACACGAATACATTCCTTCTTGACATTTGGAACCGAACAATATAGACCTAAAGTAGCAGGGAGAGAATTAAACTGAAGCATATAGGCAATTGCATAAAAGTCCTTCACAACCAACTACTACCGTAAATTTATCTTGAACTATTCATCGGTGGTTAAACCTTTAACAGAAATGACTAGGAAGGGTGCTGATATTTCTATCTGGTCTGATGCAGCATTACAGGCCTTTTCTGCTGTGAAAGAATGTTTTGCTTCGGCCCCTATTCTGGTGCAACCGGACGTGTCTCAGCCATTTATTGTTGAGGTTGACGCGTCTGAGGTTGGGGTAGGAGCAATATTGTCGCAGGGTCCTTCACCCAGTAAATGGCACCCATGTGCATTTTTTTCTAAAAAACTCTTGACTGCTGAAAGGAATTATGATGGGGGGAATAGGGAATTGCTGGCCATTAAGTTGGTGTTCGAGGAGTGGCGGCATTGGTTGGAAGGAGCAATTCATCCTATTAAGGTAATTACGGATCACAAGAATCTGGCCTACTTGGAGTCGGCTAAGCGACTGAACCCAAGGCAGGCCAGATGGTCATTGTTTTTCACCAGATTTAACTTCATCGTCACTTATCGCCCTGGGGTTAAGAACGTCAAGGCGGATGCTTTGTCACGTAGCTTTCCTGGGGGGTGAGTCTAATGACCCTAGTCCCATTTTATCTGAAGGGGTGGTTATATCCGCTATTTATCCTGATCTCGAGGCCAGGGTGTTGGAGGCACAGGAGGATGCTCTGGACTCTTGTCCTCAGGGAAATTGTTTGTTCCCTCCGAATTACGTCACAAAGGTGTTCGAGGAACATCACTGTACGGTGCTTGCTGGGCACCCTGGGAGCAGATCGACTGTCGATCTCATCTCTCGCAGATTCTGGTGGCCGGGGTTGCGTAAGTGTATTGAGGACTATGTGTCAGCCTGTGGTACCTGTGCACGTGCTAAGGTGACACATACTCAGCCTTCCGGATCTCTGCTTCCATTGCCCATCCCGTCGAGACCATGGACCCATTTGTTCATGGATTTTATAACGGATTTACAGAATTATTCGGGAAAGACTGTTATTCTGGTGGTTGTCGATCGTTTTAGTAAAATGGCACACTTTATTGCATTACCTAGTTTACCCAGACTCTTGTGCAGGTGTTTGTCGACAACATCGTGAAACTACATGGCATTCCCTCTGATGTGGTGTCCCATAGAGGGACTCAGTTTGTTTCCAGATTCTGGAAAGCGTTCTGTGCTCGTCTGGTTGTACAATTGTCCTTCTCTTCGGCTTTTCATCCTCAGTCGAATGGACAGACGGATCGCGCTAATCAGAATCTGGAGACTTACTTGAGATGTTTTGTTTCAGAGAATCAGGGACAGTGGTCTTCATTTTTGTCGTTAGCTGAGTTTGCTATAAATAACCTTAGACAGGAATCGACTGATAAGGTGCCATTTTTTGGGGCATATGGGTTCCATCCACAGTTTGGTACATTTTCTGGTGCTCATAATTCCGGCATTCCTGAGGAGGAACGATTTTCCTCTTCTTTGTCTTCTATTTGGCGGAAAATCCAAAATAACCTGGAAAAGATGGGCAACAGGTATAAGCGTGCGGCTGACAGGAGACGTATGAGTGGTCCGGACCTGAGAGTGGGTGATTCTGTGTGGCTTTCTACAAGAAACATTAAACTTAAGGTACCTTCTTGGAAGTTGGGTCCAAGATTTATTGGTCCATATAAGATCACTGCCATTGTTAACCCTGTAGCCTTCCGTCTTGAACTTCCTCAGGCATTGAAAATCCATACCGTATTTCATAAATCGTTGTTAAAGAAATGTGTTGAACCTGTTGAACCGTCCTCCTTGCCTCCATCTCCTGTCATGGAGGACGGCAATTTAGAATTTCAGATAAGCAGGATTGTGGACTCCCGAGTTCTCCGGAGATCCCTCCAGTATCTCGTTCATTAGAGAGGGTACGGACCAGAGGAGAGGATGTGGGTTCCAGCGACCGATGTTAATTCTAGCCGTCTGGTGAGAGCATTCCACAGAGCTCATCCTGATAAGGTTGGTCCTGGGTGCCCGGAGGTCACCCGTAGAAGGGGGGTACTGTCACGCCGGTGACAGGTTTGAGAAAGTCTGAAAGAATATCTGCACATTAGTTATCTGACCGCCTCTTTTGGTTTCACTTTGTCTGTGTGTTGCTGGTATGTCCACACCCCCTGTTCAGGTGTGGATCATGTGACCTTCACCTCCCCCTATTTAGTCTGACTTTACCCATCACTCCTTGCTCTGGATAGTTTCATTTGGTTTTTGGAAGAGCTGGAGTGTGGTTCATGGTAAAGTCCTGTTCGTCCATCATCCATCAGCCTCAGAAGTTAAGTGTTCCGCTTGTTGTGTTTTGTATTCCCCCCCACCTTTGTTGTTTACTAGGCCTCAGCGAGACGGTGGTTCCTTCACCAGGGAAGGAGTGGGTTGTCTCTGCCCGGTCATTACTATTAGGGCAACTGAGGGCCACCAGGGTTTTCTAGGTTCCTGTGTATAGGCATCTCTACCATGGAGAGGTGCCCATACGGATAGGATTTAGGGCCAGGAGCAGGGTTTTATAGGTGGTGACCCTTTTCCTTCGCTAGCGGTGAGGCCTAGTGTCTTTTCCCTTCCTTCTTGTTGTCCTTTGGTGTTCTCCCCTACAACATCCGTGACAACCCTGCCACCACACATTGAAGATCTGCTGGACTACTGGGCAGGCAAACTGGATGTGTGGCCGCAACTAGCAGAGTTTGCTCTGGAAAAACTGTCCTGCTCGACCAATAGTGTGGCATCAGAGTGGGTGTTTAGTGCGGCGGGGGATGTAGTTACCCCAAGGAGAACTCACTAGTCCATCAAAAATGTGGAGAGACTGACCTTTGGTTAAGAAGAATCAGGCTTGGATCAGCCGGGAATTCCACCCACCAATGCCTGATGCATCAGACTAGATCATCCATGGTGCCACACCAACACTGACAAAATAGACCTGTTTCTTCTGGCTACCTGCCTCAGCTACTATTCTGATGCTGCCACCCGCCTGATGCCACACATCTGATGCCAAGTGCTCCTTCTTTCACCCACCATCGTCAGCTAGTACTCGTATTGCCACCCATCTCCTTACTTTGTCACCGGGTCACTCTGTAGTCTCCTGTTTCTGCTGTTTCCTCCACACTACAGTGGGATGCGAAAGTTTGGGCAACCTTGTTAATCGTCAGGATTTTCCTGTATAAATCGTTGGTTGTTATGATAAAAAATGTCAGTTAAATATATCATATAGGAGACACACACAGTGATATTTGAGAAGTGAAATGAAGTTTATTGGATTTACAGAAAGTGTGCTATAATTGTTTAACCAAAATTAGGCAGGTGCATACATGTGGTCACTGTTGTTGTCATTTTATTGATTCCAAAACCTTTAGAACTAATTATTGGAACTCAAATTGGCTTGGTAAGCTCAGTGACCCCTGACCTACATACACAGGTGAATCCAATTATGAGAAAGCGTATTTAAGGGGGTCAATTGTAAGTTTCCCTCTTCTTTTAATTTTCTCTGAAGAGTAGCAACATGGGGGTCTCAAAACAACTCTCAAATGACCTGAAGACAAAGATTGTTCACCATCATGGTTTAGGGGAAGGATACAGAAAGCTGTCTCAGAGATTTCAGCCGTCTGTTTCCACAGTTAGGAACATATTGAGGAAATGGAAGACCACAGGCTCAGTTCAAGTTAAGGCTTGAAGTGGCAGACCAAGAAAAATCTCGGATAGACAGAAGCGACGAATGGTGAGAACAGTCAGAGTCAACCCACAGACCAGCACCAAAGACCTACAACATCATCTTGCTGCAGATGGAGTCATTGTGCATCGTTCAACCATTCGGCGCACTTTACACAAGGAGATGCTGTATGTGAGAGTGATGCAGAGGAACCCTTTTCTCTGCCCACAGCACAAAAAGTGCCGCTTGAGGTGGGCTAAAGCACATTTGGACAAGCCAGCTTCATTTTGGAATAAGGTGCTGTGGACTGATGAAACTAAAATTTAGTTATTTGGCCATAACAAGGGGCGTTCTGCATGGAGGAAAAAGAACACAGCATTCCAAGAAAAACAACCGCTACCTACAGTAAAATATGGTGGTGGTTCCATCATGCTGTGGGGCTGTGTGGCCAGTGCAGGGACTGGGAATCTTGTCAAAGTTGAGGGACGCATGGATTCCACTCAGTATCAGCAGATTCTGGAGACCAATGTCCAGGAATCAGTGACAAAGCTGAAGCTGCGCCGGGGCTGGATCAATCAACAAGACAACGACCCTAAACACTGCTCAAAATCCACTAAGGCATTTATGCAGAGGAACAAGTACAACGTTCTGGAATGGTCATCTCAGTCCCCAGACCTGAATATAATGGTAAATCTGTGGTGTGACTTAAAGAGAGCTGTCCATGCTCGGAAGCCATCAAACCTGAATGAACTAAAGATGTTCTGTAAAGAGGAATGGTCCAAAATACCTTCAACCAGAATCCAGACTCTCATTGGAACCTACAGGAAGCGTTTAGAGGCTGTAATTTCTGCAAAAGGAGGATCTACTAAATATTGATTTCATTTCTTTTTTGTGGTGCCCAAATTTATGCACCTGCCTAATTTTGTTTAAACAATTATATCCCACTTTCTGTAAATCCAATAAACTTCATTTCACTTCTCAAATATCACTGTGTGTTTCTTCCTATATGATATATTTAACTGACCTTTTTTATCGTAACAACCAACGATTTATACAGGAAAATCATGACGATTAACAAGGTTGCCCAAACTTTCGCATCCCACTGTATGTCACCTTGCCACTCTGTGGTCTCCTGATGCTGCTGTCACCTCCACACTATGTCACCTTGCCACTCTGTGGTCTCCTGATGCTGCTGCCACCTCCACACTATGTAACCTTGCCACTCTGTGGTCTCCTGATGCTGCTGCCACCTCCACACTACTTCACCTTTCCACTCTGTGGTCTCCTGATGCTGCTGCCACCTCCACACTGTCATTGTGCCACTCTGTGGACTCCTTCTGATGCTGCCGCCACCTCCAGACTCTGTCATTAGACCACTCTGTGGTCTCCTCATGCTGCTTCCACCTCACTACTATGTTATAGGGCCACTCTGTGGACTTATTGTGCTGTTCCCACCCTCCCCACTTCATGACTGGGCCACTGTTTTGCCTTTCAGCCTGGCTGACATCATCATTTATTTGACCCTTCTGATCTGTCACAAGGAAGGAAAAATGAGTCGCACAGTGGATCCTGTCTGTGTAGCAGCTGTAAGGCCTGTATGGTCCAATCAGAATTGGCTTGTGATTTGGTAGCCAAAAGCAGGAGTGGGTACAAAACCCAGAAGACATGCAAATATTCCATTCATGTGTAATTTCTGTTTTGGATCCACTTCGGTCTTTTTTGGCATTAGCAATACTGATGGATTACTGACCAAATACCGACCGAGTGAAGGCGAATGCTCCACAGACAGGATCTGTTTTTTAGGGGTCATTGTTCTGATGGATCAGAGGAAGGGAAAAATAATCAGTGACATCAACACAAACTTACTGCTGACACCCTCTCCACTCTGTCGGGGGGCTGTACTTGTATAAGTGTTTAATAGAACAGGTTCTGTAGAAATCTATGTGGAATCAGCTGACAAAGGTGTAAAAGGAGTGCGCTTCTTCTTGATGCTAACATCTACCTGTAAGGGTGAGTTCATACTTTAGATTTTTGGTCAGTTTTGGCGCCGTGACTGCACAAATAAGTGAAGTGTGCAAAGATTCTAAGAGCGACGCCTGTCATCTGCTTGTCATACTGACTCACAGTAATATTTCACTACCACAGCAGACTCCCTATGTGTGTTACTGCACGGCACAGTGTTCTACACCACTATAAAGGCTCTCTGCAGCCAGGAAATAGCCGTTTGTTAATGCGATTCGCCGCAAATAAATTCGGATCGAACCAAATTTTCTCAACAAAATTCGGCAAACCGGCCGAATCGAATTTTCGAAAAATTCACTCATCCCTAATTGCGACTGTATGGAAACTTCAAGCATATAAATGGACGACTGAGGCTTGAAACTCAATTTCAATTTTACACACAGAGGTAGATTTCTGCCACACTATGGCCCCTTTCACACAGGCGAGAATTCCGCACAGGTGCAATGCGCTAAGTGAACGCATTGCACCCGCATTGAATCCGGACCCATTCACTTCAATGGGGCTGTTCAGATGAGCGGTGAATTTCGCGCATCACTTGTGCGTTGTATGAAAATCGCAGCATGTTCTATATTCTGCGTTTTTCACGCAATGCAGGCCCCATAGGAATGAATGGGGATGCGTGAAAATCGCAAGCATCCGCAAGCAAGTGCAGATGGGGTGCGATTTTCACGCATGGTTGCTAGGAGATGATAGGGATGAAAGCAACCCCGGACCACATTAAAGTGTACTCACTGTATTATTTTTCCTTATAACATGGTTATAAGGGAAAATAATAGCATTCTTAATACAGAATGCAAAGTAAACTGTAGATTGAGGTGTTAAAAAAAAATAAAAAAATAACTAACCTGTTCCAATTGTAGTGTACGGGGACTGTAATACCCGTCACTACCAAAGGTCAGAGGCAAGCCAAGGAAAGCAAGAGGTACTTAAGTCTACAGAGGAGGTACTTTAATAGAATAAAACCCAAGGATATACGCCAGAGCAGGGCATTGGACCTTGGAGAAGAATTTCTATGTTCCAGGATCAGACAGGAATAGAGCGCAAACGGCCTGTACTGCAAGTCCTGTGTTTAACACTCTGAAATCACCTTGCTGTAACTGAATTGCCTGCATCAACCGTATTGCAAGATCGACTGTATGCAAAGGAACTGCGATTCCATTTAATGTCCCTATACTGATGATGACTACTAAAGTTGGAGTTCTGCTTTAACCTCACGTGTTCCTCAGTTATTCCTACTATCAGCAATGGCGTGCCACCGTTTAATTGGCACTGGCGTCACGAACTTTTTCTACCATCACCTGCCCTTGCAGAGAGTCAGCCGTACCAGGTTAGTGTCTATTGCACTACATCACCCAGGAACACTTCTAAACACAACTTGAGTACGCTGCACCGCTCTCTTTTGGCGTCACGAACAGGATTCGCACGCTTTCTAGTGCAAGAAGCGTGAACTTTGTGCCTTATACATTTGCCCTGTGACCAAAGTGACAATTTGCCTGTTTTATTCAAGTGGACTTTGTGGACTGAAAATCATACCCAAAGTGTACCAAAAAAAACCTAAAAAGCGCTGTGCAGTGTTGCGCTACCCAGAGGAAGAAAATCGCCACATTGGAGTGTGGTTTTATGGACTTTCTAGCATCCTGCTTGCTGTCTGTGAATAGACAGTGGATTTTGCTAAAGATGGCCACCGGCCGCCTGGAATAAAGTTTCCCGCGCTGCTGAGGACCTTCGTGGGCGGATCCCTGCAAAGACACAGAGAATCCCGCCCCTCGTCATCATCGCACCGCCGCGGCCCTGCTCCTCCTATGTCACCGCGTTCTCAGGACGTCCGGAATCTCACGAGACTTGGCCTGCGCAAGCCCGGCGATACCGGTAAGCACCTGTAACCGGAGGGAAGGGGAGTGTTCCGGCCCCTTTAGTCGCCAGCGGCCACCTCTCAATAGACTACCATGTCAGAGCCGGGAGTGCCTGAGCAGCCGCAAGCCCCGGGAGAGCTTGCGGCTCCTAATCATCCTACAGCCCCCAGCATGATGCCCTTTACCATGCCGTACTATTTTGGGGCCCCATGGTTCCCCCGCTACAGGGGAGAGACCCATACCCTAAGGGACTTTAAAGAAAAGTTGCTGGCACTATTCCGGCTGTACCCTATAAATGCCGACCAGCAAATGGAAATCCTGCTGGCGCAACTGGAGGGAGCTGCCCGCAGGGAAGTGTTATCCTGGCCTGCTACTGAGCGGAGTACTCTAGAACAGATCTTCACCCGCCTCAGAGCCACTTTTGAAACTAGGACTGCCTCAGAGATAAAGATGCACTTCTTTGGCAAGAAACAGAAGTCCGGTGAGTCCCTCCGTGATTATGCCCTATCACTTCAGGAGGCTTTAGGGGCTGTGATTCAGATAGATCCCAAAGAGGCTGATAACCGGGACCAGACCCTAAGGGAACAGTTTATCACCGGGGCGTCTAGTGAGCAAATAAGGACCCAGTTAAAGATGCTGTCCGCCCAGCACCCTAACAGTGCCTTTCTAGACTTTAAAGAACTGGCTATAAAAATTCTGGGGTCAGCAGTATCTACGGAGTTAAGCACCCCGCCTGAGTCCCCAGCCTGCAAGCCAAAACCGCTTATCACTAACCAAGCTCAGGCCGGTCAAGCTGTTCAAGCTTCAGCTACCGATACTATTGCCATGCTGACAGAGCAAGTAAATCACCTCACTAAAAGTCTAGAGAAAGTGTGCAGAAAAATAGAGGAATGGGAAAAACCCATAATGACAGAAGAAGAATTCCTGTCACCTCCTAGGCCGTTCCCACCTCCTTACCAAGAGACTCACCCCAGGGATCCTGGGAGGCGTAATAGAGATCGTAAGCGGCCCGTGTGTACATACTGCAAAAAGCTGGGACACACAGAATCCACGTGCTGGCAGTTAAACGGGCAACCCCTGAGGCTGAGGACCACCCCTCGGGAGGTAGAACACTAGGTCCAGAGGATCCAAATTGGATGCCACGGTATGTAGGATCCCATCCTAAAATCAATATAGAGATCAACGGGGTCCCCTTTGAAGCCCTATTAGATACTGGGTCTCAAGTCACTACTATTCAGCTGCCTGCATTTGAAAAGTTTTGGGACACCAACCAGTTAACCCAGCCGCCTGAATCCTGGGTGGAGATTATCACCAGCAATGGCAAACCAGTAAAGATTCACGGATACTGGGAACCCACCCTGCAGGTGGGAGAAGTAACCTTACCACAACAGGGGGTGATAGTAGTGCAGGCCGGCGACAGAGGAGGACATCCTGTCATCCTAGGCACCAATGTCTACAGAAACTGTTATTCAGAAATACTTGCCGTATTACATCAGACTTTGCTCACTGCTTCCTCTGCTTCCAGGAGGGTGATTCAAAAGACAATCACTGTGTTAAGTGCCCAGCAGAGGTTTGCTAATGGGAAAGGAGAAATATGTACTGCCAGGATTATTGATATTAGGCCTGTGACTTTGCCTCCTAATTCTCAAACTCTTTTATGGTGTCGTGCTGTCCTGGGAGTCCAAGGCCGAGATTATCCAGCCCTGGTGGAACCAATCCAGATGGAGGATTACCCTTATGTGAGAGCTGCCAAGTCCATGGTGAACGTCTCCCAAGGTAAAGTACCTGTCCGTCTGATTAACCTGAGTGATCATCCTGTGGCGCTTAGTAAGCATTGCCGTGTTGCCCAGCTTTCTCAGGTATCCTTCCAAGACATCATTCGTCTTCCAGTGACAGAAAAGCCGCCAGCCGCAGTCAGCGGATGCTCGCCGGTGACCCCACCACAAGTGCCTTGGTGGGAAGAGCTCCATGTCGGGGACGAGGCTACCCCCCAACAACAACAAGAAGGGATTATACAGCTTGTCAAAGAGCACCACCAGGCCTTCAGTAAGCATGCCACTGATTATGGAGAGGTGAGTGCCATACAACACACTATACCTACTGGCTCTCATCCTCCTATCAAGGAGAGGTACAGACCTTTACCGCCTACTTCATATCAGACTGTAAAGGAAATGATCCAAGAGATGAAAGACTCTAATGTAATCCGGGACAGCCGTAGTCCGTGGGCTGCACCCCTGGTCCTAGTAAAGAAGAAGGACGGTGGTATCCGTTTTTGTGTGGATTATAGGAAAATTCATCAAATAACCCACAAAGATGCATACCCCCTGCCCCGCATTGAGGAGTCACTAACTGCTTTGGGCTCCTCTGCCTATTTCTCCACGTTGGACTTGACCAGTGGCTACTGGCAGGTACCCATGGCCCCTGCAGATAGGGAAAAGACTGCTTTCACTACTCCCATGGGCCTGTTCGAGTTCAATTGTATGCCGTTCGGGCTATGTAATGCCCCAGGAACTTTCCAGAGACTAATAGAGCGGTGTTTGGGTCACAAAAACTTCGAAACAGTGCTGCTGTATCTAGATGACGTCATTGTGTACTCAAAAACCTATGAAGACCATCTGAAACATTTGGCAGAAGTATTTGAAATCCTTATCAAATATGGCTTGAAGGTAAAGCCATCCAAGTGTCACCTGCTCAAACCTGCAGTAAGATACCTGGGGCATGTGGTAAGTGGAGAGGGAGTGCAACCTGACCCTGATAAGTTAGCGGCTGTCCGTAATTGGCCGGTTCCTACTACCGTCAAAGAGGTGAGGAGTTTCCTTGGTTTCGCAGGCTACTATAGACGGTTTATCCCCCATTTTGCTCAAATAGCTGATCCTATCCAGGAACTCTTGAGAGGGCAACCCAAATAAAGTCCTAGAACTCCTGTGCCCATTGAGTGGAATGAGGAAAGAGAGATAGCGTTCCAATTGCTAAAAAAGAAACTGACAGAGCCTCCTGTGTTAGGTTATCCAGATTATAGCAAGCCTTTCCATCTTTATACCGATGCTAGCAAGCGAGGCCTGGGAGCTGTGTTAGCCCAAGTCCAAGAGGGAAAAGAGAGAGTGATAGCGTATGCAAGCCGCTCCCTGAAAGGAGCTGAGAAAAATGACCAGAATTATAGTTCCTTCAAACTAGAGTTCCTGGCATTAGTGTGGGCGGTGACAGAAAAATTCAAGGATTATCTAGCCGCCACCCCGTTCATTGCATTCACCGACAATAACCCTCTGGCGCATCTAAATACAGCTAAATTGGGGGCCTTGGAGCAGAGGTGGGCCTCTCGCCTTGCCAACTATGATTTCTCTGTAAAATATCGTGCTGGACGTACTAATGATAATGCTGATGCTTTGTCCAGGCTTCCCACAGAGACAGCTCCTGATGATGTGCGAGATGATTGGGAAGATGTAGAGATGCCGGCTTTCTATAACAAATTTGCTCAACAGGATCAGGCTCGAGCTACCAATAACAGAGCTGCAGTTCCTTCATCCTCCAATAGGCCTGAACCTAAAGAAGAAAGGTGGGTGAAACTACAGTCTGAAAGTAGAGTGCTGGGTGAGTTGTTGGACTTCATTACTAGTGGCAGAGCCCCTGAGAGGATTCGGCGTAAGAGTGCAGATCCTGAGCTCATCAAACTATGGAGACAGCGCCATCAACTCTTCATACAAAAGGGCCTGTTGCTACGGAGGAGCCTGGACCCAGTGTCTAACGAGAGAGTGCACCAGATTCTCATACCCCGACGAGATGCAGGTATGGTGTTGGAGATGTACCACAATCAATCCGGTCACTTTGGGGTCCAAAAGACTGAGGCTAATATCCGCCAACGGTTTTACTGGGTGGGCATGAGAGAAGACATTGAGAAATGGTGTCGGGAGTGTGTAGCCTGTGCCTTAAAACGGAGTGAGCACCATGATCAGAGGGCACCACTGAGACCCATTGTAAGTACCCGTCCTCTTGAACTTGTCGCCATCGACCATGTGAAACTGGAGCCTAGTCGTTCAGGGTATGCGTATGCCATGACTATTATTGACCATTTCACTAAGTTTGTTGTAGCCGTGCCTGTGAGAGACCAGACAGCTAAGACTACCGCCGAACTGTTCTGGAAGCACTTCCTCCTGCCCTACGGATGTCCAGAAAAGATCCTCACCGATCAAGGACCTGCCTTTGAGTCCCATCTGTTCCATGAACTGTGCCGCTTACACAACTGTAAGAAGATCCGGACAACGGCCTACCATCCTCAAGGTAATGGACTATGTGAAAAAATGAATCAGACCTTGATAGAGATGCTGAGGGCCGTACCTCCTGAAAACAGAGGAGATTGGCCTAATCTGTTGCCACAGCTCATGTTCACATACAATCATACCATACATTGTTCCACCGGGTATACCCCTTTTTACTTGATGTTTGGGCGCCAAGGGACATTGCCTGCTGATCATTCATTGGACATACATGTGCCTGATTGCATTAACCCGTTACCTAACACCGACTGGGTTGCTGAACATCAAAGGCGATTGAATGCAGCCAAAGCCATTGTTCAGGAACGTATGGACTTTGCTAGAGACCGACAGCAGAGAGACTATGATCAGGCAGCCCAGGCAGAACCCCTGACCATAGGGGCCGTGGTATGGTTAAAGAATAACCGTCGTACAAGTAAACTGGACAGTAAATGGGAACAAAGTCCCTATGTTGTCACTGCAATCCCAAATGTTGGGACTCATACTTATGAGATCACCCGGGAGGGCAAGGGATCCCAAATTGTACACCGAAACCGGTTAAAGCTCTGCCTGACACCAGAACCCAGTGCCGAGAGTTCTGGATCTGAATTCCCTGTGTCAGAGTCAGCAATACAGCCTGAGGATCCTATGCAGGCTGTCAATCATCTAAGGTATGACGCTGATCCCATGCATTGGCTTCTGACACCATGGTTGAACTTGCTGGTGCCTGCTCCGGCCCCTGCTGTCTCTTCACCTCCAGAGGAGCCGGTTCAAGATGCCCCGGATCCAGTTCCCCCTCTCGTGGATATTGTTGTTCCAGTTGTTCCTGTTGTTCCAGTTGTTCCTGACCAAGGTCTCGCTGATGGAGACCCTCCTGTTGCTCCTGTCTCTTCTACTTCGTTGCTAAGGGAAGAGGAGACCCCTGTACTGAGAAGGTCTACCCGGATGACCAGGGGACGCCCGCCAGTCCATTTAGGAGACTTTGACTATTCTGGTGGTGTCTCCTCCCAAACCGTTGCTACTGGTAATACCTTGTTGGACATTTGTGCGCAAGAATGGACTCCCCCACGTGAGCCCTTGCCTGTGCTACACCCACAGGAAACCCCTGGGTAGTTCCGTTATTATGCTGTTTTATCTGTTTTACTGTTCTATTATGGACTTCTTCATTGTCATGGACTATCCTGGTTATAATGTTACGCTGTGCCAGGTCAGCGCCCCAGTTCCATTCATTATCCTGAGAAGAAGAGAACGACGCCCCTTGTCCCTGCACCTTTGTCAATATGACCTGATCTGAATGTAAATGCAGATGAATTGCATATATGTATGCCTGCATGTGTCTTTTTCTGTTTCAGGTAGAGATTCCAGTTGGGCGAGCCCTGATGGAGTACGAGGTCGTACTCGTTTTAAAGCAGTGGGGTATGTAGTGTACGGGACTGTAATACCCATCACTACCAAAGGTCACTTGGTGTGCTGTCATCCCTCCTTATTTATGGGGAAGTTGGTATATGTCATCTTTATAAAATGTCATGTAATGTAATGTTATGTATTTCCATGTTACTGTGAAACTTGCATGTACAGGCCTGCTAGGGGTGTCATTCCAGCTTCTGGTCATTAGAGGGAGCTAGGGAGCCCTAGTTTATATAAGGCCCAGTCAAGGAAGGGAAAGTCAGTCTAGTCTAGAGTTCAGAAGTTTCTAGAGCTGGAGGAAGCTTAGAGGGACAGAGGCAAGCCAAGGAAAGCAAGAGGTACTTAAGTCTACAGAGGAGGTACTTTAATAGAATAAAACCCAAGGATATACGCCAGAGCAGGGCATTGGACCTTGGAGAAGAATTTCTATGTTCCAGGATCAGACAGGAATAGAGCGCAAACGGCCTGTACTGCAAGTTCTGTGTTTAACACTCTGAAATCACCTTGCTGTAACTGAATTGCCTGCATCAACCGTATTGCAAGATCGACTGTATGCAAAGGAACTGCGATTCCATTTAATGTCCCTATACTGATGATGACTACTAAAGTTGGAGTTCTGCTTTAACCTCACGTGTTCCTCAGTTATTCCTACTATCAGCAACGGCGTGCCACCGTTTAATTGGCACTGGCGTCACGAACTTTTTCTACCATCACCTGCCCTTGCAGAGAGTCAGCCATACCAGGTTAGTGTCTATTGCACTACATCACCCAGGAACACTTCTAAACACAACTTGAGTACGCTGCACCACTGATTGTGCAGCTGCCATCCTCTTCTTGCTTCTTTTTTCAGGAAAGGTCCTTTTGCAGGTCCTGAAAGAAGAAGCAAGAAGAGGATGCCGGCTGCGCGATCAATTGGAACAAGTTAATTGTTCCAATTGATTTTTTAACACCTCAATCTACAATTTACTATACATTCTGTATTAAGAATGCTATTACTTTGAAAATATTAAAATCTACAGAACACCTAACCCAAACTTCAGTGAACAAGTTTGGGTTCGGGTCTGGGTACTACAGTCAGTTTTTTATCACGCGCGAGCAAAACGCATTGCACCCGCGCGATAAAAACTGAACATCGGAACGCAATCACAGTCAAAACTGACTGCAATTGCGCACCTACCTGCATGATTTTCCCTGATCGGGACCTAATCCGGACACGCTCGTCTGCAAATGGCCTATGGGTATTGCTAGAGTAATCAATTAAGATATTAAGATATATTAAACATAATACCTAGGTTATACCATTATACATTTTTAAAGAAGGTGTATTTTCATTACTATTATTATCTATTGTATACGCAGGAGACTTTCTGATATTTCTCTAAGACTCATCTCCCCCTTGGTTTGGCCAATTAAAGAAAATAAATAAAAGGTGTCGAAGTCTAGTTTTATAATTTACTGCAGCATTGTAACCCTCATCATCCGTCAAAACCATGTATTTACTGCATTGTAGGCTGGGCATGTATCATACAATTTGTTTTTTTACTATAACTTAGCAAATCTGGTGAAGGTGAGTTTGTAGGTATTGCTGAGATTCTTTTTCATGCTATTGTTGTGTAGGGTTTTATCATCTCAAGTAAAAATCTAATATTACTCTGCTCTGATGGATCCTTCAGAAACTAACCTTCTGGCGTCACTGCATGGTGGCTCTGTAGGACACCATTTCATGGAGATATTTTCCCCTAATATTGCACCTGAGTAACTCCTATGGCATCTGTTTGATCCTGAAATCAGAAGACTATAGAAGTACAATATTATTACAGACAATTGCGGAAAAACTATCAAAACTAACCGGTTTGGTGTTGGGCTAGTCCTGAAGCCGTGGCGGTTGGAACTCTGACGAAAAGTGAACCGCCATTGTAACAAATATGAGAATTATCACAGTGACATAGGGAGTCATTTATCACACTGATGTAAAGTAGAACTGTCTTTGTTGCCCATAGCAACCAATTTGATTGCACCTTTCATTTTCCAAAGGAGCTGTCTTTAATGATATCGGTGGAATAGGTGGACTGGTTGCCATGGGCAAATAAGCCAGTTTTACTTTACACCAGTTTGATAAATCACTCCTATAGTTTATAAGGCTGAAAAAAGCCCTCTGTCCATCCAGTTCGGCCTCTTATCCTTCAAGTTGATCCAGAGGAAGGCAAAAAAAAAAAAAAACTGTGAGGTAGAAGCCAATTTTCTTTACTTTAGGGGAAAAAAATTCCTTCCCGACTCCAATCAGGCATCAGAATAACTCCCTGGATCAACGACCCCTCTCTAGTAGCTATAGCCTGTAATATTATTACACTCCAGAAATACATCCAGGCCCCTCTTGAATTCCTTTATTGTACTCACCATCACCACCTCCTCAGGCAGAGAGCTCCATAGTCTCACTGCTCTTACAGTAAAGAGTCCATAGTCTCACTGCTCTTACAGTATAGAGTCCATAGTCTCACTGCTCTTACCGTAAAGAATCCTCTTCTATGTTTGTGTACAAACCTTCATTCCTCCAGAAGCAGAGGATGTCCCCTCATCACAGTCACAGTCCTGGGGATAAATAGATGATGGGAGAGATCTCTGTACTGACCCCTGATATATTTATACATAGTTATTAGATCTCTCCTCAGTCTTTTTTTTTCTAAAGTGAATAACCCTAATTTTGATAATCTTTCTGGGACCTGTAATCCCCCCATTCCAGTTATTACTTTAGTTGCCCTCCTCTGAACTCTCTCCAGCTCTGCTATGTCTGCCTTGTTCACAGGAGCCCAGAACTGTACACAGTACTCCATGTGTGGTCTGACTAGTGATGTGTAAAGTGGTAGGACTATGTTCTCATCACCACCATCTATGACCCTTTTGATGCAACCCATTATCTAATTGGCCTTGGCTGCAGCTGCCTGACACTGGTTTCTACAGTTTACAGTTATTGGTGATACGTTAAGGCTCTGTACATAGGCTCGGACTGGCCCACAGGGGAACAGATGAATAGTCCCCTATCCCCCCAAGTGGCACATAGCATAGTAGGCTGTAGGTAGGCTGGCTGAGATGCTATACAGTACATTGCCTATGTCCATATAAAAAACTGGGTAGTCTGGGCAGGTAGTATATGCATGTAGCCTTACAGTGGGCCCCCAGAATTAATTTTACTGGTGGGCCCTATGAACCCCAGTCCGACACTGCCTGTACAACTCAGAACTTTGGAGATGTAATATGGCCATGAGGTCTGAGAGTAAGGAGAAGTTATTTTCTGGCTGCTACTTAACCTATTTTCAGTGAATCAGAAGCGTTAGAGGTTGTGGCTATTAGAATATCTTGTTTAGACATGTTAGAATCAGTTCTCCACAAGGGAATGGGTATAGGGAGTGCAGAGTAAGCCCTCAAAGCCAGAGCCTGGTGCCTTGGTGTCTAAGGGCATCCAAAGACTCCTATACTGCATAAGAAGACACAAGTATTATAAATGGTGTATGTTTGGTGGTGGAGGGACTGGTGCAGATATTGCATTGAAGGCTATTAAACATGCTAAAGATTTAGGATTTCTGTAAAATACATATCTTGCTGAATCAGATGACAATTTTAGAAGATTTACTGATCTCTGCTGTAGCCAACATAAACCATAAAAATTCTGCACTTCTCAGATCATTTTAATATACGCTAAGAGTTTACGTCTTCTAACTGTTGTGTCTTCAGGTGATGGCAGAAGTGAATGTCACCATTGTCACACAATTCCTTCTGTTGGGTTTTGAGAACCACTGGCTAACAAATTATTTGCTATTTATCAATTTTCTTCTCATCTTCATTCTGACGCTGCTTGGAAATTGTGTTATCATTATGTTGGTGGCCAAATCTCAGAGTCTGAAGTCACCCATGTATGTCTTTCTCAGTCAGCTGTCCTTCTCTGACATCTTACTAACGTCAACCGTCACCCCTAAAATGCTCCAAGTGGTGAAAGACCAAGAAGGCATCATAAATGTCACCGACTGCCTTGTACAGCTCTTCTTCTACAGTGGTACAACGACAGCCGAATGTCTTCTCCTCACAGTCATGTCTTATGACCGATATCTGGCCATCTGCAAACCTCTACATTACAATTCCATCATGAATATAAAGTTCTGTTTATATCTGACCCTTTGGCCCTGGCTGATAGGTTTCATGGTAGCTTTAGTATTAGTCTTGTTTGTTTACAGCTTTATATTTTGTGGTCCTTACGTCATGGACCATTATTTGTGTGACCTTGCTCCTCTTCTACAGTTGACTTGTTCCAATCATTCCACCTTGGACATCTTAGATTTCATCTTGACCATACCATTTATTATTTTTCCATTTTTTTTCATATCATTCACATATATCTCAATTTGTATGAATATCCTCAAGATTTCTTCTACCTCTGGAAGGAGAAAAGCTTTTTCCACATGCAGTTCTCATTTGATTGTGGTGAGTACCTACTATGGGACGCTGATGAACGTCTACATGGTCCCGTCAGATCTATACTCCTACAATATAAACAAGATTGTGTCTCCTCTGTACACAGCCGGGACGCCATTGTTGAACCCCATAGTCTACAGTCTGAGGAATCAAGAGATCAAAGCTGCTCTGAGTAAACTTCTTTCTTCCTTGTTCACAAGGAGAACATTTGGACAAATCATGAAGACAAACGGCTGATCTTCTTATGTAGAATGTTCTTTTTTCTAATGATCTTCAAATTCCGACAAATATCCTGAAGACTGGTAGCAGAATCTGAGGATACTATTGTACTAGGACTGAACAATGGATTTTGTCAACAACTGACATGGATGGTTACATATGTCATATACACACACAGGTGACACATGCCATATACACACACAGGTGACACATGCCATATACACACACAGGTGACACATGCCATATACACACACAGGTGACACATGCCATACACACACACAGGTGACACATGCCATACACACACACACAGGTGACACATGCCATACACACACACACAGGTGACACATGCCATATACACACACAGGTGACACATGCCATATACACACACAGGTGACACATGCCATATACACACACAGGTGACACATGCCATATACACACACAGGTGACACATGCCATATACACATACAGTTGACACATGCCAGATATACACATCACACAGCATACTTATGCCAAACACACATGTCACATAGTGGACACATGTCTAACACACAGGTCACATGTACCATACACACACACAACTCATCTAGTAGACACATGCCTCACACAAACAACTCACATGTGCCATACACACAGCTCACACATGTCTAAGGCTACTTTCATACTTGTGTGTTGCGTGAAAACCGCAGCATGCTCTATATTCTGTGTTTTTCACGCAACGCAGGCCCCATAGAAGTGAATGGGGCCGCGTGAAAATCGCAAGCATCCGCAAGCAAGCGATTTTCACGCATGGTTGCTAGGTGACGATCGGGCTGGGGACCCGATCTGTATTATTTTTCCTTATAACATGGTTATAAAGGAAAATAATAGCATTCTGAATACAGAACGCATAGTACAATAGGGCTGGAGGGGTAAAAAAAAAAAAAACTCACCGAGTCCACTTGATCGCGTAGTTGCGGATCTCTGTCTTCTTCTGTAATGTTGAGCTGCCGGCTAAGGACCTGTGGTGACGTCACATCACATGATCCAATCACATGGTCCCTCACCATGGTGATGAACCATGTGATTGGACCATGTGATGAGCACAGTGACGTCATCAAAGGTCCTATTCCTGTGCACAGCAAAAAAGAAGACAGAAGAGATGCCGGCTGCGCGATCAAGTGGATTAAGGTGAGTTAAATATATATATATTTTTTTTTTTAACCCCTTCAGCCCTATTGTACTATGCATTCTGTATTAAGAATGCTATTATTTTCCCTTATAACCATGTTATAAGAGAAAATAATACAATCTACAGAACACCTAACCCAAACCCGAACTTCTGTGAAGAAGTCCGGGTATTTTTCTCAGCAATGCGGTAACATATGAACATGGGACCAAAACAGATGCCTTCAACTGCCAGGTGCACATGGAACAGGTCAACCAGTTTCATATCTACAAATCTGCTGACAGATGATCCATAAATGATCCCTTTTGGTGGCCAATGCCTGCCGGTGTATCAGAAGAGGCAATAGCTTGTTTTTAGCAGTCCAAAAATTATCCCTTTTTGGGGAATAGCAACATATGTGGTGTTATGTTAAACAAAATACATGTATAATATATTCTATCCCCGACCAATTCCACTAACACCAATACATGTGCTGGTGACAACGTACCTGAATCCCGAGAAAGTGAAAAAGGAATGGCTTTTCTTTCTTTTTTTCTTTTTTGGGCAGGGGGGGTACATCAGCAGCAATACAGTATTGAACCTGACAGACAAGACAGAACATGTGTAGCCGTGTAGGGGTAGTAGTAGTGGCAGCAACTGGACACTGCCCTAAGGAGTGTGTAATCATAAGGGTTCATGCACACTTATGGACTCCTTTACTACAGAGCCATAAAAGGGGCATGAAGAAGGCTCAAAAATTTGTTTTGGATCCGAATCAGTTGAATTGGTTGTCAGATTTGATTTTGTCCAAATAAATTTGCCTTGATTGCTTTGAAAAGTTGTGTAGATGCTCTGAGGTCTCCTGGGATTGTATACAATCTCTTTCAAACTCTCTAACGCCAAGATGGCATTACTTAAGAGAGTGATGGTGACAAATATGGCAACAGGTGATGGACCATGTGATTGGACCATGTGATCTGACGTCACCACAGGTCCTTTAGCCGGCAGCTCATGATTAAAGAAGTAAGAAGAGACCGGCAGCTACGCGATCAAGAGGAGAAGGCGAGTTAATTATTTTTTATTTTTTAACCCTCAATTGACCACCTACTAAGCATTCTGAATTAAAGAATGCTATTATTTTCCCTTATAACCATGTTATAAGGGAAAATAATAACATCTACACAGCACCGAACCCAAACCTGAACTTCTGTGAAGAAGTTCGGGTCTGGGTACCACAGTCAGTTTTTAATCACGTGCGTGCAAAACGCATTGCACCCGCGCAATAAAAACTGATCAACGGAACGCAATCGCAATCAAAACTGACTGCAATTAGGTACCTACTCGCCGCAACGCATCCGGACCTTATCCGGACACGCTCGTGTGAACTCAGCCTAATACGGGTTATATTAATCGCATTGCGAATTCAACTTAGAGCTGGGTTCCTTATGGTTGTATTGCTAGAATATAACGAAGATTGAGAATATAGTGCTATATCCGTTATATTCGTAAATTCTACCAATACAACCATTAGGAACTCAGATCTAAGTTGAATTTGCAATGCGATTAATGCAGGTTATATTAATCGCATTGCAAATGCAACTTACCACACTCTGCGTCAACTACGTAATTTTCCATGAGAGTTTGCCATGGATCCCCCTCCGGCATGCCACAGTCCAGGTGTTAGTCCTCTTGAAACAACTTTTCCATCACTATTGTGGCCAGAAAGAGTCCCTGTGGGTTTTAAAATTCCCCTGCCTATTGAAGTCTATGGCGGTTCGCCCGGTTCGAACGTTCGCAAACATTTAGGGAAATTCGCGTTTGCCGGAAAATTTTATGTTCGCGACATCTCTAGTGGTAGCCAGTGGTAAAAAAAAAAAGTTCTTTTTTTGAGGCATATGCCTTCTACTCTGTCTTTTTACTTGCAATTTTGAACAATTTGTGTAGGACGAATCACAAATATTGGGGATTTAGTGAAATTTGAATTTAGGAAATCTGTAAAAAGTTTTCTATCTATGATACCTTTGTATTGGAGATATAAGGAATAGAGATGAGCGAACCAATTCTAATAGAACCTGATTGTTTACAAACTATATAAATTTGTTCGACAACATAATCTGAAGCTTTTCTGATTCACTTTGGGCGAATCACATAAAACGGTGCTCAGTGCCAATTATTGTTGATGTTGGCCGGCAAAACTATGAGGGGGGATGGTCATATGACACTGAGAGGAAGTGGGGGGAGCTCTTGCTCTGATTGGTTCAGAGGCTGACATATGGCCTGATCAACCAATCGGGGGAAGTCTTTGTCATGGTAATGTTACAGACAGAGTCCCAAGACTCCACTCTGTATTGTACTTCCAAACAGGGAGGCTGTTATACAGTGGCTCTGAGTCCGCAGACCATGTGATAGGGACAGTACGGGAAGATTATAGGGAGAGAATAGGGGATACATTTGGGAATTTTTGGGTATATTAAGAAGTTTGATCAGGGAAAGAGAGAGAGGACTGGTCACTACCAGCTCTATTTGCTGACAGGCTACTGCAAAAACAGACATTTTTTTTAAAGTTTTTTCTACACTTCAGAGGCTTATTTTCATACAAATAACATTTTTGCAGGCACTAAGGAATTTCCCTCTTTTTTCTAGCCATGTTAATGAATGAATTGTACAGGGTGGGCCATTTATATGGATACACCTTAATAAAATGGGAATGGTTGGTGATATTAACTTCCTGTTTGTGGCACATTAGTATATATGAGGGGGGAAACTTTTCAATGGGTGGTGACCATGGCGGCCATTTTGAAGTTGGCCATTTTGTTTTTTCAATAGGAAGAGGGTCATGTGACAATATCAAACTTATTGGGAATTTCACAAGAAAAACAATGGTGTGCTTGGTTTTAACGTAACTTTATTCTTTCATGAGTTATTTGCAAGTTTCTGACCACTTATAAAATGTGTTCAATGTGCTGCCCATTGTGTTGGATTGTCAATGCAACCCTCTTCTCCCACTCTTCACACACTGATAGCAACACCGCAGGAGAAATGCTAGCACAGGCTTCCAGTATCCGTAGTTTCAGGTGCTGCACATCTCGTATCTTCACAGCATAGACAATTGCCTTCAGATGACCCCAAAGATAAAAGTCTAAGGGGGTCAGATCGGGAGACCTTGGGGGCCATTCAACTGGCCCACGACGAGCAATCCACTTTCCAGGAAACTGTTTGTAGCGGAGAGCTGATATTCCACAGCGAATCTCCACTTAAGATCCCAGTGAGGCTCAGGAACAAGTCTTATAAATCCATAGAGTAGTAATTCCAGCAGGCAAAGTAATCCAATAATATCCCAACAGCAATCCCAATGACTGGACGACACACAGCATCAGGAGCAGAACTAACTTTATTTAGACACAGCATACCTACTTTATACCCCCCAACAGCCCCATTTACATACAATAGGGCACATAGAAGATTATGGTACAAGGAAGGGTAGGGCCAGACAATAGCAAGGGCTGATGGGAGATGGAGGAGGCACAGAAAAGCAATACATTTAACATAGTTAACATTGCAGTTTACAATACATAGCAATACAATTAACCGAATGCCATTTTACAGGAATTAAACAGGACAGGCTAAGTACAATCCGCTACAATGCTCCCCCTTGCCCACAAGCCGGCATACACAGTCGGATCCAGCACGGATCGGCTTGGGGATGTCCGGGGTGCTCACGGATCATTTCTCCAAATCAGTTTGTCTCGACAACCCGTCAGCGTTTCCATTTTGTTTGCCCGGGCGGTACTGAATATTAAAGTCAAAAGGCTGCAGCGCCAAACTCCAGCGCAGCAGCCTGGCATTGTCCCCAGCCACCCGGTTCAGCCATACTAACGGGTTGTGATCCGTGAGCAGGGAAAAAGCCTGTCCATATAAATACGGCTGTAACTTCTTTAGGGCCCACACCACAGCCAGGCATTCCTTCTCGATGGCGGCGTAGCTTACTTCTCTGGGTAATAGTTTGCGACTGATGTAAGCCACGGGATGTTCTCCGCCATCGGCCCCAACTTGGCTCAGCACTGCCCCCAATCCAAACATAGAAGCGTCAGTGTCAACAAGAAAACGTTTAGTTGGATTGGGAGCTGCCAAGACAGGGGCATTAATAAGTGCATTTTTCAGATGTTGGAAGGCCTGCTCACACTCCGGGGTCCAGGTTACTTGGCGGGGAAGATTCTTACGGGTCAGGTCAGTAAGGGGTTTGGCCAGGGCGCTATAATTGGGGACAAACTTTCTGTAATATCCTGCTGTCCCTAGAAATGCCAACACCTGAGTCTTAGTCCTAGGGGTAGGCCATTGGGCTACAGCCTCTACTTTGGCTGGTTCTGGCTTCTGTTTCCCACAACCCACTCGATGGCCCAGGTACTGTACCTCGACCATTCCTATACTGCATTTGGCCGGTTTCAACGTCAAACCGGCCTCCCTAATCCTGTCTAGAACCGCTCCTATATGGGTCAAGTGCTCCTGCCAGGTATTGCTAAAAATTGCAATATCGTCGAGGTAGGCACAGGTGTAGTCCTGGAACCCATCTAGAAGTCGGTCCACCATCCGCTGGAACGTAGCCGGAGCGTTTTTCATCCCAAATGGCATAACCTTAAATGGTATAGGCCGAATGGGGTGACAAAGGCTGACTTAGGGATGGCGTCCGGAGCCAGGGGTATCTGCCAGTACCCCTTACACAGATCAATAGTAGTGAGGTATTGGCCTCTGGCCATCCGGTCTAGCAGTTCATCTATCCTGGGCATCGGATAAGCATCTGATACAGTCTTTTCATTCAACCTCCGGTAGTCTACGCAGAAGCGGGTCGTACCGTCCCGCTTCGGCACGAGGACTACCGGAGATGCCCGCGGGCTGTCTGAGGGCTCAATCACCCCCAGCTGGAGCATCTCGTCGATCTCCTTATGCATATTCTCTAGCACCGCTTCAGGGATGCGGTACGGGGTCTGGCGCATGGGTAGTTGCCCTGGGGTTTCTACTCTGTGAGTGGCCAGAGGAGTGTACCCAGGCACATTGGAGAAGGTCTCCTGCTTCTCTCTTAGCAGCTGTTGTACCTCGGTACGTTCCTGTGGGCTCAGCCGGTCCCCCAGTACAACTTCTCCTAAATCCCCAGACAGCTGACCGTCCCCCAGTAGATCCGGCAGGGGAAGACTGTCAAACTCTTCAGAGCTGGGTGCACAAATAGCGGTCACCTCCTCTGAGCGTTCCTGGTAGGGCTTCATCATGTTCACATGGAGCATGCGTCGCCCTCCGGTCCCTGCGCAGGGGCCAATTATATAAGTGGTGTCACATCTCTGTTCCACTACTTTATAAGGGCCTTGCCAGGCGGCCTGTAACTTATCATGTCGGACAGGTTTCAAAATTAAAACTTTCTGCCCAACCTGGAAGCTACGGTCCCTGGCGCCCCGATCGTACCATGTGCGCTGGCGCGTCTGAGCCGCCCGGAGGTTTTCCTTTACCGTCTTGGTTAGAGCTTCCAAGCGATCTCGGAGTGCCAACACATATGGTACAATGGGGGTGCCGTCTGCGCCGTCCCTGTCTCGGTGGGTCTCAGCAAAGGTTCGGAGCATTTGCTTTAAGGTGCCATTGAACCGCTCGCAGAGCCCATTGGTCTGAGGATGGTAGGGGGCACTGATTATAGGTCTGATTTTGCAAAATTTCCAGAGGTGCTGGGTGACCTCTGCAGTGAATTGAGTACCCTGATCTGAGATGATCTCCCTGGGTAACCCCATCCGGGAGAAAATCTGCATCAGGGCCTCTGCCACGGTTTCTGCGTGGATGTTTGTCAAGGCTACGGCCTCTGGGTAGCGGGTGGCGTAATCCACCACCGTCAAAATATACCTCTTGCCAGAGGGGCTAGGTTTCCGGAGGGGACCTACTATATCTACGGCTATTCTATGGAACGGTTTCTCGATTATAGGTAGCGGGTGTAACTTTGCTTTCCGCCGGTCCTCCCTCTTCCCTACCCTCTGGCACGTATCGCAGGTGCTGCAATATTTGCGTACTTCCTGGCTAATTCCTGGCCAAAAGAAACTTTGGGTCAGCCGATATCTAGTACGACTGACCCCCAAATGTCCGGATAACGGAATATCGTGCGCTATCCGGAGCAGTTCGGCTCGGTACCTCTGTGGTACAACTAGCTGTCTCATGATGATCGGGTCTGACCCAGCTACCTGCTTGTCTGACTCCCTGTATAATAGCTGCCTATCCCATACAAATCTTTCCCCCTCCGCCCCCGGTTGGTCAGAGGTGACTTTGTCTCTATATACCTGTAGAGTAGGTCAGTGATCACCTCTGCCGCAAATTCGTCAGGAGGGGCCCAAGGGACACAGTCTAGGGAAGGGGAAGGTTGTCTTACCTGGACCTCCGGCAGTGTGTTATAGTCCTGGGTGCGGGCCTGTTGCCTGGTGACCACTGGATGGGCTTCCTCAGTGGTTGTGGTTTGCGGCTCAAACGCAGATGTGAGCTTTCCCAGGTCATTTCCCAGTATCACCTCTGCGGGTAATTGGGGCATCAACCCCACCTCCACAGTCCCTGACCCCGCACCCCAATGCAAATGAACCCTTGCTGTATTCAGCCGATATACGGCTCCCCCAGCAACCCTGACAGCCACAGTCCTATTGGTTTTAGCTTTGTCCGCGACCAAGTGGCTTTGGACCAAGGTTATGGTTGCTCCCGAATCTCTGAGTCCCTGCATAGGTTTCCCCTCCAGGTATACTGTTTGCCTGTGGTGCTGCCGATAATCCGCCTGTGCTTGTAGTGGGTTGGCTTCGTGGAGTACTTCCCACTGTTCTATAGTGGTGACTGGAACTGCAGAGCCATAAGCGGTGGGTGTCTCCTCCTGATAGTGATGTGCTGCTGCTCTCAGTGGTGGTGGTGGTCCTGGTCGGATCCAGGTGGATCGGTCTCTAAGCTGCGGGCATTCCCGCTTGTAGTGTCCCCACCTCTGGCACTGGTGGCATTGCACAGAGGAGGGTGGGCAAAACCTCGGTTGAGCCGCTGTAGGAGCTGGTGGGGGTAGCGGTCTCAGTGGTATGTTGGTGCTAGCTGAAAATTGGTTTCCCCCTAGAGGTCGCACAGCTGGTTTAACACCCACAAGCTTGTGCTGCCTGCGGGCATCCATATAGTCATCGGCCTTTTTAGCTGCTTCTGTGATAGACGTGGGGTTACGGTCTTTCACCCATTCCTGCAGGTCTGCGGGTATCCCATCATAGAACTGTTCTAGTAGCAGCATTTGTAATAGGTCCTCCATGGACCGTGCCTGGTTCGCCTGTACCCATCCGAGGGCTGCCCTTTGTAAACGGCAAGCCCATTCTGCATGCGTCTTTTTCTGCCTTTTTCAATTCCCTGAACCGTCTCCGGTATGCCTCTGGTGTCATAGCATATCGGGCCAGGATAACCTCTTTGACACGGCTGTAATTCCTAATTTCTGTATCTGGTATCGAACGGTAGGCTTCAGCTGCCCTCCCAGTTAACCGTCCTGCTAAGATGGGTACCCAATCTTCCATATGTATTTTATGCAACGTGCATAGTCTTTCAAAGTCTTGGAGGAATGCATCTATATCTTCCTCCGCTTCTACATACATTTTAAATGCCTGGTATGGAATTTTTGGCTTACCCTCTTGCACCATAGACCCTGCTGGGCTTGGTGTTTGTGGTCTCCTTTGCCGCATTATAAATTCTTGAACCTCTGTCATTGTCTTGGAGATAATTTCCACTGGTGGGTTCTCCCCATAAAATGACAGTCTGAATTGGAGCTGCCTTTGGAACTCTGCTTGCTCTGTTCCGTCCGTCTCGTCCCTCTGTGCAGTGACCGAATCGTCCTCTGTTCGGATTTCTGCCATTATTTCAGAGATAAGTGTTGCCTTTGTTTTGTTGCTGGCTGAAATACCTCTTGCTTCCAGAAGATCTTTAAGTGTGGATCGTTTTAAAGTGGAGTAATCAATCTCCATTAATCCTTGTTCCTCTGTGAGTCTGGATCCCAGTGCTGCCAACCAATGTAGCGGAGAGCTGATATTCCACAGCGAATCTCCACTTAAGATCCCAGTGAGGCTCAGGAACAAGTCTTATAAATCCATAGAGTAGTAATTCCAGCAGGCAAAATAGTCCAATAATATCCCAACAGCAATCCCAATGACTGGACGACACACAGCATCAGGAGCAGAACTGACTTTATTTAGACACAGCACACACTTTTAAACCCCCCAACAGCCCCATTTACATACAATAGGGCACATAGAAGATTATGGTACAAGGAAGGGTAGGGCCAGACAATAGCAAGGGCTGATGGGAGATGGAGGAGGCACAGAAAAGCAATACATTTAACATAGTAAACATTGCAGTTTACAATACATAGCAATACAATTAACCGAATGCCATTTTACAGGAATTAAACAGGCCAGGCTAAGTACAATCCGCTACACTGTTCACCTCGGAATGCTCGGACCTGACACCCATAATGTGGTGGTGCACCATCTTGCTGGAAAAACTCAGGGAACGTGCCAGCTTCAGTGCATAAAGAGGGAAACACATCATCATGGAGCAATTTCGCATATCCAGTGGCCTTGAGGTTTCCATTGATGAAGAATGGCCCCACTATCTTTGAACCCCATATACCACACCATACCATCAGTCTTGGAGGGATCTATCCAATGTGGGTTAGTGTCAGACCAATAGCGGTGGTTTTGTTTGTTAACTTCACCATTCACATAAAAGTTTGCCTCATCACTGAACTAAATCTTCTGCATAAACGGAGGGTCCTGTTCCAATTTTTGTTTTGCCCATTCTGCAAATTCAGTGCGCCGATCTGGGTCATCCTCGTTGAGATGCTGCAGTAGCTGGAGTTTGTAAGGGGGCCATTTGTGAGTAGCTAATATCCGCCAAAGGGATGTTCGACTAATGCCACTCTCCACTGACATGCGGCGAGTGCTACGCTGTGGGCTCTTGCTGAATGAAGCTAGGACAGCCACTGATGTTTCTTCATTAGAGACAGATTTCATGCGTCCACATTTTGGCAAATCCAACACTGAACCAGTTTCACGAAACTTAGCAAGCAGTTTGCTAACTGTAGCATGGGAGATGGGTGGTCTCGTAGGGTGTCTTGCATTGAAATCTGCTGCAATGACCCGGTTACTGCGTTCACCAGACATCAACACAATTTCTATCCGCTCCTCACGTGTTAACCTCGGCGACATGTCAATGGCTGTAAACAAAGAGAAACTTGTAAATAACTCATGAAAGAATAAAGTTACGTTAAAACCAAGCACACCATTGTTTTTCTTGTGAAATTCCCAATAAGTTTGATGTCACATGACCCTCTTCCTATTGAAAAAACAAAAGTTGGATTCAAAATGGCCGACTTCAAAATGGCCGCCATGGTCACCACCCATCTTGAAAAGTTTCCCCCCTCACATATACTAATGTGCCACAAACAGGAAGTTAATATCACCAACCATTCCCATTTTATTAAGGTGTATCCATATAAATGGCCCACCCTGTACATTGCTGCAAGACAACAAGTAGATACAGCAAAAGCATGTTAGATCAGTAATGTAAATGATAACTGTGTTAAGGAAGGCATCAGGGCGTGTAGTTCAAAGATGTAGTTCAAAGATGCTTCACTGCAAAAAATGACAATGTCAGCCCCCTGTTTTAGTGAATGAGCTTTATTACTGCATCAGACTGTGTGTTTCAAAAAAGGATTCGCTGCATAAGGCCTCATGCACACGACCGCTGTTTTGGTCCGCATCCGAGCCGCAGTTTTTGCGGCTTGATGCGGACCCATTCGCACTCTGTGTGCTGTCCGCATCCGTTGCTCCGTTCCGTGGTCCGCAAAAAAAATATAACCTGTCTTATCCTTGTCCGTTTTGCGGACAAGAATAGGCAGTTATATCAATGGCTGTCCGCAAATTGCAAAACGCACATGGACGCCATCCGTGTTTTGCGGATCTGCAATTTGCGGACCACCAAACACACAACGGTCGTGTGCATGAGGCCAAAATGACATTTTTACCAGTGTCAATTTTAGATACCAGTGCGCAGTATGTTTGTGGAAGGGGAGGGAAACGGGCCATTTAATTGCAACTGTGTCTTTAAATTACAGAAAAAAAACACTTGCAATTTTGCTAGTACCGTTCAATAATCAGTGCGCCAAACCTGTGACTTTTTATTTATAGGCTCCCTAATAAAATGTCTGGAGAACAGAACAATGCAAAACAAAAGACCCATTCCTCGTCATCCAAGAGTCAGAATGTGGGTAATAGCAGGAGTAGCAACAGCAACCATCTGGGTAGTAGTTGTAGTAGTAGGCACCAGTTCTCCCTCGCCTCCAAAGGACAAAGAGGATTAGATTGTGGACCGGATGGCTCACTCCTCCTCTCAGTCACAGCAGGATAAGGCTGGGTTCACACGGGCGTCACGTTTTGGCTCAGGATGCGTCCCGGGAGCATTGCGGCAAACCCGCGCGAGTAGGTACCCAATTGCAGTCAGTTTTGACTGCGATTGCGTTCTGTTGCTCAATGCATTTAGCACGCGGGTGATAAAAAACTGAATGTGGTACCCAGACCCGAACTTCTTCACTGAAGTTCAGGTTTGGGTTCAAGGTTGTGTAGATGTAATTATTTCCCCTTATAACATGGTTATAAGGGAGAATAATAGCATTCTTTAATACAGAATGCTTAGTAGAAGGTCAATTGAGGGTTAAAAAAATTATAATTATTAACTCACCTCCTCCAAAGGATCGCGTAGCTGCCGGTCTCCTGTTCTTTCTTCAGGACCTGTCAAAGGACCTGTGGTGATGTCACTGAGCTCATCACATGGTACAATCACATGGCACATCACCGCGGTGATGGACCATGTGATTGGACCATGTGATGTGACGTCACCACAGGTCCTTTAGCCGGCAGCTCATGATTAAAGAAGTAAGAAGAGACCGGCAACTACGCGATCAAGAGGAGGAGGTTAGTTAATTTGTTTTTATTTTTTAACCCTCAATTGACCTTCTACTAAGCATTCTGTATTAAAGAATGCTATTATTTTCCCTTATAACCATGTTATAAGGGAAAATAATACAGTGAATAGTCTGTCATCTTAGCAACCGTGCGTGAAAATTGCACCGCATCCGCACTTGCTTGCTTGATTTTTTCGCAGCCCCATTAACTTCTATGGGGCCTGCGTTGCGTGTAAAACGCACAATATAGAGCTTGCTGCGGTTTTCACGCAACGCACAAGTGATGCGTGAAAATCACCGCTCATGTGCACAGCCCCATAGAAATGAATGGGTCCGGATTCAGTGCAGGTGCAATGCGTTCACCTCACGCATTGCAACCGCGAGGAAATCTCGCCCGTGTGAACCCAGCCTAAAGGGTTGTTCACAGGACCGTAGGTATTTTGCGGTCCGCACAAAAAAACGGATCCGCAAATACGGATGGCGTCTGTGTGCGTTCCGTATTTTGCGTAACGGAACTGCTGGCCCCTAATAGAACAGTCCTATCCTTGTCCATAATGCAGACAATAATAGGACATGTATTTTTTTGCGGAACGGAATAACAGACATATGGAAACGGAATGCACACGGAGTACCTTCCGTTTTTTTTGCGGATTCATTGAAATGAATGGTTCCGTTTACGGTCTCCCCAAAAAATGAAACGGACATGGAATGAAAATACTTTCGTGTGCATGAGGCCTTAGGTAGAGCCTAGACAGGCAGGTGTTTTTTTTGCTATGTTTATGTTTGTGCTGGTGCTGAAGTGCCAAAATAAAGCTCCATTTGGACTTTAACCCCGTTGTCTGAGGAGGAATTTGTCATCACGGCGCTGCTTGAAAGAGCGATCCCTTACAATATATATATAGTAGAGACGACAGCTCCTACAACCAGTGTTGGAGAAAGGCAGGGACACAACAAAGTCGCTTCAATTCGGTTTACTGACAGTTCCAGCCAACTTAGTTCTGTGCAGCCGGCTCAGGTCTCACTTAGAACCCTCCTCAGGCCAGTGTTGCTCCACACACACCTTGCCTCTGTAGCCTCTCACTCATAATGGCACACCTTGCTTCATGCTGCTGACTTTTTAAATCAGGACCGTGGACATGGGCAACCTGTGAAACCCGGAAATGAACTGTGGGGAATAAGCACCCACCCAGCTCTTTGCTTATTCCCAATGAAAGCCAGGCCCGGATTAGCTGATACCAGCAGCGTCCACTGTCTATCCCAGTGGACACACTAGATACTGGCTTTCACTCCTCTAAGGCCGGGTACCTTGGTGGCACGTCTCAGATGAACCACAGCAAAACATGATATGCATCTCCTCTAATAGGTTTTTTGCCCAATTCTAGGATATGCATACCTTCCTTCATATATGAGGCCTGTCACTGCCTCCTACTATACGTGTATACAGTTGCAAGAAAAAGTATGTGAACCCTTTGTAATGATATGGATTTCTGCACAAATTGGTCATAAATTGTGATCTGATCTTCATCTAAGTCACAACAATAGACAATCACAGTCTGCTTAAACTAATAACACACAAAGAGTTAAATGTTACCATGTTTTTATTGAACACACCATGTAAACATTCACAGTACAGGTGGAAAAAGTATGTGAACCTTTGGATTTAATAACTGGTTGAACCTCCTTTGGCAGCAATAACTTCCACCAAACGTTCCCTGTAGTTGCAGATCAGACGTGCACAACGGTCAGGAGTAATTCTTGACCATTCCTCTTTACAGAACTGTTTCAGTTCAGCAATATTCTTGGGATGTCTGGTGTGAATCGCTTTCTTGAGGTCATGCCACAGTATCTCAATCGGGTTGAGGTCAGGACTCTGACTGGGCCACTCCTGAAGGCGGATTTTCTTCTGTTTAAGCCATTTTGTTGTTGATTTACTTCTATGCTTTGGGTTATTGTCCTGTTGCAACACTCATCTTCTGTTGAGCTTCAGCTGGTGGACAGATGGCCTTAAGTTCTCCTGCAAAATGTCTTGATAAACTTGGGAATTCATTTTTCCTTCGATGATAGCAATCCGTCCAGGCCCTGACGCAGCAAAGCAGCCCCAAACCATGATGCCCCCACCACCATACTTCACAGTTGGGATGAGGTTTTGAGGTTGGTGTGCTGTGCCTCTTTTTCTCCACACATAGTGTTGTGTGTTTCTTCCAAACAACTCAACTTTGGTTTCATCTGTCCACAGAATATTTTGCCAGTACTGCTGTGGAACATCCAGGTGCTCTTGTGCAAACTGTAAACGTGCAGCAATGGTTTTTTTTGGACAGCAGTGTCTTCCTCTGTGGTATCCTCCCATGAAATCCATTCTTGTTTAGTGTTTTACGTATCGTAGATTCGCTAACGGGGATGTTAGCATATGCCAGAGTCTTTTGTAAGTCTTTAGCTGACACTCTAGGATTCTTCTTCACCTAATTGAGCAGTCTGGGCTGTGCTCTTGCAGTCATCTTTACAGGATGGCCAATCCTAGGGAGAGTAGCAGCAGTGCTGAACGTCCTCCATTTATATACAATTTGTCTTACCGCGGACTGATGAACAGCAAGGCTTTTGGAGATACTTTTATAACCCTTTCCAGCTTTATGCAAGTCAACAATTCTTAATTGTAGGTCTTCTGAGAGCTCTTTTGTGTGAGGCATCATTCACATCAGGCAATGTTTCTTGTGAAAAGCAAACCCAGAACTGGTGTGTGTTTTATATAGGGCAGGGCAGCTGTAACCAACTGTCACGGGTATAAAGATAGAGCGGAGATGCACCCCCTGAGCTGCCACCCGGTCCCCTGTCCCTGCCTACTTGCACCACCCGCCCTAGGTGACGGGGCACAACCCTGAGTAAGTGCAAGCAGAGAGATAAAGACAGCAGGGAAGCGGACAGCCAATGAGAGGTAGCACTTGAGCGGATAGAGATGTGGAACAAGCAAGCTACCACCAAAAACGGAAGGGCGAGGTGGGTCAACTAGCCGGGGTCAGTCCAGGAGGTCACGTCAGTACGAGGGAGGAGACAGAGACAGATCCGAAAGCGGGCCGAGGTCAAAATCCGGGAGGTCAATTCAGTACAAGAGAAGAGGCAAGGACAAAATCCAAAAGCAAGCCGAGGTCAAAATCCGAGAGGTAGCGTCAAGGTTCAGGGAGCAGGCAGAAGAGGTGTCAGGAAGCAGATCAAGGGTCAAATCCAAAGGTAAGCTTAATAACAATAATAATACACAGCCTAAGGGACCAAAATCACAGGCAACCTGTAGCCAGCAGGTTGCCTGTATTTATAGTGGGGAGTGAGGGTCATGTGACGTTGCCAGCGTCACATAACCGACAGACAGACAAGTCGAGCACCGAGTGATCAGCTTGTCGCTCAAGGCAGACCCAGGAGCAGGGAGCCTTCCAGCTAGCAAATGCTGCCCTGGGAACGAGGCCGAACACAGATCCTCGCTCCCGAAGCTAAGCAGCAGGTCTGCGGCTGATGGCAGACCGAGTGCGCCTTCAGCGCCCCGTTACACCAACACCTCTCATCTCATTGATTGGACTCTAGTTGGCTGACACCTCCCTCCAATTAGCTCTTGGAGGTATCATTAGTCTAGGGGTTCACATACTTTTTCCACCTGCACTGTGAATGTTTACATGGTGTGTTCAATAAAAACACCTTTGATGGGAGGACCTACCACCAGCTCAGGGGTACTGCGATGGGGAGTCCCTGCGCCCCATCGTACGCTAATCTATTCCTGGGCTGGTGGGAGGAGACCATCGTTTTTAAGGAAGACGAGGCTCTTGACACTTATGAAATTGGCTTGTGGGCGCGATACATCGATGACATCTTCATACTCTGGAATGGAGATCAGGGGACCTTTGAAGCCTTCGTCCAGCATCTCAATCAGAACAATATTGGCATGCACTTCACTTGTGAGTCGCACCCCACGACTTTGCCATTCCTGGATATTAAAATCTCCAGGAACGCGAAGGGTGAACTGGACACGTCGATCTATAGGAAGGCCACCTCTACGAATTCTCTCCTGAGGTGGGAGAGTAACCATCCTCTCCCACTCAGGAGTGGAATTCCTAGAGGTCAGTACTTACGTCTGAGACGCAACTGCTCAGACAAGCATGATTTTATTCGCCAAGCAGCTGATCTGAGGACGAGATTTTTGTCCAGGGGATACCCCGACTTTGTGTTGAGATCGGCATTCCAGAAAGCCCTGTCCCGACCAAGATGCTCACTGCTCACTTCCAATCAACCATCCACTCCACCCACTAAGGTCATGAGAATCATCACCAATTTCGATAGGGGGTCTAAACAAGTCAGGCAGATTTTGGGGCGCCATTGGCAAGTCCTCAAAATGGACCCTGACTTAAAAGACGTTTTAGGTGACCAACCACAAATAACCTATCGTAGGGGGCCGAACATACGTGATAAGCTAGTGCATAGTCACTATGCACCTGATCGCACCAAGACCACCTGGTTGCGATGTAGAACTGTGGGTTGTTATAGATGTGGAAATTGTATAGCGTGCAAACGCATACAGGTTAGCAAGTCATTTGTGAGCAATGTTACAGGCAAGACATATTCAATCCCGCATTTCATTAACTGTAAATCCAGAGGGGTCATATATCGGATCCAGTGTGAATGTGGGATTGAATATGTAGGCAAAACGATACGGGAATTCAGGAGGCGGATAGGGGAGCACTTGGGGGACATCTCACACAAAAGAGATACCCCAATCTCTAAACACGTCCATACTGTGCACAATGGTAGAGCCTCTCTGAAGTTCCTCGGTTTTGATGTGGTCAAACCACCTGTGAGAGGGGGCAACTGGGACAAATGTCTGCTTCAGCAAGAATCCCGATGGATATTCCACCTTAAAACATCTGCACCCCTGGGCCTGAATGAAAGGCTGGACTATGGGTGCTTTATATAGATATTGGTTAAGCTTACTCCTCAACAATAGTAATGCTCAATCCTATGGTGGCATCCTATTCCTCTGGAAGGGATGCACATATAGGAGACATACTACTAATTCACAATTTTCCAAAACAACTTGGTATTGTGTCCAGCTCTTTCTATTTAGTTCTTGTTGCTGCGAATCTGCAAGAAATGTCAGTTTCAATTTGCTACGATTTTGTTTTGTAGCGTTGTCACGGACGCCTCCATCGTGGGACGTACTGTGAGGTTACCTTGTGTTGACATGTTCTCCGTGGTAACCGCTCTCTCCCTCCGCCTCCTGATCCGATTGGTCGCCGTAATCATGTGGTATCGGCGGCGGCGTCTGGTGCGTCACGGCGCATGCGCATGACGTCACACGCCGACGCCGATGCTGACAGGGCGGTCTCCCTGGAAGAGGCGCGCTGGGGATCTATTTAAACACCATGAAGGTATGTGTCAGTGTGGCTGGTATAGGTTGATGAACCCCCTTAACATTAGGGATACTACCTTTAGTGAGGACCACCAGATCCTTACACACCAAGGAGCAGAGAAGCATTTATTCCTCTGTAGCATGGCAATCCTGCACCATGGATGCCTGCCCCTAGACTTTGACTCTGAACCTTGGGTCTAGTCTTTCATGTAACCGTCCAACTGCAGCATATGTTTGACTGCTACTTGCGGTCATAGACGGTATACTTTTCGTTTTGTCTCTACATGCATTTTATCCCCCTGAGGAGTCGACACGACAGAAACGTGCCACGTCGGGAGGCCTGTAGTCGCTTTGTGTTTTTTATGTTTGTTCACTAGACTAGGGTTCAGGTCCATAACTAGGGACAGGTATCCGGACGGGGTCGCTCTTTTCAGGGCGAGTGCTCTGTATAGACAGGCAGCATGGGAGCAGGCCCCAATCCTACCAAGTATATAGGGTGATATAGGGCACAGCATCCACACTCTCATGACTGTTTTTCCTGTCTGCACTCCCTTCCGTCAGGCCTGACTCCCCTACCACGCTGATCCTAGTCATCTGGTCGGTCAGGTAAGACTGTCTGTGTCCACACCGGCGCAGCAGTTACATCTAATATTCTTGTCCTACCAGAAGTGGGGTATCCGTCCTGGAACCCCAATACATGTTATATTTGTGTTGGTTGGGTTATACTGTTAGCATTCACCTATGCGTATCAGTGCTAAGTTTTGTCTTTTTTTCTCTACCAGCAGTGGGGTATCCACCCAGAACCCCTTGACTATATGTTTTGTATTGTGATGCATCTTCAGGTGTATATTTTAATGTATATCATATAAAGGTTATATTTTATAAGGATATTTCCCCACACTCTTTCATTGTGGGCCACTCACAGCTTTGAAATCTTGAAATATCAATGGGATTGTTGTCACAAATAGTCTCAATCAGATATCAATAAAAACATGGTAACATTTAATTCTTTGTGTATTAGTTTAAGCAGACTGTGATTGTCTATTTGTGCAGAAATCCATATCATTCCAAAGGGTTCACATACTTTTTCTTGCAACTGTATATATATATATATATATATATATATATAATACCACTGTAGGCATAAGCACCAGCAGGCTGTCACGAACCACTATCTATGATCCCACTGTGCAATGTGACCAGCCTCCTCTAAGGGTGTTGTCTAGGTGAACCCCTCATTCTTCAAAGTACCCTTGATGGTGGGGATACATTTTCCTGAGGGGAACACTAGGTCGCTACCTCTTGTGGAGTATTGGCACATGAGGCAACTGGTCCGGACCGACCAGGGGGTACCAGTGCAAGGTACCAGAGGTACAGTCATAGTCAGCAGACCGAGTAATGACTAGGAGTGATGAGGCAGAGGCAAAGTCAAACAAGCAATAGGTCAGGGCAGGTGCCACAGGTACATGTCAAAGGTCAGACAATCCGGTCAGCAACATGAGAGTTGAGGCAGAGAAGGTAAGGATCAAACAGGTAGTAAAGTCCAGAAACTAAAGCAAAGGTCAGGTATAGAGGAACACATGCACAGACAACAGCAACCTTTGCAGGACACAAGGACCTTTGATGCTCAGGCACCTTGGAAGGGGGCTGGAACAGGTATATAGGTGCTGGAGGGCTAGGATTAGTCAGCACGATAACATGTGCAAAACTCATAAATCACAGGAAGTGACACGCGCCAGCCCTTAACCCCTTGAGGATTGGGCTCATTTTCACCTTAAGGACCAGGCCATTTTTTGCAAATCTGACATGTGTCACTTTATGTGGTGATAACTTTAAAACGCTTTTACTTATCCAGGCCATTCTAAGAATGTTTTCTCGTCACGTATTGTACTTCATGACACTGGTAAAATTGAGTAAAAAAAAAAAAATATTTATCAAAAAATTCCAAATTTATAAAAGAAATTGAAAAATTAGCTAATTTCCAAATTTTTATTTCTCTACTTCTATAATAGATAGTAATACCTCCAAAAATAGTTATTACTTTACATTCCCCATATGTCTACTTCATGTTTGGATCATTTTGTGAATGCCATTTTATTTTTTGGGCAAGTTAGAAGGCTTAGAAGTTTAGAAGCAAATCTTGAAATTTTTCTGAAAATTTCTAAAACCCACTTTTTCAGGACCAGTTCAGGTCTGAAGTCACTTTGTGGCCCCATTTTAAAAACTACACCCCTCAAGGTATTCAAAACTGATTTTACAAACTTTGTTAACCCTTTAGGTGTTCCACCAGAATTAATGGAAAATAGAGATACAATTTCAAAATTTCACTTTTTGGCAGATTTTCCATTTCAATCAATTTTTCCAGTTACAAAGAAAGGGTTAACAGCCAAACAAAACTCAATATTTATGGCCCTGATTCTGTAGTTTACAGAAACACCCCATATGTGGTCGTAAACTGCTGTACGGGCACAAGGCAGGGCGCAGAAGGAAAGGAATGCCATACGGTTTTTGGAAGCCAGATTTTGCTGGACTGGTTTTTTGACCCCATGTCCCATTTGAAGCCCCCCTGATGCACCCCTAGAGTAGAAACTCCAAAAAAGTGACCCCATTTTAGAAACTACGGGATAGGGTGGCAGTTTTGTTGGTACTAGTTTATGGTACATATGATTTTTGGTTGCTCTATATTACACTTTTTGTTTTAGCAAGGTAACAAGAAATAGCTGTTTTGGCACCGTTTTTTTTTTTTTTTGCTATTTACAAAATTCATCTGACAGGTTAGATCATGTGGTATTTTTATAGAGTAGGTTGTCACGGACGTGACAATACCAAATATGACTACTTTTTTTGGTTGTTTGTTTCAGTTTTACAAAGCATTTAAAAAAAAAAATAATTCTTTAGTGTCTCCACATTCTGAAAGACATAGTTTTATAAATTTTTGGGTCGACTGTCTTGTGTAGTGGCTCATTTGTTTCAGGATGAGATGACTGTTTGATTGGCACTATTATGGGGTGCGTATGACATTTTGATCGCTTGCAATTACACTTTATGTGATGTAAGGTGACAAAAAAATTGCTTTTTTTTACAACGTTTTTTTTTTTTTTTTTGCGGTGTTCATTTGAGGGGTTAGGTCATGTGATATTTTTATAGAACAGGTTCTTCCAGACGCAGCAATAGTTTTACACAATAACAGCTTTTAAAAAAAATATAAAATGATGTTTTAGTGTCTCCATATTCTGAGCCATAGTTTTTTTATTTTTTGGGCGATTGTCTCAGGTAGGGGCTCATTCTTTGCGGGATGAGGTGACGGTTAGATTGGTACTATTTTGGTGGGCGTACGCCTTTTTGATCGCTTGCTGTTGTATTTTTAGTGATGTAAGGTGACAAAAAATTGTTTATTTAGCACAGTTTTTTTTTTTTTTTGTTTTTTTTTACGGTGTCTGAAATGACCAGCGGTTTGCAGTGATCGCTGATGGGGGGGGGGGGGGGGTCACAGGACCCCCCTCGGCATTGTTGCAGAGTGCCTGCTGAATGATTTCAGCAGGCACTCTGTTCCGATCGGAAATACACAGGGCATACCTGTACGCCCTGTGTCCTCAAGAGGTTAAGGAAGCGCTACAGGGAACATACTGGGAAGCATGCTGTGCCCAGGATTGGAAGGAAATTGTGGACCGGATTCAAGAAAGGATGATGCCGGCAAGGACAGAGCCCAGGACTGCAGCGGTGAAAGGAGAAACAATGGTAGTTGATAACCAAAAGCCCGAGACCGCGGCAGTAAGTAGCGGAACATCGGGTGGTCAGCAACTGCTGTTACAAAGGCATCTTCCCATAAGAGCTTATACTTCAAAGGACAAAGGTCCCTGCTCATAAAAGCTTACACTCTACAGGAGAGAGGACACTGTACATAAGAGCTTACACTCTACAGGATCGAGAGAGGTCCCTGTCCCTAAGAGCTTACACTCTAAAGGTAAGAAAGTCCTGCCCATAAGATGTTTTACTGTACAGGGGAAAGGGTCATGCCCATAAGAGCTTACACTCTACAGGAGAGAGGACCCTGCCCATAAGAGCTTACACTCTACAGAAGAGAGGACCCTGACCATAAGAGCTTACACTCTACAGGAGAGAGGTCCCTGCCCATAAGAGCTTACACTCTACAGGAGAGAGGTCCCTGCCCATAAGAGCTTACACTCTACAGGAGAGAGGACCCTGACCATAAGAGCTTACACTCTACAGGAGAGAGGTCCCTGCCCATAAGAGCTTACACTCTACAGGAGAGAGGCCTCTGCCCATAAGAGCTTACACTCTACAGAAGAGAGGCCCCTGCCCATAAGAGCTTACATTCTACAGGACAGAGGACCCTGCCCATAAGAGCTTACACTCTACAGGAGAGAGGACCCTGCCCATAAGAGCTTACACTCTACAGGAGAGAGGACCCTGCCCATAAGAGCTTACACTCTACAGGAGAGAGGACCCTGCCCATAAGAGCTTACACTCTACAGGAGAGAGGACCCTGCCCATAAGAGCTTACATTCTACAGGAGAGAGGATCCTGCCCATAAGAGCTTACACTCTACAGAAGAGAGGACCCTGCCCATAAGAGCTTACACTCTACAGGAGCGAGGACCCTGCCCATAAGAGCTTACACTCTACAGGAGAGAGGACCCTGCCCATAAGAGCTTACACTCTACAGGAGAGAGGACCCTGCCCATAAGAGCTTACACTCTACAGGAGAGAGGACCCTGCCCATAAGAGCTTACACTCTACAGGAGAGTGGCCTCTGCCCATAAGAGCTTACACTCTACAGGAGAGACACCTCAGCCAATAAGAGCTTACACTCTAAGGGATTGAAACAGGACCCTGCTCATAAGAGTTTATACTTTACAGAAGAGAGGACCCTGCCCATAAGAGCTTACACTCTACAGAAGAGAGGACCCTGCCCATAAGAGCTTACACTCTACAGGAGAGTGGCATCTGCCCATAAGAGCTTACACTCTACAGGAGAGAGGACCCTGCCCATAAGAGCTTACACTCTACAGGAGAGACACCTCAGCCAATAAGAGCTTACACTCTAAGGGATTGAAACAGGACCCTGCTCATAAGAGTTTATACTTTACAGAAGAGAGGACCCTGCCCATAAGAGCTTACACTCTACAGAAGAGAGGACCCTGCCCATAAGAGCTTACACTCTACAGGAGAGAGGCCTCCGCCCATAAGAGCTTACACTCTACAGGACAGAGGAACCTGCCCATAAGAGCTTACACTCTACAGGAGAGAGGTCCCTGCCCATAAGAGCTTACACTCTACAGGAGAGAGGACCCTGCCCATAAGAGCTTACACTCTACAGGAGAGACACCTCAGCCAATAAGAGCTTACACTCTAAGGGATTGAAACAGGACCCTGCTCATAAGAGTTTATACTTTACAGAAGAGAGGACCCTGCCCATAAGAGCTTACACTCTACAGAAGAGAGGACCCTGCCCATAAGAGCTTACACTCTACAGGAGAGTGGCATCTGCCCATAAGAGCTTACACTCTACAGGAGAGAGGACCCTGCCCATAAGAGCTTACACTCTACAGAAGAGAGGACCCTGCCCATAAGAGCTTACACTCTACAGGAGAGAGGTCCCTGCCCATAAGAGCTTACACTCTACAGGAGAGAGGTCCCTGCCCATAAGAGCTTACACTCTACAGGAGAGAGGACCCTGCCCATAAGAGCTTACACTCTACAGGAGAGAGGACCCTGCCCATAAGAGCTTACACTCTACAGGACAGAGGACCCTGCCCATAAGAGCTTACACTCTACAGGACAGAGGACCCTGCCCATAAGAGCTTACACTCTACAGAAGAGAGGACCCTGCCCATAAGAGATTACACTCTACAGGACAGAGGACACTGCACATAAGAGCTTACACTCTACAGGACAGAGGACACTGCACATAAGAGCTTACACTCTACAGGATCGAGAGAGGTCCCTGTCCCTAAGAGCTTACACTCTACAGGAGAGAGGTCCCTGCCCATAAGAGCTTACACTCTACAGGAGAGAGGACCCTGCCCATAAGAGCTTACATTCTACAGGAGCGAGGACCCTGCCCATAAGAGCTTACACTCTACAGGACAGAGGACCCTGCCCATAAGAGCTTACACTCTACAGGAGAGAGGACCCTGCCCATAAGAGCTTACACTCTACAGGAGAGAGGACCCTGCTCATAGGAGCTTACACTCTACAGGAGAGAGGACACTGTACATAAGAGCTTACACTCTACAGGATCGAGAGAGGTCCCTGTCCCTAAGAGCTTACACTCTAAAGGTAAGAAAGTCCTGCCCATAAGATGTTTTACTGTACAGGGGAAAGGGTCATGCCCATAAGAGCTTACACTCTACAGGAGAGAGGACCCTGCCCATAAGAGCTTACACTCTACAGAAGAGAGGACCCTGACCATAAGAGCTTACACTCTACAGGAGAGAGGTCCCTGCCCATAAGAGCTTACACTCTACAGGAGAGAGGACCCTGCCAATAAGAGCTTACACTCTACAGGAGAGAGGACCCTGCCCATAAGAGCTTACATTCTACAGGAGAGAGGCCTCTGCCATAAGAGCTTACACTCTACAGGAGAGAGGACCCTGCCCATAAGAGCTTACACTCTACAGGAGAGAGGACCCTGCCCATAAGAGCTTACACTCTACAGGAGAGAGGACCCTGCCCATAAGAGCTTACACTCTACAGGAGAGAGGACCCTGCCCATAAGAGCTTACACTCTACAGGAGAGTGGCCTCTGCCCATAAGAGCTTACACTCTACAGAAGAGAGGACCCTGCCCATAAGAGCTTACACTCTAAGTGATTGAAACAGGACCCTGCTCATAAGAGTTTATACTTTACAGAAGAGAGGACCCTGCCCATAAGAGCTTACACTCTACAGAAGAGAGGACCCTGCCCATAAGAGCTTACACTCTACAGGAGAGAGGCCTCTGCCCATAAGAGCTTACACTCTACAGGAGAGAGGCCTCCGCCCATAAGAGCTTACACTCTACAGGACAGAGGAACCTGCCCATAAGAGCTTATACTTCAAAGGACAAAGGTCCCTGCTCATAAAAGCTTACAATCTACAGGAGAGAGGACACTGTACATAAGAGCTTACACTCTACAGGATCGAGAGAGGTCCCTGTCCCTAAGAGCTTACACTCTAAAGGTAAGAAAGTCCTGCCCATAAGATGTTTTACTGTACAGGGGAAAGGGTCATGCCCATAAGAGCTTACACTCTACAGGAGAGAGGACCCTGCCCATAAGAGCTTACACTCTACAGAAGAGAGGACCCTGCCCATAAGAGCTTACACTCTACAGGAGAGAGGTCCCTGCCCATAAGAGCTTACACTCTACAGGAGAGAGGTCCCTGCCCATAAGAGCTTACACTCTACAGGAGAGAGGACCCTGCCCATAAGAGCTTACACTCTACAGAAGAGAGGACCCTGCCCATAAGAGCTTACACTCTACAGGAGCGAGGACCCTGCCCATAAGAGCTTACACTCTACAGGAGAGAGGACCCTGCCCATAAGAGCTTACACTCTACAGGAGAGAGGCCTCTGCCCATAAGAGCTTACACTCTACAGAAGAGAGGACCCTGCCCATAAGAGCTTACACTCTACAGGAGAGAGGTCCCTGCCCATAAGAGCTTACACTCTACAGGAGAGAGGTCCCTGCCCATAAGAGCTTACACTCTACAGGAGAGAGGACCCTGCCCATAAGAGCTTACACTCTACAGGAGAGAGGACCCTGCCCATAAGAGCTTACACTCTACAGGAGAGAGGACCCTGCCCATAAGAGCTTACACTCTACAGGAGAGAGGACCCTGCCCATAAGAGCTTACACTCTACAGGAGAGTGGCCTCTGCCCATAAGAGCTTACACTCTACAGAAGAGAGGACCCTGCCCATAAGAGCTTACACTCTACAGGAGAGACACCTCAGCCAATAAGAGCTTACACTCTAAGGGATTGAAACAGGACCCTGCTCATAAGAGTTTATACTTTACAGAAGAGAGGACCCTGCCCATAAGAGCTTACACTCTACAGAAGAGAGGACCCTGCCCATAAGAGCTTACACTCTACAGGAGAGTGGCATCTGCCCATAAGAGCTTACACTCTACAGGAGAGAGGACCCTGCCCATAAGAGCTTACACTCTACAGGAGAGACACCTCAGCCAATAAGAGCTTACACTCTAAGGGATTGAAACAGGACCCTGCTCATAAGAGTTTATACTTTACAGAAGAGAGGACCCTGCCCATAAGAGCTTACACTCTACAGAAGAGAGGACCCTGCCCATAAGAGCTTACACTCTACAGGAGAGAGGCCTCCGCCCATAAGAGCTTACACTCTACAGGACAGAGGAACCTGCCCATAAGAGCTTACACTCTACAGGAGAGAGGTCCCTGCCCATAAGAGCTTACACTCTACAGGAGAGAGGACCCTGCCCATAAGAGCTTACACTCTACAGAAGAGAGGACCCTGCCCATAAGAGCTTACACTATACAGAAGAGAGGACCCTGCCCATAAGAGCTTACACTCTACAGGAGAGTGGCATCTGCCCATAAGAGCTTACACTCTACAGGAGAGAGGACCCTGCCCATAAGAGCTTACACTCTACAGAAGAGAGGACCCTGCCCATAAGAGCTTACACTCTACAGGAGAGAGGTCCCTGCCCATAAGAGCTTACACTCTACAGGAGAGAGGTCCCTGCCCATAAGAGCTTACACTCTACAGGAGAGAGGACCCTGCCCATAAGAGCTTACACTCTACAGGAGAGAGGACCCTGCCCATAAGAGCTTACACTCTACAGGACAGAGGACCCTGCCCATAAGAGCTTACACTCTACAGGACAGAGGACCCTGCCCATAAGAGCTTACACTCTACAGAAGAGAGGACCCTGCCCATAAGAGATTACACTCTACAGAAGAGTGGCCTCTGCCCATAAGAGCTTACATTCTACAGGAGCGAGGACCCTGCCCATAAGAGCTTACACTCTACAGGACAGAGGACCCTGCCCATAAGAGCTTACACTCTACAGAAGAGAGGACCCTGCCCATAAGAGCTTACATTCTACAGGAGAGAGGACCCTGCTCATAGGAGCTTACACTCTACAGGAGAGAGGACCCTGCCCATAAGAGCTTACATTCTACAGGAGAGAGGACCCTGCTCATAGGAGCTTACACTCTACAGGAGAGAGGACACTGTACATAAGAGCTTACACTCTACAGGATCGAGAGAGGTCCCTGTCCCTAAGAGCTTACACTCTAAAGGTAAGAAATTCCTGCCCATAAGATGTTTTACTGTACAGGGGAAAGGGTCATGCCCATAAGAGCTTACACTCTACAGGAGAGAGGACCCTGCCCATAAGAGCTTACACTCTACAGAAGAGAGGACCCTGACCATAAGAGCTTACACTCTACAGGAGAGAGGTCCCTGCCCATAAGAGCTTACACTCTACAGGAGAGAGGACCCTGCCAATAAGAGCTTACACTCTACAGGAGAGAGGACCCTGCCCATAAGAGCTTACATTCTACAGGAGAGAGGCCTCTGCCATAAGAGCTTACACTCTACAGGAGAGAGGACCCTGCCCATAAGAGCTTACACTCTACAGGAGAGAGGACCCTGCCCATAAGAGCTTACACTCTACAGGAGAGAGGACCCTGCCCATAAGAGCTTACACTCTACAGGAGAGAGGACCCTGCCCATAAGAGCTTACACTCTACAGGAGAGAGGACCCTGCCCATAAGAGCTTACACTCTACAGGAGAGAGGACACTGCCCATAAGAGCTTACACTCTACAGGAGAGTGGCCTCTGCCCATAAGAGCTTACACTCTACAGAAGAGAGGACCCTGCCCATAAGAGCTTACACTCTAAGTGATTGAAACAGGACCCTGCTCATAAGAGTTTATACTTTACAGAAGAGAGGACCCTGCCCATAAGAGCTTACACTCTACAGAAGAGAGGACCCTGCCCATAAGAGCTTACACTCTACAGGAGAGAGGCCTCTGCCCATAAGAGCTTACACTCTACAGGAGAGAGGCCTCCGCCCATAAGAGCTTACACTCTACAGGACAGAGGAACCTGCCCATAAGAGCTTACACTCTACAGGAGAGAGGTCCCTGCCCATAAGAGCTTACACTCTACAGGAGAGTGGCATCTGCCCATAAGAGCTTACACTCTACAGAAGAGAGGACCCTGCCCATAAGAGCTTACACTCTACAGGAGAGACACCTCAGCCAATAAGAGCTTACACTCTAAGGGATTGAAACAGGACCCTGCTCATAAGAGTTTATACTTTACAGAAGAGAGGACCCTGCCCATAAGAGCTTACACTCTACAGAAGAGAGGACCCTGCCCATAAGAGCTTACACTCTACAGGAGAGTGGCATCTGCCCATAAGAGCTTACACTCTACAGGAGAGAGGACCCTGCCCATAAGAGCTTACACTCTACAGAAGAGAGGACCCTGCCCATAAGAGCTTACACTCTACAGGAGAGAGGTCCCTGCCCATAAGAGCTTACACTCTACAGGAGAGAGGTCCCTGCCCATAAGAGCTTACACTCTACAGGAGAGAGGACCCTGCCCATAAGAGCTTACACTCTACAGGAGAGAGGACCCTGCCCATAAGAGCTTACACTCTACAGGACAGAGGACCCTGCCCATAAGAGCTTACACTCTACAGGACAGAGGACCCTGCCCATAAGAGCTTACACTCTACAGGACAGAGGACCCTGCCCATAAGAGCTTACACTCTACAGAAGAGAGGACCCTGCCCATAAGAGCTTACACTCTACAGGAGAGAGGACCCTGCCCATAAGAGCTTACACTCTACAGAAGAGAGGGCCCTGCCCATAAGAGCTTACACTCTAAAGAAGAGAGGACCCTGCCCATAAGAGCTTACACTCTACAGGACAGAGGTCCCTGCACATAAGAGCTTACACTCTACAGGAGAGAGGACCCTGCCCATAAGAGCTTACACTCTACAGGACAGAGGACACTGCACATAAGAGCTTACACTCTACAGGATCGAGAGAGGTCCCTGTCCCTAAGAGCTTACACTCTAAAGGTAAGAAAGTCCTGCCCATAAGATGTTTTACTGTACAGGGGAAAGGGTCATGCCCATAAGAACTTACACTCTACAGAAGAGAGGACCCTGCCCATAAGAGCTTACACTCTACAGAAGAGAGGACCCTGCCCATAAGAGCTTACACTCTACAGGAGAGAGGACCCTGCCCATAAGAGCTTACACTCTACAGGAGAGTGGCCTCTGCCCATAAGAGCTTACACTCTACAGGAGAGTGGCATCTGCCCATAAGAGCTTACACTCTACAGGAGAGAGGACCCTGCCCATAAGAGCTTACACTCTACAGGACAGAGGACCCTGCCCATAAGAGCTTACACTCTACAGGACAGAGGACCCTGCCCATATGAGCTTACACTCTACAGAAGAGAGGACCCTGCCCATAAGAGCTTACACTCTACAGGAGAGAGGCCTCTGCCCATAAGAGCTTACACTCTACAGGAGAGAGGACCCTGCCCATAAGAGCTTACACTCTACAGGACAGAGGAACCTGCCCATAAGAGCTTACACTCTACAGGAGAGAGGTCCCTGCCCATAAGAGCTTACACTCTACAGGAGAGTGGCATCTGCCCATAAGAGCTTACACTCTACAGAAGAGAGGACCCTGCCCATAAGAGCTTACACTCTACAGGAGAGACACCTCAGCCAATAAGAGCTTACACTCTACAGGAGAGTGGCATCTGCCCATAAGAGCTTACACTCTACAGAAGAGAGGACCCTGCCCATAAGAGCTTACACTCTACAGGAGAGACACCTCAGCCAATAAGAGCTTACACTCTACAGGAGAGAGGACCCTGCTCATAAGAGTTTATACTTTACAGAAGAGAGGACCCTGCCCATAAGAGCTTACACTCTACAGAAGAGAGGACCCTGCCCATAAGAGCTTACACTCTACAGGAGAGTGGCATCTGCCCATAAGAGCTTACACTCTACAGGAGAGAGGACCCTGCCCATAAGAGCTTACACTCTACAGGAGAGAGGTCCCTGCCCATAAGAGCTTACACTCTACAGGAGAGAGGTCCCTGCCCATAAGAGCTTACACTCTACAGGAGAGAGGACCCTGCCCATAAGAGCTTACACTCTACAGGAGAGAGGTCCCTGCCCATAAGAGCTTACACTCTACAGGAGAGAGGACCCTGCTCATAAGAGCTTACACTCTACAGAAGAGAGGACCCTGCCCATAAGAGCTTACACTCTACAGGACAGAGGTCCCTGCCCATAAGAGCTTACACTCTACAGGAGAGAGGACCCTGCCCATAAGAGCTTACACTCTACAGGACAGAGGACACTGCACATAAGAGCTTACACTCTAAGGGATTGAAACAGGACCCTGCTCATAAGAGTTTATACTTTACAGAAGAGAGGACCCTGCCCATAAGAGCTTACACTCTACAGAAGAGAGGACCCTGCCCATAAGAGCTTACACTCTACAGGAGAGAGGCCTCTGCCCATAAGAGCTTACACTCTACAGGAGAGAGGCCTCCGCCCATAAGAGCTTACACTCTACAGGACAGAGGAACCTGCCCATAAGAGCTTACACTCTACAGGAGAGAGGTCCCTGCCCATAAGAGCTTACACTCTACAGGAGAGTGGCATCTGCCCATAAGAGCTTACACTCTACAGAAGAGAGGACCCTGCCCATAAGAGCTTACACTCTACAGGAGAGACACCTCAGCCAATAAGAGCTTACACTCTACAGGAGAGAGGACCCTGCCCATAAAGGCTTACACTCTACAGGAGAGAGGACCCTGCCCATAAGAGCTTACACTCTAAGGGATTGAAACAGGACCCTGCTCATAAGAGTTTATACTTTACAGAAGAGAGGACCCTGCCCATAAGAGCTTACACTCTACAGAAGAGAGGACCCTGCCCATAAGAGCTTACACTCTACAGGAGAGAGGTCCCTGCCCATAAGAGCTTACACTCTACAGGAGAGAGGTCCCTGCCCATAAGAGCTTACACTCTACAGGAGAGAGGACCCTGCCCATAAGAGCTTACACTCTACAGAAGAGAGGACCCTGCCCATAAGAGCTTACACTCTACAGGAGAGAGGTCCCTGCCCATAAGAGCTTACACTCTACAGGAGAGAGGTCCCTGCCCATAAGAGCTTACACTCTACAGGAGAGAGGACCCTGCCCATAAGAGCTTACACTCTACAGGAGAGAGGACCCTGCCCATAAGAGCTTACACTCTACAGGACAGAGGACCCTGCCCATAAGAGCTTACACTCTACAGGACAGAGGACCCTGCCCATAAGAGCTTACACTCTACAGAAGAGAGGACCCTGCCCATAAGAGCTTACACTCTACAGGAGAGAGGACCCTGCCCATAAGAGCTTACACTCTACAGAAGAGAGGGCCCTGCCCATAAGAGCTTACACTCTAAAGAAGAGAGGACCCTGCCCATAAGAGCTTACACTCTACAGGACAGAGGTCCCTGCCCATAAGAGCTTACACTCTACAGGAGAGAGGACCCTGCCCATAAGAGCTTACACTCTACAGGACAGAGGACACTGCACATAAGAGCTTACACTCTACAGGATCGAGAGAGGTCCCTGTCCCTAAGAGCTTACACTCTAAAGGTAAGAAAGTCCTGCCCATAAGATGTTTTACTGTACAGGGGAAAGGGTCATGCCCATAAGAACTTACACTCTACAGGAGAGAGGACCCTGCCCATAAGAGCTTACACTCTACAGAAGAGAGGACCCTGCCCATAAGAGCTTACACTCTACAGGAGAGAGGTCCCTGCCCATAAGAGCTTACACTCTACAGGAGAGAGGTCCCTGCCCATAAGAGCTTACACTCTACAGGAGAGTGGCATCTGCCCATAAGAGCTTACACTCTACAGGAGAGAGGACCCTGCCCATAAGAGCTTACACTCTACAGAAGAGAGGACCCTGCCCATAAGAGCTTACACTCTACAGGAGAGAGGTCCCTGCCCATAAGAGCTTACACTCTACAGGAGAGAGGTCCCTGCCCATAAGAGCTTACACTCTACAGGAGAGAGGACCCTGCCCATAAGAGCTTACACTCTACAGGAGAGAGGACCCTGCCCATAAGAGCTTACACTCTACAGGAGAGAGGACCCTGCCCATAAGAGCTTACACTCTACAGGACAGAGGACCCTGCCCATAAGAGCTTACACTCTACAGGACAGAGGACCCTGCCCATAAGAGCTTACACTCTACAGAAGAGAGGACCCTGCCCATAAGAGCTTACACTCTACAGGAGAGAGGACCCTGCCCATAAGAGCTTACACTCTACAGAAGAGAGGGCCCTGCCCATAAGAGCTTACACTCTAAAGAAGAGAGGACCCTGCCCATAAGAGCTTACACTCTACAGGACAGAGGTCCCTGCCCATAAGAGCTTACACTCTACAGGAGAGAGGACCCTGCCCATAAGAGCTTACACTCTACAGGACAGAGGACACTGCACATAAGAGCTTACACTCTACAGGATCGAGAGAGGTCACTGTCCCTAAGAGCTTACACTCTAAAGGTAAGAAAGTCCTGCCCATAAGATGTTTTACTGTACAGGGGAAAGGGTCATGCCCATAAGAACTTACACTCTACAGGAGAGAGGACCCTGCCCATAAGAGCTTACACTCTACAGAAGAGAGGACCCTGCCCATAAGAGCTTACACTCTACAGGAGAGAGGACCCTGCCCATAAGAGCTTACACTCTACAGGAGAGTGGCCTCTGCCCATAAGAGCTTACACTCTACAGGAGAGTGGCATCTGCCCATAAGAGCTTACACTCTACAGGAGAGAGGACCCTGCCCATAAGAGCTTACACTCTACAGGACAGAGGACCCTGCCCATAAGAGCTTACACTCTACAGGACAGAGGACCCTGCCCATATGAGCTTACACTCTACAGAAGAGAGGACCCTGCCCATAAGAGCTTACACTCTACAGGAGAGAGGCCTCTGCCCATAAGAGCTTACACTCTACAGGAGAGAGGACCCTGCCCATAAGAGCTTACACTCTACAGGACAGAGGAACCTGCCCATAAGAGCTTACACTCTACAGGAGAGAGGTCCCTGCCCATAAGAGCTTACACTCTACAGGAGAGTGGCATCTGCCCATAAGAGCTTACACTCTACAGAAGAGAGGACCCTGCCCATAAGAGCTTACACTCTACAGGAGAGACACCTCAGCCAATAAGAGCTTACACTCTACAGGAGAGTGGCATCTGCCCATAAGAGCTTACACTCTACAGAAGAGAGGACCCTGCCCATAAGAGCTTACACTCTACAGGAGAGACACCTCAGCCAATAAGAGCTTACACTCTAAGGGATTGAAACAGGACCCTGCTCATAAGAGTTTATACTTTACAGAAGAGAGGACCCTGCCCATAAGAGCTTACACTCTACAGAAGAGAGGACCCTGCCCATAAGAGCTTACACTCTACAGGAGAGTGGCATCTGCCCATAAGAGCTTACACTCTACAGGAGAGAGGACCCTGCCCATAAGAGCTTACACTCTACAGAAGAGAGGACCCTGCCCATAAGAGCTTACACTCTACAGGAGAGAGGTCCCTGCCCATAAGAGCTTACACTCTACAGGAGAGAGGTCCCTGCCCATAAGAGCTTACACTCTACAGGAGAGAGGACCCTGCCCATAAGAGCTTACACTCTACAGGAGAGAGGTCCCTGCCCATAAGAGCTTACACTCTACAGGAGAGAGGACCCTGCTCATAAGAGCTTACACTCTACAGAAGAGAGGACCCTGCCCATAAGAGCTTACACTCTACAGGACAGAGGTCCCTGCCCATAAGAGCTTACACTCTACAGGAGAGAGGACCCTGCCCATAAGAGCTTACACTCTACAGGACAGAGGACACTGCACATAAGAGCTTACACTCTACAGGATCGAGAGAGGTCCCTGTCCCTAAGAGCTTACACTCTAAAGGTAAGAAAGTCCTGCCCATAAGATGTTTTACTGTACAGGGGAAAGGGTCATGCCCATAAGAACTTACACTCTACAGGAGAGAGGACCCTGCCCATAAGAGCTTACACTCTACAGAAGAGAGGACCCTGCCCATAAGAGCTTACACTCTACAGGAGAGAGGACCCTGCCCATAAGAGCTTACACTCTACAGGAGAGTGGCCTCTGCCCATAAGAGCTTACACTCTACAGGAGAGAGGACCCTGCCCATAAGAGCTTACACTCTACAGAAGAGAGGACCCTGCCCATAAGAGCTTACACTCTAAGGGATTGAAACAGGACCCTGCTCATAAGAGTTTATACTTTACAGAAGAGAGGACCCTGCCCATAAGAGCTTACACTCTACAGAAGAGAGGACCCTGCCCATAAGAGCTTACACTCTACAGGAGAGAGGCCTCTGCCCATAAGAGCTTACACTCTACAGGAGAGAGGCCTCCGCCCATAAGAGCTTACACTCTACAGGACAGAGGAACCTGCCCATAAGAGCTTACACTCTACAGGAGAGAGGTCCCTGCCCATAAGAGCTTACACTCTACAGGAGAGTGGCATCTGCCCATAAGAGCTTACACTCTACAGAAGAGAGGACCCTGCCCATAAGAGCTTACACTCTACAGGAGAGACACCTCAGCCAATAAGAGCTTACACTCTAAGGGATTGAAACAGGACCCTGCTCATAAGAGTTTATACTTTACAGAAGAGAGGACCCTGCCCATAAGAGCTTACACTCTACAGGAGAGAGGACCCTGCCCATAAGAGCTTACACTCTACAGAAGAGAGGACCCTGCCCATAAGAGCTTACACTCTACAGGAGAGAGGTCCCTGCCCATAAGAGCTTACACTCTACAGGAGAGAGGTCCCTGCCCATAAGAGCTTACACTCTACAGGAGAGAGGACCCTGCCCATAAGAGCTTACACTCTACAGGAGAGAGGACCCTGCCCATAAGAGCTTACACTCTACAGGACAGAGGACCCTGCCCATAAGAGCTTACACTCTACAGGACAGAGGACCCTGCCCATAAGAGCTTACACTCTACAGAAGAGAGGACCCTGCCCATAAGAGCTTACACTCTACAGGAGAGAGGACCCTGCCCATAAGAGCTTACACTCTACAGAAGAGAGGACCCTGCCCATAAGAGCTTACACTCTACAGGAGAGAGGTCCCTGCCCATAAGAGCTTACACTCTACAGGAGAGAGGACCCTGCTCATAAGAGCTTACACTCTACAGAAGAGAGGACCCTGCCCATAAGAGCTTACACTCTACAGGACAGAGGACCCTGCCCATAAGAGCTTACACTCTACAGAAGAGAGGACCCTGCCCATAAGAGCTTACACTCTACAGGAGAGAGGACCCTGCCCATAAGAGCTTACATTCTACAGGAGAGAGGACCCTGCCCATAAGAGCTTACACTCTACAGGAGAGAGGACCCTGCTCATAAGAGCTTACACTCTACAGGAGAGAGGTCCCTGCCCATAAAAGCTTACACTCTACAGAAGAGAGGACCCTGCCTATAAGAGCTTACACTTTAAAGTAGAGAGGACCCTGCCCATAAAAGCTTACACTCTTCAAGAGAAAGGACCCTGCTCATAGGAGCTTGCACTCTAGAGGAGAGAGGACCCTGCCCATAAGAGCTTACACTCTACAGGAAAGAGGACCCTGCCCACAAAAGCTTACACTCTACAGGAGAAAGGACCCTGCTCATAGGAGCTTGCACTCTAGAGGAGAGAGGACCCTGCATGAGTGGGTTGGTAAATCAACATGAGTATAACACTGCGGTCCATGCCTACCAGCATATCTGAGCTCCCAGCAGGCATGGCACCTCACAGAGCTTCACTTGTCAGGAGCGTGTATAAGATCTTAAAGAATTTTCATAGACAGCTCAGAACCTGGATAACAGCCAACATCGATGTCCAAAAGCTCTCAAGGAAGAAGTCGCAAGAGAAGTAGGTGCGCACCAAAGGTCAGGTAAAAACTATTTAATATTGGCAAAAAGTACAACTATAAAACATATAAAATGTCTGGAGTAATGCCCATTATAAACATTTTATATGTTTTATAGTTGTACTTTTTGCCAATATTAAATAGTTTTTACCTGACCTTTGGTGCGCACCTACTTCTCTTGCGACTTCTTCCTTGAGAGCTTTTGGACATCGATGTTGGCTGTTATCCAGGTTCTGAGCTGTCTATGAAAATTCTTTAAGATCTTATACACGCTCCTGACAAGTGAAGCTCTGTGAGTATAATCTGTTTGCAGGCAGATTAAGTGTTGTGACATACTACACTATAGTTCTCTTTTTCCAGCAGAGTTCTACTTTGATACCATCAATATTTCTACACGCCTTCACTAATCAGGAATCTTGTGAGTATAACCTATTCACATGGTGCGTTAGATGCTTGGAACCTGCTACACCATAGTGCGTTTTCTCATTGCCCACAGGTTTCCATACTAATGTTGGAGTGTGAGGTTGGCATGTGATCCTACTAGTTGAAGATTTTACAAGTGAACTTTTATACACAAAGAAGATTTTTCTCTTGCAGCGCAATCTTTTTTATACATTTTCGGAGACTAAACCAAGAGGTAGCAAGGAAAGCGCAGAAGATGAGCTCATCAAAGGACAATAATATAATCATTATTGGGACCTAACCTGAATAAGATAGACATGTTTCGCCAGTATTCTGGCTTCTTCAGGGGAAATGGGCAGCAATGGGTGTGTCCGCAATACCAGGGGGTTAAATGCTAAGTGTACTGATTGACAGGACGATCGTCCATTCATAATACCATCTCATATCGGCACTGACCTATTATCTTTAACTACACACACCCACTGAGCACGTCATGCTCTGATGTCAGTCGCCTCCTGAATACGTCACCAGGAAGGCGCTGCGCACCAGGAGGGTGCGCAAACGCTTAGACCAGTCGGGTTTGGATCTTGCCAGTGCGCATGCGCTGCGCCGACTTCAGATGCGCACAGACTTCAATTACCGGTAGGAACAAGCGCCCGATGGATGCTGCGCTTATACATAAAGTACAAGGCAGAACGGCTACACTAGTGGAAAATCGCGCCTGCTTTTAGAGTGTCAGCCTAGTTGGTGCAGTATAGGTAGATCATAGCATGGGTACTTAGTGTATATCTCTCATAATTGACTATCATGAGTTACCAGTGAATATTGTATTTGACAAATGTCTTGGTCTTAAGTATATGCTGTAAAAAATAGCCTAGGATGTGTCCTGTAGAACCGTAACGTAATTTAATTATAAAGTGCAAGTGATACAGTACTTATAGGTCAAGAGTACTTCTAAACCATTATTACTACAGTCGTGGCCACAAGTTTTGAGAATGACAAAAATATTAGTTTTCACAAAGTTTGCTGCTAAACTGCTTTTAGATCTTTGTTTCAGTTGTTTCTGTGATGTAGTGAAATATAATTCCACGCACTTCATACATTTCAAAGGCTTTTATCGACAATTACATGACATTTATGCAAAGAGTCAGTATTTGCAGTGTTGGCCCTTCTTTTTCAGGACCTCTGCAATCCGACTGGGCATGCTCTCAATCAACTTCTGGGCCAATTCCTGACTGATAGCAACCCATTCTTTCATAATCACTTCTTGGAGTTTGTCAGAATTAGTGGGTTTTTGTTTGTCCACCCGCCTCTTGAGGATTGACCACAAGTTCTCAATGGGATTAAGATCTGGGGGTTTCCAGGCCATGGACCCAAAATGTCAACGTTTTGGTCCCCGAGCCACTTAGTTATCACTTTTGCCTTATGGCACGGTGCTCCATCGTGCTGGAAAATGCATTGTTCTTCACCAAACTGTTGTTGGATTGTTGGAAGAAGTTGCTGTTGGAGGGTGGTTTGGTACCATTCTTTATTCATGGCTGTGTTTTTGGCAAAATTGTGAGTGAGCCCACTCCCTTGGATGAGAAGCAACCCCACACATGAATGGTCTCAGGATGCTTTACTGTTGGCATGACAACGGACTGATGGTAGCGCTCACCTTTTCTTCTCCGGACAAGTCTTTTTCCAGATGCCCCAAACAATCGGAAAGAGGCTTCATCAGAGAATATGACTTTGCCCCGTCCTCAGCAGTCCATTCACCATACTTTCTGCAGAAGATCAATCTGTCCCTGATGTTTTTTTTGGAGAGAAGTGGCTTCTTTGCTGCCCTTCTTGACACCAGCTCATCTTCCAAAAATCTTTGCCTCACTGTGCGTGCAGATGCGCTCACACCTGCCTGCTGCCATTCCTGAGCAAGCTCTGCACTGGTGGCACTCCGATCCCGCAGCTGAACCCTCTTTAGGAGAAGATCCTGGCGCTTGCTGGACTTTCTTGGACGCCCTGAAGACTTATTAACAAGAATTGAACCTCTTTCCTTGAAGTTCTTGATGATCCTATAAATTGTTGATTGAGGTGCATTCTTAGTAGCCACAATATCCTTGCCTGTGAAGCCATTTTTATGCAACGCAATGATGGCTGCACGCGTTTCTTTGCAGGTCACCATGGTTAACAATGGAAGAACAATTATTTCAAGCATCACCCTCCTTTTAACATGTCAAGTCTGCCATTTTAACCCAATCAGCCTGACATAATGATCTCCAGCCTTGTGCTCGTCAACATTCTCACCTGAGTTAACAAGACGATTACTGAAATGATCTCAGCAGGTCCTTTAATGACAGCAATGAAATGCAGTGGAAAGTTTTTTTTGGGATTAAGTAAATTTTCATGGCAAAGAAGGACTATGCAATTCATCTGATCACTCTTCATAACATTTTGGAGTAGATGCAAATTGCTATTATAAAAACTTAAGCAGCAACTTTTCCAATTTCCAATATTTATGTAATTCTCAAAACTTTTGGCCACGACTGTATATATCCCTATGGGGTCTATATGGACCCTAAAAAAGGAAGTGTAGAAAACCTGTATATAAACAGGAAGTATGTAATACTGCTGCAGGGGTATATCCTTCTAAAATAATAGATACAATAGTGGAGTAAAAAAGGGGGGGCACAATACTTGTGGCTCAATCATGATTCTAGACAATTCATACGGCTAATAAGGGGGATGCCGGTATATGTGCCTATCTACTAAGATGATATCACCCTATTTGGGTCGAGAAATATCCTAAAAAGGTATTGTTACTAAGGTATTGTTAATAATAGAGTTGAGCGAACACCTGGATGTTCGGGTTCGAGAAGTTCGGCCGAACTTCCCGGAAATGTTCGGGTTCAGGATCCGAACCCGACCCGAACCCTAACCCGAACCCGAACCCCATTGAAGTCAATGGGGACCCGAACTTTTTGGCACTAAAAAGGCTGTAAAACAGCCCAGGAAAGGGCTAGAGGGCTGCAAAAGGCAGCAAAATGTAGTTAAATCCCCTGCAAACAAATGTGGATAGGGAAATTAATTAAAATAAAAATAAAATAAATAAAAATTACCAATATCAATTGGAGAGAGGTCCCATAGCAGAGAATCAGGCTTCATGTCAGCAGAGAATCAGTCTTCATGTCATAGCAGAGAATCAGGCTTCACGTCACCCAAAACTGGAACAGTCCATTGTCAGATATTTAGGCCCCGACACCCAGGCAGAGGCGAGAGGTCCCATAACATAGAATCTGGCTTCATGTCAGCAGAGAATCAGTCTTCATGTCATAGCAGAGAATCAGGCTTCATGTCATAGCAGAGAATCAGGCTTCACGTCACCCACCACTGGAACAGTCCATTCTCAGATATTTAGACCCAGGCACCCAGGCAGAGGAGAGAGGTCCCATAGCAGAGAATCTGGCTTCATGTCAGCAGAGAATCAGTCTTCATGTCATAGCAGAGAATCAGGCTTCAAGTCACCCACCACTGGAACAGTCCATTGTCAGATATTTAGGCCCAGGCACCCAGGCAGAGGAGAGAGGTCCCATAGCAGAGATTCAGGCTTCATGTCAGCAGATAATCAGTCTTCATGTCATAGCAGAGAATCATGCTTCACGTCACCCAACATTGGAACAGTCCATTGTCATATAATTTAGGCCCCGGCACCGAGACAGAGGAGAGAGGTCCCATAACATAGAATCAGTCTTCATGTCATAGCAGAGAATCAGGCTTCATGTCACCCACCACTGGAACAGGCCACTGTCAGATATTTTTAGGCCCCGGCACCCAGACAGAGGAGAGAGGTCCCATAACAAAGAATCTGGCTCCATGTCAGCAGAGAATCAGTCTTCATGTCATAGCAGAGAATCGTGCTTCACGTCACCCAACATTGGAACAGTCCATTGTCATATAATTTAGGCCCCGGCACCCAGACAGAGGAGAGAGGTCCCATAACATAGAATCAGGCTTCATGTCACCCACCACTGGAACAGGTCACTGTCAGATATTTTTAGCCCCCGGCACCCAGACAGAGGAGAGAGGTCCCATAACAGAGATTCAGGCTTCATGTCAGCAGAGAATCAGTCTTTATGTCATAGCAGATAATCAGGCTTCATGTCACCCACCACTGGAACAGGCCACTGTCCATTTTTTTTGGCCCCGGCACCCAGACAGAGGAGAGAGGTCCCATAACAGAGATTCAGGCTTCATGTCAGCAGAGAATCAGTCTTCATGTCATAGCAGAGAATCACGCTTCACGTCACTCACCACTGGAACAGGCCACTGTCACATATTTAGGCCCAGGCACCCAGGCAGAAGAGAGAGGTCCCATAGCAGAGAATCTGGCTTCATGTCAGCAGAGAATCAGTCTTCATGTCATAGCAGAGAATCAGGCTTCATGTCACCCACCACTGGAACAGGCCACTGTCAGATATTTTTAGGCCCCGGCACCCAGACAGAGGAGAGGTTCATTCAACTTTGGGTTGCCCCGCAATATAATGGTAAAATGAAAATAAAAATAGGATTGAATGAGGAAGTGCCCTGGAGTACAATAATATATGGTTAAGGGGAGGTAGTTAATGTCTAATCTGCACAAGGGATGGACAGGTCCTGTGGGATCCATGCCTGGTTCATTTTTATGAACGTCAGCTTGTCCACATTGGCTGTAGACAGGCGGCTGCGTATGTCTGTAATGACGCCCCCTGCCGTGCTGAATACACTTTCAGACAAAACGCTGGCCGCCGGGCAGGCCAGCACCTCCAAGGCATAAAAGGCTAGCTCTGGCCACGTGGACAATTTGGAGACCCAGAAGTTGAATGGGGCCGAACCATCAGTCAGTACGTGGAGGGGTGTGCACAGGTACTGTTCCACCATGTTAGTGAAATGTTGCCTCCTGCTAACACGTTCCGTATCAGGTGATGGTGCAGTTAGCTGTGGCGTGGTGACAAAACTTTTCCACATCTCTGCCATGCTAACCCTGCCCTCAGAGGAGCTGGCCGTGACACAGCTGCGTTGGCGACCTCTTGCTCCTCCTCTGCCTTCGCCTTGGGCTTCCACTTATTCCCCTGTGACATTTGGGAATGCTCTCAGTAGCGCGTCTACCAACGTGCGCTTGTACTCACGCATCTTACTATCACGCTCCAGTGCAGGAAGTAAGGTGGGCACATTGTCTTTGTACCGTGGATCCAGCAGGGTGGCAACCCAGTGGTCCGCACACGTTAAAATGTGGGGAACTCGTTGCGCAGGCACTGCAGCATGTAGTCGCTCATGTGTGCCAGGCTTCCCAGAGGTAAGAACAAGCTGTCCTCTGTGGGAGGCGTATCGTCTGCGTCCTCCGTATCCCATCAGCCACGCACCAGTGATGGGCCCGAGCTGCGTTGGGTGCCACCCCGCTGTGAACATGCTTTATCCTCATCCTCCTCATCCTCGTCCTCCTCGTCCTCCTCATCCTCCAGTAGTGGGCCCTGTCTGGCCACATTTGTACCTGGCCTCTGCTGTTGCAAAAAACCTCCCTCTCAGTCACTTCGAAGAGACTGGCCTGAAAGTGCTAAAAATGAACCCTCTTCCTCCTCCTCCTCCTCCTGGGCCACCTCCTCTTCCATCATCGCCCTAAGTGTTTTCTCAAGGAGACATAGAAGTGGTATTGTAATGCTGATAACGGCGTCATCGCCACTGGCCATGTTGGTGGAGTACTCGAAACAGCGCAACAGGGCACACAGGTCTCGCATGGAGGCCCAGTTATTGGTGGTGAAGTGGGTCTGATCCACAGTGCGACTGACCCGTGCGTGCTGCAGCTGAAGCTCCACTATGGCCTGCTGCTGCTCGCACAGTCTGTCCAGCATGTGCAAGGTGGAGTTCCACCTGGTGGGCACGTCGCATATGAGGCGGTGAGCGGGAAGGCCGAAGTTACGCTGTAGCGCAGACAGGCGAGCAGCGGCAGGATGTGAACGCCGGAAGCGCGAACAGATGGCCCGCACTTTATGCAGCAGCTCTGACATGTCGGGGTAGTTGCGAATGAACTTCTGCACCACCAAATTCAGCACATGCGCCAGGCAAGGGATGTGCGTCAAACCGGCTAGTCCCAGAGCTGCAACGAGATTTCGCCCATTATCGCACACCACCAGGCCGGGCTTGAGGCTCACCGGCAGCAACCACTCGTCGGTCTGTTGTTCTATACCCCACCACAACTACTGTGCAGTGTGGGGCCTGTCCCCCAAACATATGAGTTTCAGAATGGCCTGCTGACGTTTACCCCGGGCTGTGCTGAAGTTGGTGGTGAAGGTGTGTGGCTGACTGGATGAGCAGCTGGAAGAAGAGGAGGAGGAAGCTGAATAGGAGGAGGAGGAGACAGGAGGCAAAGAATGTTGCCCTGCGATCCTTGGTGGCGGAAGGACGTGCGCCAAACAGCTCTCTGCCTGGGGCCCAGCCGCCACTACATCTACCCAGTGTGCAGTTAGGGAGATATAGCGTCCCTGGTCGTGCTTACTGGTCCACGTATCTGTGGTTAGGTGGACCTTGCCACAGATGGCGTTGCGCAGTACACACTTGATTTTATCGGATACTTGGTTGTGCAGGGAAGGCACGGCTCTCTTGGAGAAGTAGTGCCGGCTGGGAACAACATACTGTGGGACAGCAAGCGACATGAGCTGTTTGAAGCTGTCTGTGTCCACCAGCCTGAATGACAGCATTTCATAGGCCAGTAGTTTAGAAATGCTGGCATTCAGAGCCAGGGATCGAGGGTGGCTAGGTAGGAATTTACGCTTTCTCTCAAATGTTTGTGAGATGGAGAGCTGAACGCTGCCGTGTGACATGGTTGAGATACTTGGTGACGCAGGTGGTGGTGTTGGTGGTACATCCCATGTTTGCTGGGCGGCAGGTGCCAACGTTCCTCCAGAGGCGGAGGAAGAGGCCGAGGCGGCAGCAGCAGAAGAGGTTGCAGGGGGAGCCTGAATGACTTCCTTGTTTTTGAGGTGTTTACTCCACTGCAGTTCATGCTTTGCATGCAGGTGCCTGGTCATGCAGGTTGTGCTAAGGTTCAGAACGTTAATGCCTCGCTTCAGGCTCTGATGGCACAGCGTGCAAACCACTCGGGTCTTGTCGTCAGCACATTGTTTGAAGAAGTGCCATGCCAGGGAACTCCTTGAAGCTGCCTTTGAGGTTCTCGGTCCCAGATGGCGGCGGTCAGTAGCAGGCGGAGTCTCTTTGAAGCGGGTGTTCTGCTTTTGCCCACTGCTCCCTCTTTGTCTTTTGCTACGCTGTTGGCTCGGTCTCACCACTGCCTCTTCCTCCGAACTGTGAAAGTCAGTGGCACGACCTTCATTCCATGTGGGGTCTAGGACCTCATCGTCCCCTGCATCGTCTTCATCCCTGACCTCCTGTTCAGTCTGCACACTGCAGAAAGACACAGCAGTTGGCACCTGTGTTTCGTCATCATCAGAGACGTGCTGCGGTGGTATTCCCATGTCCTCATCATCAGGAAACATAAGTGGTTGTGCGTTAGTGCATTCTATGTCTTCCACCGCTGGGGAAGGGCTAGGTGGATGCCCTTGGGAAACCCTGCCAGCAGAGTTTTCAAACAGCATAAGAGACTGCTGCATAACTTGAGGCTCAGACAGTTTCCCTGATATGCATGGGGGTGATGTGACAGACTGATGGGCTTGGTTTTCAGGCGCCATCTGTGCGCTTTCTGCAGAAGACTGGGTGGGAGATAATGTGAACGTGCTGGATCTACTGTTGGCCACCCAATTGACTAATGCCTGTACCTGCTCAGGCCTTACCATCCTTAGAACGGCATTGGGCCCCACAAAATATCGCTGTAAATTCTGCTGGCTACTGGGACCTGAGGTAGTTGGTTCACTAGGACGTGTGGCTGTGGCAGAACGGCCACGTCCTCTCCCAGCACTATAGGGTCCACTAACACCACCACGACCATGTCCGCGTCCCTTACTAGATGTTTTCCTCATTGTTACCGTTCACCACAATAAGAAAAATATTATTCGGCCCAATGTATTGAATTCAAATTCAGGCCTTTTTTTACAGACACCTAACACTATCTGGCTATCTATTTAGGTACCGTATTACACTAATACAGGCACAGCAGTAACGACAGATTTAGCTGAATATAAATTTGAGGCCTATTATTTAGGCGCTGGGTGACAGGTATACGTTTACGGGCAGAATTAGACTTGGATCTGCACAGTAGCGTGTGTGTGAAGTTATTGAGAATAACCCTGTCTGCACCTTGAATCTTATATACCCTTTTAGGGATAGATTTAAAGTAGGCCTGATACAGCAGAAACTACTAATTTAGAGAATTGCAAAATTGGGAATTGTATTTCAACCCAGAACAAAAACTGTGCTTTGACGGACACTAAATAACTTGACCAGCTAAAGCAATAATGACAGATTTGGATGAATATAAATTTGAGGCCTATTTTTTAGGCGCTGGGTGACAGGTATACGTTTACACACAGAATTAGACTTGGAATTGCACAGTAGCGTGTGTGTGAAGTCATTGAGAATAACCCTATCAGCACCTTGAATCTTATATACCCTTTTAGGGATAGATTTAAAGTAGGCCTGATACAGCAGAAACCACTAATTTAGAGAATTGCAAAATTGGGAATTGTATTTCAACCCTGAACAAAAATATATCCTTTGCCAGACAGCAGACAGTATTACAATTGGCTGGCCACAGCTGAAACACCAGATTTAGGGTACTGCTATTTTGGCAATTGTATTTCACCCCTCAATAAAATAGCAAGCACAGCCAAGCCCCTGATGTAGGATATAGCAAAAAAATAACCACACTATTGATGGTTAAATGCACTTGGTGTGACAGCTTGCCCCATATGTAGGATATAGCCAAAAAACAACCACACTATTGATGGTTAAATGCACTTTGTGACAGGCTCAGCTTGACCCTGATGTAGTATATGGCCAAAAAACAAACACACTATTGATGGTTAAATGCACTTTGTGACAGGCTCAACTTGCCCCTGATGTAGTATATGGCCAAAAAATAACCACACTATTGATGGTTAAATGCACTTCGTGACAGGCTCAGCTTGACCCTGATGTAGGATATAGCCAAAAAACAACCACACTATTGATGGTTAAATGCACTTGGTGGCAGCTTGTGCTGGCGCACCACAAGACACAAAATGGCCGCCGATTAACCCAGAAAAAAGTGAATGAAAAACGCTCTGGGCAGCCTAAAAACAGTGAGCAATTGAATAGCAGCAGTTCAATGATCCACAGCTGTAGATCGATCACTGAATGAAGTCTTTTGGAGGAGTTAATCACTGCCTAATCTCGCCCTAACGTCGCAGCTGCAACCTCTCCCTACACTTGTAACAGCAGAGTGACGTGCAGCGCTACGTGACCCAAGCTTATATAGAGGCTGGGTCACATGCTGCACTGGCCAATCACAGCCATGCCAATAGTAGGCAAGGCTGTGATGGCCCTTGGGGCAAGTAGTATGATGCTTGTTGATTGGCTGCTTTGCAGCCTTTCAAAAAGCGCCAAGAAAGCGCCGAACAACGAACCCGAACCCAGACTTTTGCGAAAATGTTCGGGTTCGGGTCCGTGTCACGGACACCCCAAAATTCGGTACGGACCCGAACTATACAGTTCGGGTTCGCTCATCCCTAGTTAATAATAATCAATACAATAATTGCGGCACACCAAAAATTTCCTGGACTGTAGGATAATATTCCTGTAGATCAGATCATGTCTAAGTGTACATTTTATAAGACACTAAACAAAAAATATATAAAAAATGATGAAAAAATATTTATATATACAATAAACTGAAAAACCAGCATAAAGGAAAACCCCTCCTTCACTCTTATAAAAAAGCTGTGAAGGCAAAGCCTTCATTGAGTCCTTTGGGACTAAGGCTATCAAGCCTATAGATCCACCTGGTTTCTTCCCGCAACAGGGTGGCGTCCAAATCTCCTCTTCTAGCACCTAGGGTTTTGTTACAAATTCCCCAAAATTGGGGTCACCACCGTGATGGACCCTAACGTGTCTAGAGATTGACGTTTCAGCCTTGGTGTTTATACTGCTCAGATGTTGTGAAATTTTACTCCTAAACTCCTGAGACGTCTTGCCAACATAGATCTTAGGGCACGTACATTGAATGGCATATACAATGCCTTAGGTCTTACAATTAATGTATTGTCTTATGTGGTATTCCTTCTCGTCCACAGGGTTGACAAATGATTGGCATCTCTTCACAAGGGGGCAAAAGACACAATCTCCACACGGGTAAGTGCCTACTGTTTTTGATGTAAGCCAAGTAGTATTAGGTGGTGCAGGGCAGTAGAAGCTGTGGACCAAAGTGTCCTTTAGGTTCCTACCTCTGCGGTATGTGACACTGGGTTTCTTGGTGATCACCGTCCTCAGATCATTATCCGCCCACAGGACGTGCCAGTGTTTTTTCAAAAGATTGAAAATTTGGGTATTTTGGGCATCATAAGTGCCAATGCATCTAACTGTATGTTCGGTAGGGCCTTTGGGCTTAGTTTTTAATAGTTCCAACCGATTGGTATTGCTTGCTCTAGCATAGGCTTGATGTAAAACTTTTTTTGGATAGCCCCTTGCCCTAAATCTGTCATATAGTGTCTTACACTCCCTTGTAAAACCTGCATCATCCGAGCAATTCCTGCGAGCTCTGATATACTGTCCCACAGGTTTTCCCTTTTTAAGTGGTTGTGGGTGGTAGCTCTTCCACTGCAATAGATTATTGGTCGCTGTGGGCTTTCGATGAATATCAGATTGGATGTGGCCATCAGGGTCCAGTGTGAGTGTAAGATCAAGAAACGTGATAGTTTTGTCGTGAATCTCTGAAGTGAATTTCATACCGATTAAATTGGGGCAGTTGTAGTTTTTAACACGCAGTCTCCCACTTCACAGTGAATCAGCTGAGGTTAGTCCTGGATGGACTACACTTCAACAGTGCGATTATTCAAATATTCAGGCTTCACATGGCATATAGCAGTGTTCATCTATAGTTTGTAGGGCCACTAGCCATCAGGCTCCTAGCTGACCTGCTGAGTGTATGGGTGCAGTGGGGACTGTATTTTTAAACTATTTTTTGGTTTGTAGGAATAATTAATAAAGATAAGTTACACGTTTATATATCTACCTTATTCAGGTTAATACATATAAAAATAAAAGTGAAGTATTAATTAACCTGGGTCAAGATTGGTTTTCCTGCCTAGTTAGGCATTAGTTAATATAGCATCACAGGACAATGTCATAACTTACCGCTCATTGTCAAACACACATCTAATTACTTTGATAATTACTATTTCTCTCAATCTGTGACTGAAACTAATAAAGAATTATTACACCTGACTCCGACTAATTAACGAAGAAACAAATGACTCCTCGGGGGCTCGGTTCTATATAATCACTCGTTTAGCATTACATTAACGACTGTTCTCTAGTGAGCGGAGGAGAACGCATCCTTAAGGAGCAGATAACGAGGGTGAGGATTCATTATTTTCATTCATTGCTTTGAATAGTCTTCCACTTACAGAAGATCTTTTTACCCTGTAGTCTGGCTGTCACTGAGAGCAGTGATTCCCGAATACTGGGACATTTTTCCCTTAGAGACGGTAGGTAAAGGCACACGAGAGCCAGAATTTTTGTGTTAGTACATAACCTGCAGGTGACACAGCAGTGCTTCTCATTTTGGGCTACTTGTGATCTTCTGAAATTATGGCTACTTTCACACTAGAGTTTTGGCTGGATCCGGCCAGGTCCAGCAAAAACGCTTCCGTTACTGATAATACAACCTTTTGCATCAATTATGAAAAATGGATGTTGGCATAAAATGTTGTTGGCATAAAACTAAAGTGTAATAATTACAACAGAATAACAACCTCAACTGTGTATAGTCTGCCCCCTATAGTCAGTTTATTAAGAAGAGGGGTCTAAAGGAATGAAGTGGCCACCCTATCGGACTACACAGGTATTGGATCATGCAAACATTGGTTGCTAAGGTGGACATGCTTTTTAAAGGGTCTCTGCCACCAGAATTAACCTCATTACACTGGCTGACATTAGCGATGCCCTAATGTCAGCAGACCCTAACTCTCCTAATCAGGTCAATCAAGGACGGCAGGGAGTGACTTGTGGTGGGCGAACGGAGCCTCTAGGAGCAGGAACAACGGCCCTCCCTGCTCCTAGAGTATAATTTGCATATCAAAGTTAAAATTGTACAGTAACGGGGGCATCCGTAAGCATGAAATTAGGAAAGTTAGGGTCTGCTGACATTAGCGCATCGCTAATGTCAGCCAGTGTAATGGAGTTAATTCTGGTGACAGAGACCCTTTAAAGGGGTTCTCCCACCACAAGAGTCAGCTACTAAGTCAATGTCTGACCCTTTGTTGGGGTTCTCATTGGAAGGGATTGGCCAGCAGTAGGGGTTGAAGAGTTTTCATTCCCTGGAATGGTGCTTAGATAAGGGAAGCTTCTCCTCTTCTCATACACAGAAGTGGAATCCAGCTGGTTATCCCCAGTTCTCTAGGACCAGTTGTTAGAGCTGGATAACTAGAGAGATGCTGATCCTGATCCCTCCTTCAGTAAAAGTGCCTTAACGGGTGGAGCACGGGAGTCCTAAGCCCCTTGACCCACCCTTTGTCTGCAAGCAGAGTGATGGAGCCATCGTTGTTCCATAGTAGACACCAGGCTGGAAGCCGAGGGGGCCTCTGTTTACTGGTAAAACTTGATGACAAGTTAAAAAAGATGCCAAGTGAAAGGTTCTTTTTCTCTGGCTGTTTAGTGGAAATGATCTTTCTGCTCAAAATTATATGGTAGAATCACATTGATAAACACTTTCCATTAATAAAAAATGGTGGACATTGAGGTGTTTGGTCTCAGTACTCAGTATACATGGAGCCTGACTTTCTCTGACAAGTGGGACTGAATGCCGCACTATGATTTTTAGGTGGCGTTATTTGTATAATGTCTCCATTTTTTATGGGGAACTAGGTGTTGCACTCTGATTTTCTGAGATGACACTATGTGGCCCTGATTTATGGGGCACAGTGTGTCTGGTGCTACTGTATTGACGGGGCACAGTCAATGACTTGCCATGTCTTTATCTTTACAGAGTGCTGTAGGTCCAGTGAAGAATCTCCACACCATGCCCATCAACCAGACACACCTGATACTGTTCCATCTTCTTGGGTTTTCTGAAATTCAAGGGCTTCAAATTCTTGTATTCTGGATATTAACAATTGTCTATGCAGCAACAGTGACAGGGAATACTCTCATCATTGCTTTGATATTTATTAGTCACCCTCTCCACTGCCCTATGTATTTTTTCCTGTGCCATCTCTCGGCCTGTGATATCTTAATCAGCACCAATGTGTTACCCAACACTCTGAAACTTCTACTAGAAAGTGGTATCTACATGACCGTCCGGAGCTGCTTGACCCAGTTGTATTTCTTCGGGGCTTCTGCCATTATTGAGTGTTGTCTTCTCAGTGTCATGTCCTATGACCGGTACTTGGCCATTTGTGACCCTTTGCACTATTCTTCCATCATGAACTTTAGACTTCCTTATTATCTGACTGCTTGGTCTTGGACCATGGGTCTTGGGGTAGCTCTCATAACTTACTGTCTTATACTGGAGATTCACTTTTGTGGACCAGACACCATTGACCATTTCTTTTGCGATTTTCCTCCCCTGTTGAAGATTTCTTGTTCAAACTCATCAGTTATCGAGATTGCAGTGTCTGTCGTGGCCACTGTTATTGGGCTCTTACAATGTGTGTTTGTCATCATCAGCTATGTTTTCATCTTTAATTCCATCCTCAGAATATCCACCAAGACTGGAAGAAATAAAGCCTTCTCCACCTGCAGCGCTCACCTGTCGGTAGTTTGTGCCTATTATGGATCACTCATTGCCATCAACATTGTTCCATCTGAAGACTATTCCTTCAATCTGAAGAAAGTATTATCTCTTTTGAACACTGTGGTAACTCCATTATTTAACCCTATCATATACAGTCTGAGGAACAAGGACATACAAGAGGCATTTTACCAAGTGGTGTTTAGGAGAAAAAAATCCAACAGGTGGTAGAGCGACTTACCATAAAGATGACATGGACATTGTTCACTGATTACTTTCATCATATACTAGATTTTATAGCTAATGCAGCTACTTATAATTTGAAAGAAGTAAGGAAGTTAAAGGGAATGTGTCATCAGAAAATGACCTATTGTTTACTTCACGTTTTTATGTTTAACATATTTTTAAAGAATTTTCGATTATGTTAATTTTAATTTTCCATGTCAATATCTATAATTAAACAAAAAATTTAAAATCATGCAGTTTTCACACTGACCACTTAGCCCAATAATAGGCAGCACTTCTTGGTCTCTACAAATCACTTTACTGTAGTTACCTACTATCACATCTGATAATGATGCTTTCTAAATGTTCTTAAAGGGCCCGCTCACGTGAATCCCTATCTGCTCTGGCCTATGGCCAGCTACTTTGGTGTACTTAACCACTTCACATCTGGGCCATTTGCCCACTTCCTGACCAGGCCTAATTTTGCAAATCTGACATGTCACTTTATGTGGTAATAGCTTTGGAATGCTTTTACTTATCCAAGCCATTGAGAGATAGTTTTTTGGTAAATTTGGGATTTTTTCATAAATAAAGGTGAAATATATTGACCAAAATTTATGACTATCATGAAGTACATCATGATAGTCATAAATTTTATTCAATATATTTCACCTTTATTTATGAAAAAATCCCAAATTTACCCAAAATTTTGAAAAATTCGAAATTTTCGAAATTTTGATTTCTCCGTTTCTAAAACAGAAAGTGATACCTGATAAAATATTTATTACTTAACATTTCCCATATGTCTACTTTATGTTGGCATCATTTTGTAAATGTCATTTTATTTTTTTAGGACGTTAGAAGGCTTAGAATTTTAGAAGCAATTCTTAAAATTTTTAAGAAAATTGGCAAAACCCACTTTTTAGGTCTGAAGTCATTTTGTGGGGCTTACATAGTGGATACCCCCATAAATGACCCCATTGTAGAAACGACACCCCTCAAGGTACTCAAAACTGATTTTGCAAACTTTTTTAACCCTTTAGGTGTTCCACAAGAATTAAAGGAAAATGGAGATCAAATTTTAAAATTTCACTTTTTTGGCAGATTTTCCATTTAATTAATTTTTTTCTTTAACACATCGAGGGTTAACAGCCAAACAAAACTCAATATTTATTATCCTGATTCTGCGGTTTACAGAAGCACCCCACATGTGGTCATAAACTGCTGTATGGGCACACGGCAGGGCGCAGAAGGAAAGGAATTCCACATGGTTTTTGGAGGGCAGATTTTGCTAGACTGGTTTTTAGAGGCCATGTCCCATTTGAAGCCCCCCTGATGCACCCTTACAGTAGAAACTCCCAAGAAGTGACCCCATTTTGGAAACTAGGGGACAAGGTGCCAGTTTTATTGGTACTATTTTGGGATACATATGATTTTTAATAGCGCTATATTATGTTTTCTGTGAGGCAAGGTAACCAGAAAATGGCTGTTTGACACTGTTTTTATTTTTTACAACATTCATCTGATAGGGTAGTTCATGTGCTATTTTTACAGAGCAGGTTGTTACAGATGCAATGCTATCAAATATGTCTACTTTCTTTGTTTGTTTGTTTCAGTTTTACATAATAAAGCATTTTTGAAAAAAATTATGTTTTTGTGTCTCCATTTTCTGAACGCCATTTTTATTTTTGGCAGGAAGAGTTGATGTTTTTATTGGTATTTTTAGGTATCTATGATTTTTTGATCATTCATTATAACACTTAATGGGGCAAGGTGACCCAAAAATTGGTTGTTTTAGCACAGTGTTTATTTATTTATTTTTACAGCGTTCACCTGAGGGGTTAGGTCATGTGATATTTTTATAGAGCAGATCGTTACGGATGTGGTGATACCTAATACATCTACTTTTTCTTATTTATTAAAGTTTTACACAATAATAGCATTTTTTAAACCAGAAACATGATGTTTCAGTGTCTCCATAGTCTGAGAGCCATAGTTTTTTTTTTTTTTGACTGATTGTCTTAGTAAGGGTCTCATTTTTTGCGGGATGAGGTGACGGTTTTATTGCTACCATTTTGTGGGACATACACCTTTTTGGTCACTTGGTGTTGCACTTTTTGTGATGTAAGGTGACAAAAATGGCTTTTTTATTTTTATTTTTATGGTGTTTATCGGACAGGGTGGCTCATGTGATATATTTATAGAGCCGACCATCTCGGACGCGGCAATACTACACAAGTCTATTTTATTAATTTTTTTCAATTTTTAACATTTTTTTTAATTCCTTACTTGGGGAATTATTATTTTTTTTAATATGTAAAACCTTTTGTTTTATTTTTTTATTTTAACACTTTATTTTTTTATTTTATACTTGGCGTCCCCCATAAGGTCATACAAGACCTCTGGGGGGCACTTAACTTCACTTTTTTTTTTTCTTTCCCACTATTGATTTCTCCTGTAACTGGGGCTGACATAGGGGAAATACACCCCCCAGAGAGGCTGTACAGCGGTATACTGCGCTGTACAGCCTCAGTGCAGGGCTGATCGAGGTCTGTGGAAGACCCAACAGCTCCTGCACTCTCCAGGCCCCGGCGGTCACATGATGAACTCGGTGAGCGCTGTGTATACAGTGATCTAGAAGGCAGGGACACCTGGGAATTGTCCCTGCCTTCTCTCAGGGTTGCCCTGCTGTCACTGACAGCGGGCAACCCGCTCTGCACGATTAGCTGCCATCTCTGAATGGACGTTCAGAAACGTCCATTCATAGATAGAGATCCACCTCCCGGACGTTTATAGTCAACAGGCAGACGGGAGGTGGTTAAAGGGGTTGTCCATTTTTCAATATCGATGACTTATCCTTAAGGTTAAGTCATCAATTATCAGATTGGTGGGGTCCTACTCTGGGCACCTCGGCCTATGGTATGAGCTGTTTGAAGAGAACATATGAGCGCTGCATTCTCTTCACTGTTAACCTGCTGATTAATACCTGTGGGTGTTCGAGCATGCTAGTATCCTGCAAAGGTGCCTGTTCTGTTGTCTGTCAGTGTATTGACGTTCTGCCCATTTACTGAGTTCTGACCCTTAGCTGCCTGCCCTGATCTTGAACTGTATAGCATGTACTCTTCCCGCCTTCACCTGGGACTGTCCCATCTATGATTCTGCCTGATCCCACATGGGCCAGCACCAGTGTCTCTAACCTCTGTGGGTAGTGGCCTGGTGGTTCCCCATGCAGAGATGTCCAGGTTCCTGTACAGAGATTAAAGGCTGAATACAAGGGCACTGCCAGGATAACACATTAGGTTTGACTTAAACCCAAATCTGTTGGTTGACACAGTGGTTCCACGTTTACTGCTCTAACACATAACTAGTAATGGACGTCTCTCTTTGTTGACATGAACCATAATAATGACAACTGCAAAATAATTATAGGAGGGAAGGAGAAAAGAGTCGTATGGACCAAGGTGAATCCACTTATCTATAAAAGGGATAACATATTTAGAAATGTCCTTATCTTTCTTCTTGGCTGGACATGTCCTGATATGTGTCTCATTAGATGGACAGCATTTTTAAACATGATTTTGAGATAGTCGGTCACAAGATGACAATACTACTGTACATGTGTCTATGTGCGTCCATCCAGTTGTTATGTTGCAGACTGGAAAGGGTTTGGCTAACATGCCACAATATTGTATAGAATTGGTTTCAATTGGAGTCCTTAAATGAGTTTTCTAGGTTTTTTGAATGCTTTAAAATCTGCCCCCAGCTTCAACAGATACAATAGGCTTGGTTTCGAATCTAAAAAGGTGCAAAAACCTGGAAGACCCCTTTAACAAAATCATTGCAAATCTACAGTAGACACACCAAAAGAAACAAACAAAATGCCATCAGTACAACTCTGTCTCCAGCCATCTATATGTATATAAAGAAGGACGTATATATCTGTGCATTAGTGTTGAGCAAGCATGCTCAGCCGAATACCTGTTCGGCTCGAGCATCACTATGCTCGGCACATGGCGGTACTCGGCCGAGTACCACATGTGCTCGAGCGCCATGCTCGAGTCTCCTGCCCGCACGTTTCACGGCTGCTAAGCAGCCAATAAACGTGCAGGTAAGTTCTGCCATCACTGTAATGCCAGTAGCCATGTTGGCTGCTGGCCTTACAGTGATTGGCTGGCCGGAACACGTCATCGGGTGCTACTGTATATAGCACCCGATGACACGCGTTCGGCTCATTGCAAGTCAGGAAGAGCTGCTGTTAGGAGGGGACAGATAGTGTAGGGAGTTTGTGATCGCAATTTATTCAATTTTAAAACGTTTCGAAGACCCAAAAGTCCTTTTAAGGACTATTGTGTGTGGTGGCAGCAATTTAATTGTGCAAAGTAGTCTTCGATTTTTCTTTCTTCATACTTTGCGATTCATTTTTTAGGGGCAGAGAGAGGAAGAATATTATTAAAAACTATTATTTTTTTTCCATAATTTATCCACATTTTTCCTTTAAAAATGAATTGTCAAATCTGCGCTGCAATAGCGTGTGTGTCAGGCCCAGATATTGGGAAAAATATTAGTTACAACAAATATATTTTTTCCATAATTTATCCACACTTTGCCTATAAACTGTGTCTGCAGTGAATTGTCACATCTGCGCTGTGTGTCAGCACAAGAGATAGTAAAAATATAAGTGAAATCTATTTTCCTTTTTCCATACTTTTTCCAAATACTGTGCTTGCTGTGAACTGTGACATCCGTGCCACATCTTGTGTGTCAAGCGTGAATATAACATTTAATATGAAAAAGGCGAGCATTAAGGGACGGGGAAGTGGCTGTGATGCTGATGGTGCACGCAGAGGCCGTGGCCCTGGGCGCGTTGAAACTGTGCCTGCTGCCAGAGCACAAGAAAAACAATCATCCATGATACCTAGCTTCATGTCCTAGTTTGCTGGGCGGCACAGTAGACCACTCTTGAAGTCAGACCAGTGCGAGCAGGTGGTCGGTTGGATTGCAGCAGATAGTGCTTCCAGTCGGTTAAGCACCATCCTGTCTTCCACCAAGTCCAGTCTCAGTAGCCAAGAGTCTGGTCAACAGAATCCTCTCCCTGATTCTCCTTCCTCCCACCATTTACAGTCTGGCCAAACAAGTGATCCCACACTCGGATATTCAGAGGATCTCTTTTTATCGCCATTAATTGATTTGGCCCTCTCGCCAAGCACACTTGAAGAGGGACCTGAGATATTGTGCCTCGATTCCCAACCTCTTGAGCATCCACAGTCACAAGAAGATGACAGTGGGGAACGGCAATTAGTGTGTAATGAGGTGGATGGTGAAGAGACACAGTTGCCAATGACTCAACCACAATTACTGTCTCAAGAGGTTGAGGAAAAAGGATGACACACAGTTGTCAATCACTGAAGTTGTGGTTAGGTCAACAAATCAGAAGGATGATCAGAGCGAGGAAGTGGAAGAGGAGGTGCTGGACGACGAGGTCACTGACCCAACCTGGGAAGGTGTTAACAAGTCAAGTGAGGAGATCAGTACAGAGGGGGAGAGATCTGCAGCACTGCAACAGGCTGGAAGAGGCAGTGGGGTGGCAAAAGGTAGAAGGTGGGCACCACTGAACAGGCCCGCAACTGTTCCACGGAGCACCCCCTTGCGCAAATCTCACTTGCCAAGGGGTAGGTGTTCGGCAGTATGGCGCTTTTTTGAGGAAAGTGCGGATGATAAAATAATAGTAGTTTGCAAGCTGTGCCGTACAAAAATGAGCTGGGGCGTGAACACTAGCAATCTCACCACCACCAACATGATCCGCCACATGGCATCAAAGCACCCAAATAGGTGGGCCGAACGCTTGGGTCCACAATCTGTGTCTGCGGGTCACACCACTGCCTCCTCTTCCCCTGTGTTACGTGCTGGCCAATCCCCTGTCAAAGACGCAGGCCCGGATGCCTCCCGCCTTGCGCCTGGACCTTCGCAAGCACCATCAGCGACCATTACTCCAGGCATTTGAACGCAAGCGCAAATACCCAGCCACCCACCCACAGGCCATAGCACTAAATGAGTAGCTTTCCAAATTACTGGCCCTGCAAATGTTGCCATTGAGGCTTGTGGAGACTGTGACCTTCCGCAGCCTGATGTCGGCGGCCGTCCCTTGTTACACAGTCCCCAGCCGCCACTATTTTTCAAGGTTTGCCGTGCCAGCCTTAGGGCTCTTTCACACCTGCGTTATTGTCTTCCGGCATAGAGTTCCGTCGTCGGGGCTCTATGCCGGAAGAATCCTGATCAGGATTATCCTAATGCATTCTGAATGGAGAGTAATCCGTTCAGGATGTCTTCAGTTCCGGTACGGAACGTTTGTTGGGCGGAGAAAATACCGCAGCATGCTGCGCTTTTTGCTCCGGCCAAAAATCCGGAACACTTGCCGCAAGGCCGGATCCGGAATTAATGCCCATTGGAAGGCATTGATCCGGATCCGGCCTTAAGCTAAACGTCGTTTCGGCGCATTGCCGGAGCCGACATTTAGCTTTTTCAGAGTGGTTACCATGGCTGCCGGGACGCTAAAGTCCTGACAGCCATGGTAAGTGTAGCGGGGAGCGGGGGAGCAGTGTACTTACCGTCCGTGCGGCTCCCCGGGCGCTCCAGAGTGACGTCAGGGCGCCCCAAGCGCATGGATCACGTGATCGCATGGATCACGTCATCCATGCGCATGGGGCGCTCTGACGTCATTCTGGAGCGCCCCGGGAGCCGCACGGACTGTAAGTATACCGCTCCCCCGCTCCCCGCTCCTACTATGGCAGCCAGGACTTTAATAGCGTCCTGGGTGCCATAGTAACACTGAAAGCATTTGGAAGACGGTTCCGTCTTCAAATGCTTTCAGTACACTTGCGTTTTTCCGGATCCGGCAGGCACCTCCGGCAACGGAAGTGCATGCCGGATCCCAACAACGCAAGTGTGAAAGAGGCCTTACACCAACATGTGTCCCTTAACATTACACTTGCCCTGACCAACGGAGTTACTGGGAAGGTCCACTTAACCACGGACACATGGACAAGTGCTTTCGGACAGGGATGCTGCATTTCCCTGACGGCACACTGGGTGAATGTTGTGGAGGCCGGAAGCGACTCGCACCCTGCGATGGCACAGGTGCTACCGACGCCAAGGATTGTGGGCACCAATTCCATCAGGGTTTCCGCCACCACCTACGTTAGTGACTCGAACCCCCACTTCTCCTCCTCCTCTACTTCAACTTGTGAATTATCTGCGTGAAGCACCAGTCAGTCATCAGTCGGTAGCTGGAAGCAGTGTAGCATTGCAGTGGGGAAGTGGCAACAGGCGGTGCTGAAGCTGATCTCCCTAGGTGACAAACAGCACACAGCCGCAGAGCTGTGGCAGGGGATAAGAGACCAGACTGAGCTGTGGCTCTTGCCACTCAACCTAGAACCAGGCATGGTTGTGTCTGATAATGGCCGTAACTTGGTGGCGACTTTGGAGCTGGGAAACCTTAGACACATCCCATGCCTTATCCACGTATTCAAGTTCCTAAAAACATATCCCAATTTGCCTGAGCTACTGTGTGCACATTTTCACAAGTCACCAACAGCTTCAGCCGGTCTGTCAACGCTGCAGCAGTGCTTGAAAGTGCCAGCTCACCGGCTGTTGTGCGATGTGAGCACTCGCTGGAACTCCACGTTCCACATGTTGGCCAGGCTTTGTGAGCAGCAGAGGGCATGGTTGTGTGTGATAATAGCCGTAACTTGGTGGCGGCTTTTGAGCTCGGCAAGCTCACACACATCCCATGACAAGCCCATGTCTTAAACTTAGTGGTTTAGCGGTTTCTCAAAACCTACCTCAATTTGCCTGAGCTACTGAAGGTTTCAGCAAAACATCGACAGCTTCAGCCGGTCTGTCAACGCTGCAGCAGCGCTTTAACTTGCCAGCTCACCAGTTGTTGTGCGACGTGAGAACACACTGGAACTCCATGTTCCGCAAGTTGGCCAGGCTTTGTGAGCAGCAGAAGGCAGTAGTGTAATACCAGCTGCAACATGGTCGTCGCCTTTCCAGTCAGCTTCCGCTATTCACAAGCGAGGAGTGGGCATGTATGTCTCTGTGAGGTTTTTCGCAACTTTGAGGAATCAACACAGATGGCGAGCGGCAATAATGCTATTATCAGCGTAATCATCCCACTTCTGTGTCTTCTCAAATGCTCGCTGCTCACAATTAAGGACGCCACTTTGCATGTGGAAGAGGTGGAAATGGAGGAAGACATTACACAGGTTGATGATAGCCAGACCACCCTCAGTTCGTCTTCACAGCGCGAATTGGAGGCTGAAGAGGAGGAGCAGGAGACAGTTGCCTCCGCTACAGAGGTTAGTACCCACGGAAGTTTAATTCCATCTGTTCTGCGTGGGTGGGCAGAAGAGAAGGAAGAGAATGAGGAGAGTGAGAGTGATCCTCCTGATGACGACAGCGAAGTCTCGCCTGAAGGTACTCTGGCACACATGGCTGACTTCATGTTAGGCTGCCTTTCCCACGACCCGCCCGTTATACGCATTTTACACAACACGGATAACTGGTTGTTGACCCTTATCGACCCCCGCTACAAAGAGAACTTCTCATCTCTCATTCCTCTGGTGGAGAGAACGAGCAAAATGGAGCAATACCAGAAGATCCTTGTTGGAAAACTGCTCCAAAATTTTCCATCTGACAATGCTGGCGGCAGAGTCTGTAGTTCCTTGGCCAACAGAGGAGGGGAGATAGGAATAGGGGCAGCATGAAAGGAAGATGTCGCTAAAAAAGAACTGTGGGATGGAGTCCCATTCAAAAAATTGCTGTGGGGCCCAGGAATTTCTAGCAACGCCACTGATGCAGCCCATAAAAGCAAGTTGGGTTTATCGATTACAAAACCTTAATTAAATTGTGGGCCTGGTGATCAGTTTAAGGCCTTTTAACCACCTCAGCCCCCCTAGCTTAAACCCCCTTAATGACCAGGCCACTTTTTACACTTCTGCACTACACTACTTTCACCGTTTATTGCTCGGTCATGCAACTTACCACCCAAATGAATTTTCCCTCCTTTTCTTCTCACTAATAGAGCTTTCATTTGGTGGTATTTCATTGCTGCTGACATTTTAACTTTTTTTGTTATTAATCGAAATTTAACGAAATTTTTGCAAAAAAATTTCATTTTTCACTTTCAGTTGCTAATTTGCTAAATTTATTGTTCTACATGTCTTTGATAAAAAAAAAAATGTTTGGGTAAAAAAAAATGGTTTGGGTAAAGGTTATAGCGTTTACAAACTATGGTACAAAAATGTGAATTTCCGCTTTTTGAAGCAGCTCTGACTTTCTGAGCACCTGTCATGTTACCTGAGGTTCTACAATGCCCAGACAGTAGAAAAACCCCACAAATGACCCCATTTCGGAAAGTAGACACCCTAAGGTATTCGCTGATGGGCATAGTGAGTTCATAGAACTTTTTATTTTTTGTCACAAGTTAGCGGAAAATTATGATTTTTTTTTTCTTACAAAGTCTCATATTCCACTAACTTGTGACAAAAAATAAAAACTTCCATGAACTCACTATGCCCATCACGAAATATCTTGGGGTGTCTTCTTTCCAAAATGGGGTCACTCGTGGGGCAGTTATACTGCCCTGGCATTCTAGGAGCCCTAATGTGTGGTAAGTAGTTTGAAATCAAAATGTGTAAAAAATCACCTGTGAAATCCTAAAGGTGCTCTTTGCCCACCTAGGCTGCAAAAATGTGTCACACATCTGGTATCGCCATACTCAGGAGAAGTTGGGCAATGTATTTTGGGGTGTCATTTTACATATACCCATGCTGGGTGAGATAAATATCTCGGCAAAAGACAACTTTTCCCACATTTTTTATACAAAGTTGGCATTTGACCAAGATATGACACCCCAAAATACATTGCCCAACTTCTCCTGAGTACGGCGATACCAGATGTGTGACACTTTTTTGCAGCCTAGATGCGCAAAGGGGCCCAAATTCCTTTTAGGACGGCATTTTTAGACATTTGGATCCCAGACCTCTTCTCACGCTTTAGGGCCCCTAAAATGCCAGGGCAGTATAAATACCCCACATGTGACCCCATTTTGGAAAGAAGACACCCCAAGGTATTCAATGAGGGGCATGGCGAGTTCATAGAATTTTTTTTTTTTGGCACAAGTTAGCGGAAATTATATATTTTTTTCACAAAGTCTCCCTTTCCGCTAACTTATGACAAAAATTTCTATCTTTCATGGACTCAATATGCCCCTCAGCGAATACCTTTGGGTGTCTTATTTCTGAAATGGGGTCATATGGGGGGGATTTATACTGCCCTGGCATTTTAGGGGCCCTAAAGCGTGAGAAGAAGTCTGGAATATAAATGTCAAAAATTTTTTACGCATTTGGATTCTGTGAGGGGTATGGTGAGTTCATGTGAGATTTTATTTTTTGACACAAGTTAGTGGAATATGAGACTTTGTAAGAAAAAAAAAAACAAGGACAGGGGGGTGATCACTGTCATTGATCACCCCCCTGTAAGGATCCATTCAGAAGTCAATATGTGTTTTGCGGATCCGATCCATGTATCCGTGGATCCGTAAAAAACATATGGACGTCTGAATGGAGCCTTACAAGGGGGTGATAAATGACAGGGGGTTGATCAATGACAGGGGGTGATCAGGGAGTCTATATGGGGTGATCAGGGGTGATCAGGGGTTAATAAGGGGTTAATAAGTGACAGGGGGGGTGTAGTGTAGTGGTGTTTGGTGCTACTTATTACTGAGCTGCCTGTGTGCTCTGGTGGTCGATCCAAGCAAAAGGGACCACCAGAGGACCAGGTTGCAGGTATATTAGACGCTGTTATCAAAACAGCGTCTAATATACCTGTTAGGGGTTAAAAAAATTGCATCTCCAGCCTGCCAGCGAACGATCGCCGCTGGCAGGCTGGAGATCCACTCGCTTACCTTCCGATTCTGTGAATGCGCGCGCCTGTATGCGCGCGTTCACAGGAAATCTCGCGTCTCGCGAGATGACGCGTATATGCGTGACTCTGCCTGCAGCTGCCGCCTCCAGAACGCGATCCTGCGTTAGGCGGTCCGGAGGCGGTTAAGCAGCATCAGCAGCAGCACAGCACAGTGATAAAAATGAGTGGCAAGGTGACATGGTGTGGAGATGGCAGCATGAGGAGGTCACATAGTGGCACAATGACAGAGTCTGGATAAAAGACTGAGGCCACAGATTATTGATAAAGATGCAGATGGAAACAAATCTGTAGAGCTGTATGACGGTCACCTGCAGATTAATGCAGCCATCAAAATCAAGTTGGGTTTGTCGGTTCCACCTCAGCTCTCCAGGGGACGTGCGATAAGGCAGAAGTTATGTATGGTCAACAAAGTGGCAGCAGGCCATTTCCTGTATAACGTGTGTGCATCCTAAATATCAGTGACATTCATTCAGTTAAATTTTTTATTTGGTGGTGGCAGCAACATTACAAGCGCTTTTGGCCAGGGACGCTACATTTTCCTGACAGCACACTGGGTAAATGTTGTGGAGGCCGGGAGCGAGTCGTACCCAAGGATTGTGTGCCCTACTTCCATCAGGGTTTCCGCCGCCACCTACGTTAGTGGCTGCAACCCCCCTTCTCCTCCTCCGCCTCCTCCTCCACTTCCACCTCTGAATTATCATCTTGCAGCACCAGTCAGACATCAGTCAGTAGCTGGAAGCAGTGTAGCACTGTAGTGGGGAATCGGCAACAGGCGGTGCTGAAACTTATTTGCTTAGGTGACAAATAGCACACAGCCGCAAAGCTGTGGCAGGGGATAAGGGACCAGACTGAGCTGTGGCTCTCGCCCACAACATTTTTTAAGTGGTCAGCTCGGCAGCAAGCCCTCATTCACCCTATTTTTTATATGGTCAGCTCGGCAGAAGACCCTTATCCACAAACTTTTTGAGATGGTCAGCTCGGCAGCAGGCCCTCGTCCACACAATTTTTAAAATGGTCAGCTCACCAGCAAGTCCTCGCATATAATTTTTTAGAGGGTCAGCTCACCAGCAGGCCCGCAACTCTAATCTTTTACAAGGTCAGCTCACCTGCAGGCCCGCAACTCATGCTACCTTGCTTTGAAGTAGTAGCTGTAGCCGTTTATCAGGCTCCCTCTCCGAAATCAAACAATAATTCCCCGTTACTGGTGGTCACCATGTTAGGCGCATAAAAGAACATCGAAAGTTGATAGGGAAGATATCAAAATGGATGGTGGACATCACGGGGACGTGCGATCAGACAGAAGTTATCTAGAGTCAACAAAGCGGCAGCAGGGCCTCTCCTGTATAACGTTTCCTCATCCAAAATACCGCAGTGACATTCCCTGTAATTTTTTTATTACTCATTCCAATAACAGGGCATCTTAAGAGTCCTGTATTGTTATTAATCGTCACTACCTCCCCGAGTCAGGAGTGTGTGATTTGCGCGCCACCCACTTGCCTTCCTTTGATGTGTTAGCCGTATCTCAAGCTCCCTTTTCCGGAATCAAACACTGATTCCCAGTGACCCGTAGTTTACAATGGTTTTGGGCTGACAATTACATCGAAAGTTGATAGGCCAGACATCCGAAGGGATCATCGCCATCACAAGGACATGCCATCGGCCCCAGGTTAACTAGAGTCACCAAAGCGGCAGCAGGCTACCACCCATAATGTTTTAGATGGTCAGATCAGTAGGCCCTTGATCCTAATGTTTTTGAGGGTCACCAGCAGGTAATTAATCATAATTTTTAAAGGGTGTGTATGAGGCCCTCCTTTATGTGTAACTAAGGGTGTATCGGAGTACCTCTTCCTTGTAATTTTTGGCAGCACTTGCACTTTATATACAAGTAAATATTCAGCAAAGAATGTTTTCTATCAATTTTTCCTCTAAAATTGTTTTTTTCCCTTGGTTTTGTGTGTATTATTGTCATTATGTAAAAGTGGAGTACTATTCGGACAACATCGTTCCCAGCAGCGACCAGCGAGTCCAAGGTGCAGCCATACATCCTCCCCATGCTGTTACAGAACCATTTCGGTGGTGTTACTAACAATTTCAGACATTTTCTTAAAGCAGGGGGTACCTGATTTAATGCTCGGGTTCTCCCATTGACTTCCATTATACTCGGGTGCTCGGTCAAGCACCCGAATATCACGATGTGTTCGGCCCGAGCCCCGACCACTACAGTGCTTGATCAACACTACTGTGTATGTATGTATGTATGTTCCGCGATCCTCAAAAACGTAACCATAGATTTCAACGAAACGTGGTATACACATACCTTGCTACCTGGAAAGAAATCTTGTGGGGGTCTCAGCTCTCTAGGGCGTACCGTTCCTGAGATATTTCCAAAAAATTACCTCCATTAGCCAATACAATCCTGCAAGTCTTTCTCTTCATATCCCATCTGCCATACACACGGTCACATGTCCCTTATCAGCCAATAGAAGCTCGTAGGCCCTTAGTCTCCACATACACACAGTTTTACTCCAGGTTTCCATAAGAACCCAGCCATTTTTGTTCACTGCTGTAGGTCAGCTTTAAAGGGGCAGGGCACTATGGATGACACTGTTAAGGGAGTGAAGTTTTATGGAGGTCACAGGTAGGGGGCAGGTAGGGTGGCTATTCAGGCCTCCCTCAAAAGACGGACTTAAAAACTCCTCCACCAGGTTCCGTTAAGCCAAACCCCCGATCAGGTTAGGCCATGCCCCCTCCCACTCCGCAGCCTTAGCCCACGCCCCCTCCCCCTCCCACTCAAAGGCCTCATTGAGCAGGCCGAAACGTTGCTGGGGAATTAAAGTTTGGGGTCTTCACCCTTTCACCTACATCTGGAAGTGCTGCCTCGTTTTTTGGAAAGTGTATATATATATATATATATATATATATATATATATATTGGCCCTGTATGGCCAGTGGGGACTTATGGGTCCCCTGTATGTGGGCCCAGTATATGGGTATATATGTGGGCTTATATCTGCCCATTTATGCCCCAGGTTTATTATATATATATATACTGTATATATAAATACTTATATTATGCTGGTGGAAATATCCCCGATTATGGGTGCCCCCTCCCCAGCCAAATCCTCCTGCAGGCACATTCCAACATGCCTGCAGATGAAAATGCTGCCTGCATGGCTGGACAATTATATCCAGGTGCGGCCACATCAAAAGACTGGGGATTTGTTAAACATCTCTAACAGGGCTGGACATGTTTAGCATAACAGAGATAGAGGAACAAAAGTTCCCCTCCCTCTGTTTGTGGCATACCTCCAGTGCAGTAATTACCGCACCAGAGGCATGCGCAGTCCTTAGATGCACGTGCAGGGACGCACGGGCATATTTAAATACCCCAGCGGCACTGCGCTCAGAGAGTTCATCTCCCCCCATTGCAAGGAGAGCGCACCCCCTGCAAGCATCCCTCATATGAGGAGAGCGCGTGCGTGGCTCAGAAGAGCTGAGGAGGCAGGTTGTGCTGTGTTAGAGGCAGGAGAACAGGAAGAGCCCAGGCAGCGCTGACAGCGCTTTCCCTGCCTTCTCCTTAACCCCTGCTGCCCTGGCAGCCCCAGCCTTAACCCCTGCTTCCCTGGAAGCCCCAGCCTTAACCCCTGCTGCCCTGGCAGCCACAGCCTTAACCCCTGCTGCCCTGGCAGCCCCAGCATTAACCCCTGCTGCCCTGAACCCCAGCATTAACCCCTGAACCCTTGCTGGGCTGTATTAACCCTGTATTTACCCATATTGCACTGTCCTGCAGGTCCTTAACCCCTGCAGTCCCAACCAACTCTGCATTAACCCTTGCAGGACCACTCCTACCCCTGGCCTGCATTGTGTTCCTTGGCCTGCATGTATGTTAACCATTGCAGTGCCACAATTGCGTTAACCCCTTTTACCCCATAGGGACAGTCAGTAGCCAGGTGGGTGGGTTGCTGGCATTTATATGTATGTTAGTGTAATGCTTTGGTAGATTTTGGGATGGAATTGTGTAAGATATTGTACTGTGTGTAGTGTAGTTAGGATTGTGTTTATTGTAGCGCTATAACTGTACTGTGGTGTGTGCTTCTATATGTATATATATATTTATAACCATTGATATATAAATATATATAGATATAGCGTAATAGACTGTATTTGTATTGTGTAATAAATATTCCTTTATTGTTCATAATACAGCATATAGTCTTTTATGGTCACGTCGTAGTACTAGCAGTAAGTCGCAGGTAGTTTAGTTCAGTGTAGAGTAAGGCAATCAGAGAGTGTTTTATATTTATTGTATAAATAAGCAGAGTCTTCCCTAGATGACTCACGCCTATTTATGAATAAATATCCATAATTAGTATTCCCTTTTACTCACACAAACATTAAATGAAATAGATGAAATATACCCGTACGAAACCGGGTCCTTCTGCTAGTAGAACCTAAAAATTTCACATATCAATATGGCCAATTGATCATATTAAGATACTTTTTGTTTGCTTTTTGGACATTTTACCCTTAGTAATGCTTAAAACCAAAAATAAAACAAACCAGGGTACAGAAAAGTGTATCAAACAGGGAAGCTATCATGTAGCTCTGCAGCAGATTTAGAGCTCTGTATCAGAAAAACAGAGCACTGAGTCCTTTAAAGAAATTAACACCCGATGTTATGTACAGAAGTGTCTACCATTAACTTTGTTTGCAATTTGGAAGCCAACTCATAACATGCAAGCAAAATACTTGACAGGTGTAATATCCCAGAGTGGTATTACTATTTCTACACTCCGCTACTGTCTCTAATGGTCTATTAATGATGCCATCTGTGTATTTATTTACATGTCGTTTACACTGTGTTGATATTATTGTTATGTAACTGTTTTGTACAAGTAATATGCCTGGTTCACCAGCAGATGGCAGTATGTATCTGGCAGAGAGAGAGATCTCTAGACAGAATGGAACTCACCATTCCATTCTCCTCCCTTTGGGCAGAAGTGGTCCAGTCCTGCTTCCTACCAGAAGGGATGGGTTGCATTTCCAGTTTAGAACAGTCTAAGCCTGGGCACCATCAGAGCCAGACATGCCTAACCCGTAGCAGCCAGTGCAGTCCAAGCTAAGCTTGCGATGGAGGCAGACGTGTGGAAGATGTAGCAGCAAGGGTAAAAAGTTCTCCGGCTGCAGCAGGAGTCTCTCCAAAGGGAAGTAGCTCATGACTCCTTGCTAATTTATTTACTGAGTGTCAGGAGGGGGACTACAGCCAAAGGCACCCCAATCCTGGTATACCATAACCTATCTCAAGTCCAGTATCCAGACCCAAGCCGAGTTTATGATGCAGAGAGATAAAGCAGAGTTATCAAGTTTGCCTATTATGTCAAAGCCTGCTAGAACTAACATAAAGCCTGAATATTGTCTGAATGAAAATTTTTTTATGCAAAAAAAGCTGTTGAACTTTATCAAGGTCTGAACTCAATGTATTCTCCACCTCCACCATTACTTTCCCCTTTATTGCTTTAAAACCTAACCCTGGGGATCAGCTGTGTCCAGGTAGGAGCACCATGACACATAGAGATTATTAAAGGGGTTGTCTCACCTCAGTAAGTGGCATTTATCATGTTTCCCATCACATTATACATTGCTTGTTTCCATGGTTACAGACCACCCTGCAATCCATCAGTGGTGGTCGTGCTTGCACGCACGGGGGTGTCCACCGTGATGCCACGGAGAGGCATGGTGCAGCGCAGGTGGCCAGAGCAACCACTCCACTGCCCACAGCTGCAGTAATTTCCCTGCAGTTGAACTCTGAAGTCCCTGCGGTGGTAGTGGCCCATGCACAGATGACCTGGGAAACCAAGAAGGCCGTGCAGGAATGGGTCATCCAGGTCCTCGACCATGCGAGCCCAGGAGATCCGAAGCTGGAGCGTCACTGGTTCTCCTTTGAGTTGGGGAGCGGTTTGCTGGCAGAAGACGAAACGAACAAAGAACTCTTTGTAGGCCACATGTCAGTAAAGCGGCCATATTTTCCCCAGGTCCCACACACAGTTTATACGCGGGGGACCGGGTGATGGGGTACACTATGGGATGCTTTACCCCCAGTGTGACCCTGCTAGCTAAGCCCATAGTTCCATTGCCGGCCCTGGAGACCTGGCTGGAGGATCCAGCAGCACCAACCCGGGTATGCTGCCTGCAGGAAACCAAAGATGGAGTCCTCCTCTTCCAAGAAAGATCACAGCCCCAGCCGGAGGTTCTTATTCCGGGTCTACCTCCGTCTCCAACACTCCAACTGGGTTCACAGGTGACCACCGCCTTTTCCTACCATCCCACGGTGGTTCACTACCAGCTCCCGTGGAAAATGGCATCCGCTTCATTGGGGGGGCCCGGTTTCCAACACCACCAGAGGAGGCACATCTACAACAGCCATTGCAGCCAGAGATCCTCAGTCCCCCTGCCACAGCAGGAGGTTCCTGCACCCTAAAGCAGGAGATCTCAGCTGCTATCACCAGCACTACTGTACTACCTAAACCAGAAGCATCCACTAGAAGGAAGTGGAGCTCTACCCAAGCTGCATTCTTTGCCAGCAAGAGACAGGACAGACCCCTGATGTCCTTCAGCAGCTCCAACAGCGAGGATGATTTCAGGTTCCTCCTTTAAGGAGCTCCCCGTTTGTAATCTAAAGAAAATAATGGACTACTGGAGCCATGACATGGACTGAGTCTGACGGGTGAGAACTGGTTGGCCATTTTGTTTGTTTTTGTTGCCTTGTGTTGTCCTCACCCAGAGGGTTATCGAGTTGCGCATGCCTCCAAGTTGCGCATGTCAGCGCCAAATTCCCTTTTTTTCCCCTTCTCAGATTAAGTGGGAACCCCACATGCCTTAAAGGGAACCTTTCATGAACTTTATGCTGCCCATACTAAAGGCAGCATAAAGTAGAGACCGGTGAGTTAATTTCAGTATGTCATTTAATAGTTAAAAGTAAGTGGTTGCCGATAGAGTTGAGCGGACACCTGGATGTTCGGGTTCGACGGGTTCGGACGAACTTCAGAAAAAAGTTCGAGTTCGGGACCCGAACTTGACCCGAACTTGACCCCGATCCCGGACCAGAACTTTTGAGCACTAAAATGGCTGTAAAGATGTTGTGGAAAGGGCTAGAGGGCTGCAAATGGCATCAAAATGTGGTTAAGAGCATGGCAAGTGCTCTGCAAACAAATGTGGATAGGGAAATGACTTTAAATAACATAAAATACGTAAAAATAAAAAATAATAATCTTGATCTAGGAGGACAAGGTCCATATGGAGTAGGAGGTTGAGGAGGCGAAGGATGTGACAGTGTAGGTGGAAGCGGCGGTGGAGGGAGAGGAGGTAGCCTACACTGGTTTATGGTTTTACATTTTATTTTTAAAATTAGGGTACACCCCAAAACATTGGGAAATATAACCTGTGATAACCCCTTGCAGTCGTGCTAAACACACTTTCAGACAATACACCGGCTGCAGGGCAGGCCAGCACCTCCAAGGGGTAAAGGTCAAGCTCTGGCCATGTGCCCAATTTGGAGACCGAGAAGTTGCAGGGGCTGACCCCTGTCAGTCAGTTCGTGTAGGCGTGTGCAAACTTACTGCCCCACCCACCATGTCACACGTCCCCGGGTGGCGAGGAATCAGGGTTCCAGGCCGGAGAGGGAGCGTGAGAAAGAGAGACCACATCCAAGGGAGGATTCATTTTTTAAAATTTAAAATTATAGAGCGGAAATATGGGACAAAGTATTAAAGCGTAAAAGTGGGAAACTTTTTAAAGTTTAAGCATTGAATGAAAGGATGTGGCGCGCATTAATTAATGAGGAATTTATTAAATTTTATTCCCTGTCAACTATGCAGAGCAGGGGTTTCTACACTGCAAAATTTTAAAAATGTCACCTGACAATGTAATTGACGATTTTTCTAAATTGATGTTCCTGTCACCTATGTAGAGGTGCCCCAGTGACATCCACCATCCATTTGGATATCTTCTCTTTCAACTTTTTTTTACCGGTCTACTAGGTATAGCAGTGGTACTTCACACCCAAAAATTGGGGAATTTCACCAGAAAATGTAGATGACAATTTTTTTTTTTTTTTTTTACCGGTCTACTAGATATAGCAGTGGTACTATACACACAAAAATTGGTGAATTTCCCCCGAAAATGTAACTGACAAAGTAGTGAAATGATATAAAATAAAATACGTACAAATAAATAAAAAAATATTAGATTTATGAGGTGGAGGTCCATATGGAGTAGGAGTTTGAGGAGGCGGTGGACGTAGCGGTGTAGGTGGAAGCGGCGGTGGAGGAGGCCAACACAGGTTTTTGGTTTTAATTTAATTTTTTAAAATTAGGGTACACTCCAAAAGAGTGTGAAATATCCAAAATACAAGAATAAGCAATTGCGCTGCAGTATAACAATGGCTGGTCAGTGCCGGTATAAATGTCTATTCTGCACAAGGTACGGACAAGTCCTGAGGGATCCATGCCTGGTTCATTTTAATGAACGTGAGCTTGTCCACATTGGCTGTGTACAGGCGGCTGCGCTTGTCTGTGATGACGCCCCCTGCCGTGCTAAACACACGTTCAGATAATACACTGGCTGCAGGGCAGGCCAGCACCTCCAAGGGGTAAAGGGCAAGCTCAGGCCATGTGCCCAATTTGGAGATCCAGAAGTTGAAGGGGCAGACCCGTCATTCAGTACGTGTAGGCGTGTGCACACATACTGCTCCACCATGTTGGTGAAATGCTGCCTCCTGCTAAGACGTTCCATATCAGCTGGTGGTGCTGGTCGTTGTAGCGTGCTGACAAAGCTTTTCCACATTTCGGCAATGCTAACCCTGCCTTCTGAGGTGCTGGCGGTGCCCCTGCTGCGTTGGCGACCTCCTCCTCCTCCTCTGCCTTCGCCTTGTGCTTCCACTGTGCCCCCGCTGTCAGGTGGGAATGCCATCAGCAGCGCATCTACCAGCGTGCGCTTGTACTCAGGCTTCTTATGATCACGCTCCAGTGAGAGAATTAAGGACGGTACATTGTCCTTGTAATGTGAATCCAGCAGCGTGGCCACCCAGTAATCAGCACAAGTTAGAATGTGGGCAACTCGGCGGTCGTTGCGGAGACACTGCAGCATGTAATCGCTCATGTGTGCCAGGCTGCCCAGAGGCAATGAAAAGCTGTCCTCTGTGGGAGGTGTATCGTCTGTGTCCTCTGTATCCCCCCAGCCACGCACCAGTGATGGCCATGAGCTGGTCTGGGTGCCACCCTGCTGTGAACAAGGTTCCTCCTCCTCCATCTCCTCCTCTTCATCCTCCACCTCGTAATCCTTCAGAATTGTGCCCTGGCTGAACAATTGTGTACCTGGCGTTTGTGGGTGCAGGAACCCACCCTCGGAGCCACTTGTGAATGACTGGCCGGAAAGCCTACGAATTAATCCCTCTTCCTCCTCCTGTGCCACATCCTCTTCCATCATCGCCAGCAGCGTTTTTTTCAAGCAGGAAGAGAAGTGGGATAGTAATGCTGAGTATGGCACTGGCCATGTTGGTGGAGTACTCGAAACAGCGCAACAAGGAACCCAAATCTCGCATGGAGGCCCAGTCATTGGTGCTGAAGTGGTGCAGTTTCGCTGAGTGACTCACCCGTGCGTGCTGCAGCTGAAACTCCACTATCGCCTGCTGCTGCTCGCACAGTCTGGCCAGCATATGCAAGGTGGAGTTCCACCTTGTAGGCACGTCGCATATGAGGCGGTGAGCGGGAAGGCTGAAGTAACGCTGCAGCGCTGACAGGCGAGCAGCAGCAGAGTGAGAACGCCAAAAGCGCACAGACGGCCCGCACTTTATGCAGCAGCTCTGACATATCGGGGTAATTTTTAAGGAATCTCTGCACCACCAAATTCAGCACATGCGCCAGGCAAGGGATGTGCGTCAAACCGGCTAGTCCCAGAGCTGCCACGAGGTTCGCCCATTATCGCAAGCTGAGGCTGACTGGCACAAAAAACTCATCGGTCTGTTGATCAAGGCCCGTCCACAGCTCCTGCGCAGTGTGGGGTTTGTCCCCCAAACAGATACGTTTTAAAACTGCCTGCTGTCATTTACCCCTGGCTGTGCGGAAGTTGGTGGTGAAGATGTTAAGCTGACCAGATGAGGAGCTGGTAGAGGATGAGGAAGCAACAGAAACAGACGGAATGACAGCATTTCAAAGGCCACTAATTTTGATATCAGTGAAAGACTGATGGACATCGGCTGCAGGAGCCAACTGTGATCTTTCAGCAGGAGACTGGATGGAAGACAATGTGAAGGAACTGGATCCACTGGCAGCAACCCAATCTACTATCGCCTGTACTTGTTCAGGGCTTACCATTCGTAGAGCCGCATTAGGCCCAACCAAATACCGCTGCAGGTTCTGTCGCCTACTGGCACCTAAAGAAGGGTTTTCACTTGTGTCTGTAGCTGGCACAGATTGACCACGTCCCCTCCTGCAACAGGAGCTCTACTAGCAGCACCACGACCTGGGCCACGTCCCTTATTTGACGCTTTCCTCATATTTCTCGAACTTAGGATCTTGCCCTAAATGGGTGTTTAATTAATAGTAGAAAAGAACGACAGTATGTAAAGGGTGTATCTCACACGGCCTGAACCAGACTGGGCCTCAATTAAAGATTTGTTTGCCCAAAATGGCTGTATTTCAAATACCTGAAACCAGATATGAGTTGCGCTGGTGACACTATGCACTTGCAGGGCCTGAAACACACACGCGCGTGCCGGCAACTGACTGTTATTATATTACAGTCAAAAAAGTTTTTTTTTTTTTTTTAAATGCAAGCTACTGTGACACCAGATATGAGTGGTGGCACTGGGCAAGTGGGCACAGTATACGCTGTGAGCCTGACACACACGCTGGCAGGCAACTGCAATTAGATTACACAGGGGAAAAAAAGCAGACTGATGTTCTAGCCCTAAAAAGGGCTTTTTGGGGTGCTGTCCTTACAGCAGAGATCAGATGAGTCCTTCAGGACTGTAGTGGACACTGAATACACTAGCCTAGCTATCGATTTCCCTATTGAATCAGCAGCAGCTACACTGTCCGTCCTCTCACTAAGAATGCAGCTTCCGAATAAATCTAAAATGAATGCTGTCCAGGAGGTGGGAGGGTCTGGGAGGGAGGGTCTGCTGCTGATTGGCTGGAATGTGTCTGCTGACTGTAAAGTACAGGGTCAAAGTTTACTCAATGATGACGAATAGGGGGCAGACCGAACATCGCATATGTTCGCCCGCTGCGGCGAACGCGAACAAGCTATGTTCACCGGGAACTGTTCGCCGGCAAATAGTTCGGGACATCTCTACATATGGGGTGTTTCTGTAAACTACAGAATCAGGGCCATAAATATTGAGTTTTGTTTGGCTGTTAACCCTTGCTTTGTAACTGGAAAAAAAATATTAAAATGGAAAATCTGCCAAAAAAGTTAAATTTTGAAATTGTATCTCTATTTTCCATTAAATCTTGTGCAACACCTAAAGGGTTAACAAAGTTTGTAAAATCTGTTTTGAATACCCTGAGGGGTGTAGTTTCTTAGATGGGGTCACTTTTATGGAGTTTCTACTCTAGGGGTGCATCAGGGGGGCTTCAAATGGGACATGGTGTAAATAAACCAGTCCAGCAAAATCTGCCTTCCAAAAACCATACGGCGCACCTTTCACTCTACGCCCTACCGTGTGCCTGTACAGTAGTTTACGGCCACATATGGGGTGTTTTTGCAAACTACAGAATCGAGGCAATAAATATAGCATTTTGTTTGGCTGTTAACCCTTGCTTTGTTACTGGAAACAATTTATTAAAATGGAAAATTTGCCCAAAAATCTAAATTCTGAAGTTTTATCACCATTTGCCATTAACTCTTGTGGAACACCTAAAGGGTTAACGACGTTTGTAAAATCAGTTTTTAATACCTTGAGGGGTGTAGTTTCTAGAATGGGGTCATTTTTGGGTGGTTTCTATTATGTAAGCCTCACAAAGTGACTTCAGACCTGAACTGGTCCCTAAAAAGTGGGTTTTTAAAAAATTCTGAAAAATGTCAAGATTTGCTTCTAAACTTCTAAGCCTTGTAACATCCCCCAAAAATAAAATATCATTCCCAAATTGATCCAAACATGAAGTAGACATATGGGGAATGTAAAGTAATAACTTTTTTTGTAGGTATTACTATGTATTATAGAAGTAGAGAAATTGAAACTTGGAAATTTGCAATTTTTTACAAATTTTTGGTAAATGTTGTATTTTTTTAAAAATAAAAATGATTTTTTTTTACTTCATTTTAAAAGTGTCATGAAGTACAATATGTGACGAAAAAACAATCTCAGAATGGCCTGGATAAGTCAAAGTGTTTTAAAGCTATCACCACTTAAAGTGACACTGGTCAGATTTGCAAAGAATGGCCTGGTTCTTAAGGTGAAATAAGGCTGTGTCCTTAAGGGGTTAAATACAGGGGTTTGATTCAGGTATTTGAAATACAGCCATTTTGGGCAAACAAATTTAATTGAGGCCTAGTGTGGGTCAGGCCGTGTGAGATACACCCTGTATATACAGGGCTTATATTCTTCTATTAATAAAACACCCTTTTTGGGGCAAAATACACAATTTTTCAGGCCTTGCAGCATCAGCACGTTTGAAATTCCAGGGTTATATACTGCTGTGATAATCAGTTATTAAACTAACACCCGTTTGGGCAAAAAAAAGTTTATTTTGCAGTCTTTGCTGCATATGTCATTGTGAGATACAGCCTTTACATAGTGGGGTTCTATTCAGATATTTGAAATACAGCCATTTGGTGCACAAATCTTCAATTGAGGCCTATTGTGGGTCAGGCCATGTGAGATACACCCTTTAAATACAGGGGTTTGATTCAGGTATTTGAAATACCGCCATTTTGGGCAAATACATTTAATTGCGGCCTAGTCTGGTTCAGGCCATGTGAGATACACCCTTTAAATACAGGGCTTCTTTTCAGGTATTTGAAATACAGCCATTTTGGGCAAACTAATTTAATTTAGGCCTAGTCTGGTTCAGGGCGTGTGAGATACACCCTGTTTATACTGTTGTTCTATTCTACTATTAATTAAACACTTATTTAGGGCAAGATAATAAATTTGAGAAATATGAGGAGAGCGTCAAATAAGGGACGTGGCCCAGGTCGTGGTGCTGCTGGTGGAGCTCCTGTTGCAGGGAGAGGACGTGGTCGATCTGTGCCAGCTACACGCACAAGTGAAAACCATTCCTCGGGTGCGAGTAGACGACAGAACCTGCAGAGGTATTTGGTCGGGCCTAATGCGGCTCTACGAATGGTGAGGCCTGAACAAGTACAGGCGATAGTAGATTGGGTTGCTGACAGTGGATCTAGTTCTTTCACATTGTCTCCCACCCAGTCTCCTGCTGAAAGACCACAGTTGGCACCTGCAGCCGATGTCCATCATTCTTTCACCTCACACCCTTGCAAATCAGCCAAGCAGTCTGAGCCCCAAGTCATGCAGCAGTCTCTTCTGCTTTTTGATGACTCTGTTAGCAGGGTTTCCCAGGGCCATCCACCTAGCACTGCCCCAGAAGTGGAAGAGATTGAGTGCACCGATGCCCAACCACTTATGTTTCAAGATGAGTACATTGGAGGACCATCGCAGCACGTCTCGGATGATGACGCAACACAGGTGCCAACTGCTGGGGCTTTCGAAAGTGTGCAGACCGACAAGGAAGGCAGGGGTGAAGACTGGGGGGAAAAAGATGTGGAGGACGATGAGGTCCTCGACCCGACATGGAATCAAGGTCATGCGAGTGACCTATGTAGTTCAGAGGAAGAGGCGGTGGTCGCACAGAGCCACCAGCACAGCAGAAGAGGGAGCAGGGTGCAAAAGCGAAGCGGCCGTCCTCTAGACAGTACGCCTGCTACTGCCCACCGCAGCAAGGGACCGAGCACACCAAAGCCAGCTCCAAGGAGTTCCCTGGCGTGGCAGTTCTTCAGACAATGTGCTGACGACAAGACACGAGTGGTTTGCACGCTGTGCAATCAGAGCCTGAAGCGAGGCATAAACGTTCTCAACCTGAGCACAACCTGCATGACCAGGCATTTAAGTGCTAAGTACGAGCTGCAGTGGAGTAGACACCTCAAAAACCAAGAAAGGTGTCTGCCTCCTCCTGTTTCCTCTTCTGCTGCAGTCTCGGCCTCTTCATCCACCTCTGGAGTGACAGTGCCACCTGCCACCCCCCAAAACAGAGGATCTTACAGCAACACCACCACCTGGGTCACCAAGCATCTCCACAATGTCCCACGGAAGTGTTTAGCTCTCCATCTCCCAAACTCTGAAGTAGAAGTATCACCCTACCCACCCGCAATCCCTGGCCCTGAATGCCAGCATTTCTAAATTACTGGCCTTTGAAACGCTGTCATTCCGTCTAGTGGAGACGGATAGTTTTAAAGGCCTTATGGCGGTGGCTGTCCCACAGTACGTCGTGCCCAGCCGCCACTACTTTTCAAGGCGAGCCATCCCTTCCCTGCACAACCAAGTGGGGGACAAAATCAGGTGTGCACTGCGCAACGCGATCTGTGGCAAGGTGCACCTGACTATGGATACGTGGACCAGTAAGCACGGTCAGGGCCGTTATATCTCCATAACAGCACACTGGGTTAATGCAGTGGCGGCTGGGCCTGAGGCGGATAGCAGTTTGGCACATGTCCTTACACCACCGAGGATTGCAGGGCACTTCAGTTTGCCTCCTGTTGCTTCTTCCTCCTACTCCGCTTCCTCATCCTCTACCGGCTCCTCATCCAGTCAGCGTAACACCTTCACCACCAACTTCAGCACAGCCAGGGGTAAACGACAGCAGGCAGTTTTAAAACTTATCTGTTTGGGGGACAAACCCCACACCGCGCAGGAGCTGTGGACGGGCCTTGAACAACAGACCGATGAGTGGATTGTGCCAGTCAGCCTCAAGCCCGGCCTGGTGGTGTGCGATAATGGGCGAAATCTCGTAGCAGCTCTGGGACTAGCCGGTTTAATGCACATCCCTTGCCTGGCGCATGTGCTGAGTTTGGTGGTGCAGAGATTCCTTAAAAATTTCCCCGATATGTCAGAGCTGCTGCATAAAGTGTGGGCCGTCTGTGAGCGCTTTCGGCGTTTTCACCCTGCTGCTGCTCGCCTGTCAGTGCTGCAGCATAACTTCGGCCTTCCCGCTCACCGCCTCATATGCGACGTGCCCACAAGGTGGAACTCCACCTTGCACATGCTGGCCAGACTGTGCGAGCAGCAGCAGGCGATAGTGGAGTTTCAGCTGCAGCACGCACGGGTGAGTCGCTCGGCGGAACAGCACCACTTCACCACCAATGACTGGGCCTCCATGCGAGACCTGTGTTCCTTGTTGCGCTGTTTCAATTACTCCACCAACATGGCCAGTGCCGATAACACCGTTCTCAGCGTTACTATCCCACTTCTATGCCTCCTTGAAAAAATACTCCTGGCGATGATGGAAGATGATGTGGCACAGGAGCTGGAGGAGGAAGAGGGATCATTTCGTAGGGTTTCCGGCCAGTCATTCCCAAGTGGCTCCGAGGGTGGGTTCCTGCACCCACAAACGCCAGGTACACAATTGTCCAGCTAGGGCACAGTTCTGGAGGATGACGAGGTAGAGGATGAGGGGGAGGAGATGGAGGAGGAGGAACCATGTTCACAGCAGGGTGGCACCCAGACAAGCTCATGGCCATCACTAGTGCGTGGCTGGGGGGACACAGAGGACACAGACGATACACCTCCCACAGAGGACAGCTTTTCGTTGCCTCTGGGCAGCCTGGCACACATGAGCGAGTACATGCTGCAGTGTCTCTGCAAAGACCGCTGAGTTGCCCACATTCTAACTTGTGCTGATTACTGGGTGGCCACGCTGCTGGATCCCCCTTACAAAGACAACGTACCGTCCTTAATTCCCTCACTGGAGCGTGATCGTAAGATGCGCGAGTACAAGCGCACTCTGGCAGACGCGCTGCTGGTGGCATTCCCACCTGACAGCGGGGGCACAGTGGAAGCACAAGGCGAAGGCAGAGGAAGAGGTCGCCAATGCAGCTGGGGCACCGCCAGCACCTCAGAAGGGTTAGCATGGCCGAAATGTGGAAAAGCTTTGTCAGCACGTCACAACAACCAGCACCACCAGCTGATATGGAACGTCTTAGCAGGAGGCAGCATTTCACCAACATGGTGGAGCAGTATGTGTGCACACGTCTACACGTACTAAATGACGGGTCTGCCCCCTTCAACTTCTGGGTCTCCAAATTGGGCACATGGCCTGAGCTTGCCCTGTATGCCTTGGAGGTGCTGGCCTGCCCTGCAGCCAGTGTATTATCTGAACGTGTGTATAGTATGGCAGGGGGCGTTATCACAGACAAGCGCAGCCGCCTGTCCACAGCCAATGTGGACAAGCTCACGTTTATTAAAATGAACCAGGCATGGATTCCTCAGGACTTGTCCGTACCTTGTGCAAAATAGACATGTCATTTCACTTCTTTGTCATTTACATTTTCGGGTTAAATTCACAAATTTTTGGGTGTATAATACCACTGCTATACCTAGTAGACAGGTAAAAAAAAAAAAAAAATTGTCATTTACATTTCCAGTTGAAATTCACCAATTTTTGGGTGCGATGTACCACTGCTATACCTATTAGACAGGTTAAAAAATTTATAAATTGTCAGTTACATTTTCAGTTGAAATTCAACAATTTTTGGGTGTGAATTACCACTGCTATACCTAGTAGACAGGTAAAAAAATTAATAAATTGTCAGTTACATTTTTAGTTGAAATTTAACAATTTTTGGGTGTGAATTACCACTGCTAGTGGACAGGTTTGAAAAAAAAATGTCAGTTTCATTTTCTGGTGAAATTCACCAATTTTTGGGTGTGAAGTAGCACTGCTATACCTAGTAGACAGGTAAAAAAAAAAATTGTCAGTTTCATTTTCTAGTGAAATTCAAAATTTTTTGGGGTGTGATGTACCACTGCTATACCTATTAGAGCGGTAAAAAAAAAAATATTTGTCAGTTACATTTTCTGGTGAAATTCACAGATTTTTGGGTGTGATGTACTGTACATCTGCTATACTGAGAAGACAGGTAAAAAAAATATAAAAAAATTGTCTGTTAAATTTTTTGGTGAAATTCACCAATTTCTGGGTGTAATATACCCCTCCTCAACCTAGTTGACAGCTTAATAAATTTTAATAAATTTTCTTTAACATTTTCGGGTGACAATAAACAATTTTTTTCTGTCATAGACCCCTGCTCTACCAAGTAGACAGGTTAATACATTTCTGTAATTTTTCAGTTACATTCTTGGGTTGAAATTATACAATTTTAGACGTGAATAAACCCCTGCTCTGCATAGGTGACAGGGAATAACATTATATATATTATTCAGTAATTGATGCGCACCACATCCTTTCCTTCAATGCTTAAACTTTAAAAAGTTGTCACACTTTTATGCTTTAATAATTTCTCCCATATTTCAACTATATTATTTTAAATTTGAAAAAATGAATCCTCCCTTGGATGTGGTCTCTCTTTCTCACGCTCCCTCTCTGGTGTGGAACCTTGATTCCTCGCCACCCGTGATAAACATGGTAGGCGCAGAAAAGAACATCGAAAGTTGATAGAGCAGATATCCAATTGGATCGTGAACATCACGGGGACGTGCGACATGGTGGGGCAGTAAGTTTGCACACGCCTACACAAACTAACTGACAGGGGTCAGCCCCTGCAACTCCTGGGTCTCCAAATTGGGCACATGGCCTGAGCTTGCCCTTTACACCTTGGAGGTGCTGGCCTGCCCTGCAGACAGTGTATTGTCTGAACGTGTGTTTAGCATGACTGGATGGGGTTATCACAGGTTATATTTCCCAATGTTTTGGGGTGTACCCTAATTTTAAAAATAAAATTTAAAACCAAAAAGCAGTGTTGGCTACCTCCTCCTCCTTCACCGCCGCTTCCACCTACACCGCCACATCCACCGCCTCCTCAACCTCCTACTCAATATGGACCTCGTCCTCCTAGATCAAGATTATTATTTTTTATTTTTACGTATTTTATGTTATTTAAAGTCATTTCCCTATTTTGACGCCATTTGCAGCCCTCTAGCCCTTTCCATGACATTTTTACAGCCATTTTAGTTCTCAAAAGTTCTGGTCCCAATTGACTTCAATGGGGTTCGGGTTCGGGGTCAAGTTCGGGTCAAGTTCGGGTTCCGAACTCGAACTTTTTTCAAAAGTTTGGTCGAACCCGTCGAACCTGAACATCCAGATGTCCGCTCAACTCTACATATAACTGCACCGCTGACCGGCAAATATATTTTTTCTTTTTCTGCTAATTCACGCCTCAAAAGGGTTTAAAACATATAACTGCACCGCTGACCCGCAAATATATATATTTTTTGCGCTAATACACGCCACAAATGGACTTAAAACATATAACTGCACTGCTGACCGGCAAATATATTTTTCTATTGGCACTAAAACACGACAAAAAAATTTTGGACTTCACCACACAACGGCTAATAAGCCCATTTTCCCCCACTAATACAAGCTTAAAAATGCTTTAGAACATATAACTGCACTGCACAAGGGCAAATAAGACGTATAAATATTTCCTTGTAATAAACCCTGTTAATGGCTGTATTAAGCAGCACTTGAACCCCAATAACAAGAACGGTTTGCTGGAATTACAGAGCTGTATAATGGCAATTTGGATCCCCAGTCAGTGCAGCAAGGTGTAATAGGATTGTTCCTATTACCCAGGCTGTAACCTCCCCTTCTGAAACCTGTTCTAGATAAATGCTGTGGAATGATTCCTCCCTATCCTTTCCCTACACCTTGAGTAATCTTCTCTTGTAAATCATTTTTGTGTAGCACAATGAAGTTTTTTCTAACACTGTCCCTAACGCCTGCTGACGTCTCTCCCTGCACTAAGTATATTGGTAAATGGCAGAATCCAAGATGGCTGAGGCTATTTATAGGGCTGTGACATCACAGGGTTGGCTGGCTGCTGATTGGCTGCATACATGAACTTATGGGGGATCCCCACTTCCCAGATTTCCTTTCTCCATGTCCTTACACTTGCAGCAGCCATTTTAGGAAAAAACACGATTCGTTACCACAAAGGGCGAGGAAATTCGGTGCGAATCAAATATTTCCTGAAATTCGGATCGAATTCCAGTTCGTCAGCTTCGATTCTCTCATGTCTAGTTATTATGCGAAGTCTCGCAAGATTTCACGAAGTAATAACTTTGGTTCATAGGAGCCAATACATTCTAATACTGTACGGTCGCTTGCTCCGTACAGTATTAGAACAAAGTTTTATCTGAATCGACTTTGGTTGTTTCATCTGAAGTCGATTCGCTCATCCTTAGTTAACATTAATGCCATCTGTGTATTTATTTACAGGTCCTTCACCAGTGTGCAGTGATATTATTGTTATGTAACTGTTCTGTACATATAATATGCCTGGTTCACCAGCAGGTGGTGGTGTGTATCTGGAAGAGAGAGAGAGAGAAATCTCTAGACAGACACACTTTTGGGTAGAAGTGGTCCAGTCCTGCTTCCTAACAGAAGAGATTGGTGGCATTTCCAGTTTAGAGCAGTCTAAGCCTTGGCACCGTCAGAGCCAGACATGCCTAATCCATAGCACCCAGTGCAGTCTAAGCTAAGCTTGCAATGGAGTCAAATGTGTGGAAGATGTAGCAGCAAGGGGAAAAAGTTCTCAGGCTGCAGCAGGAGTCTCTCCAAAAGGAAGTAGCTCATAGAGCACTCTGACTCCTTGCTAATTTATTTACTGAGTGTCAGGAGGGGAAATACAGTCAAAGGCACACCAATCCAGTTATACCAGACCCAAGCTGAGTTTAGCACAGCAGAGAGAGAAAGCAGAGTTATCGAGTTTGCCTGCCAGTTATGTTAAATCCTGCTGGAACCAAGAGAAAGCCAAAAAATATTCTGGATGAAAGTTTATGTAAGGAAAGCCGTTGAACTTTATTAAGGTCTGGACTCCACCACCACCATTACTTTCCCCTTTATTGCTTCGGATCCTAACCTTTGGGATCAGCTGCATTCAGGTAGGAGCACCATAACACATAGAGACTATTATGGCTGCACCACACCACTTGGCATTCCTATCAATCTGGGACACGTTGCACAGGCATAAATGCACAAGACAACCACTGGGTGTCATGGCTTGGTGGTAGTTTGCCGTGACACTTTTGCCGCGCATGATTGTTGCCGGTGGCAACGTGTTGTTTTTTATGCGTGCATGTGCACTTCCCCCTTAAGGCTGTTTCCCTTCCCATTCTGGTGTGTATGGGGTTAAGGTGTGTGCAAGGTGGAGCTGGGTGTGGCCTCTTGGCTCTGAATTATAAGCATGAGGTGAGATTGTCTTCAGTGTCTTGAGGAACTAGTGCTATTCCCTCTGCCCAGTCCTTGAGGGCCATCTTATGGGACATCAATGTCACCTGATGTCTTCCGATGTCACCCCTTTGTGTCTGTTGCTGTTACCCTACCTCACTTGTAAGTTTGGTGTGGGTTTATGTTTGGGGTTTGTTGTTATGTCTGGTTTGGGGTTTGTTGTTATGTCTGGTTTGGTGTTTCATGTCTGGCCTGTTTGGTGTTTCAGATCAGCATGGATGCCAGACATATCCTTTGTATGTCCTCACCTCTGGAAGGGGGTCCCTGGAGTTCCCTGGTGGGGGAACTACAAGCAGCTCAGCCTGGTGCCGCCATGGTTCATTCCTCATGGTGGTCCAGGTTGTTTCTACTGGATTCTGTATTTGGTGCTTGTGCTGGGTCCTGCCTGGTGTGTGTTTGGGCCTATGTGCATTTCCAGGATCTAGTGGTAGCGGTAATGGATGGCTCAAGTTCCTGTTGCAGCTGTTTCAGGTAGGTTTCCATGTTGGTCCTGTTGGCAGTGGTGTTTTCTGCCTCTGGATACTTACCTGTCGTGTTGTCCACTGCTGGTGTCTTTCCTCCCCTTTGTTGCTAGGCTTGTTGGAGACTCCGGTTCCTCTGTGTCGTGGAATACTGGGTGGTTGGACATAGACACCTCATGATGGATGCCTCTTGACACGATATTGCAAAATCTTTCTTTTTTTAAGTTTTTGAAAAGCTTGTGTACTGTACTTTATGGATACAGTGAGTGATGTCATTATTTTTTCCTCTACATTATTAGACTTGTTAGTAAATCACAGATCATTGTATTTTCCCTTGTGACTTATTTGTATAATTTACACAGATTTATTCTTCTGAGAGTTCTTGCTTTGATTTTTTTATTAATTTTTATTTTATTTATAATGAGACCCAGAAACATCTATAAACAGAAGCACATCCTACGAGCTGGATTTTAATCATCAATTTAGCGTATGTGAGAAACAGAAGATGATACAATGAGCTACCAGAGAAAATCAATAAGTAAATCCATTGCATTCTGGCATTGCATTTCACTAAGCATGGATTGTGAGGAAATTAGGACATTTTGGAGAAAAAAACTGTAATATTTAAAACCGTTTTAATTGTTATAAAGAAGGATGACTTCAACCAGCAGCTGTACAATCGAGTGAGTAGCCTATGGCAAATCATTCCACATAACCATCACCAAACACAATCTGACATCTGGAAGATGTCTGGAAGACTTAACATATCGGATATTGGTATTTAAAATACTCAGGATATAGTAGATTTTCAATTGAATCTGATAAAAAATAATATTCCCCAAAAACAACAATATGAAAATTGGTACATTACCCTTGAGATGGACCAGGTCCAAATAATCTAGAAATAGAGATGGATGGAGAAGACCTCACTTCCCAAGGTTGTATATATTGTCTGATTGATTCACACATAAAGGGATGACAATTATAGAAAAAAAAAATTACAAAATTACATTTGAGGCTGAAACTTCCAAAAATGTGCAGTGCATAAAATGCAGCAAAATTTTTAAATATTTTTCTATTTTTTTCCACTTGTGACGAGAGATGATTTGAGGGTCCTCCATACACACCTCGAAGAAATGAGTCTCTGTCACAAAGCTCCTACAAGCTGGATTCATGCACAGAAAGTTGACATATTTTCAATGCCATTTTTCTGTTTTTTTTACACATTTACTTTGCCAAAAATCTTGCAGCTAGTTGTTAGTTTATAGTAGGACGTAAAAAAATGTCTATGTAAAAAAGGGGGTCAAAAAGTCGTAGACAGAAGGAAATGACTGCAGGATCAGACCACACAAAAGTTTAGGGTCTGAAAGCTTGTTGCTTTGTCTAGGAGCTTTATATACAAAGTGTAGGAAGATTTGCCTTCAGTTTCTATTTTAGACACACTGGAGCAATGTATTGGAGAAGAAAGGACAATTTGAAAATCTTGCATCTGCTTTGTAAATATAATATTCATTTCTATTGGGTTAAAGGTCTAGGATATGTACAATAGTGATGTGCGGCAGGGGCAATATTCGAATTTGCAATATTTTGTGAATATTTGGGCGAATATTCGTCATGAATTTGAGAATTCGCCATTATTTTCTTGATTGCAAAAAACGGCCATGTAATATGCGCATATTGCGTGCGCAATACAGGCGTGGGTCACTTTTGTTACATTTTTCAAGCTGCTAGAAGTTTTCTGAGAATGGAGAAAATGGTTGGCACGGCAGAACATTACAATAGCTTTATATATAGATTGAGTGCTCCAATATATTTGTGATTGCGCAAATAGGCAATTAATGATGCTCATATTTTGGCGCAATACATGCAACAATAATGGATTTCATGGGAGGATACCACAGAGGAAGCCACTGCTGTCCCAAAAAATATTGCTGCACGTTTACAGTTTGCAAAAAAGCACCTGGATGTTCCACAGCAGTACTGGCAAAATATTCTGTGGACAGATGAAACCAAAGTGGAGTTGTTTGGAAGAAACACACAACACTATGTGTGGAGAAAAAGAGGCACAGCACACTAACATCAAAACCTCATCCCAACTGTGAAGTATGGTGGTGGGGGCATCATGGTTTGGGGCTGCTTTGATGCGTCAGGGCCTGGATGGATTGCTATCATCGAAGGAAAAATGAATTTCCAAGTTTATCAAGACATTTTGCAGGAGAACTTAAGGCCATCTGTCCACCAGCTGAAGCTCAGCAGAAGATGGGTGTTGCAACAAGACAACGACCCAAAGCATAAAAGTAAATCAACAACAAAATGGCTTAAACAGAAGAAAATACGCCTTCTGGAGTGGCCCAGTCAGAGTCCTGACCTCAACCCGATGGAGATGCTGTGGCATGACCTCAAGAAAGCGATTCACACCAGACATCCCAAGAATATTGCTGAACTCAAACAGTTCTGTAAAGAGGAATGGTGAAGAATTACTCCTGACCGTTGTGTCTGATCTGCAACTACAGGAAACGTTTGGTGGAAGTTATTGCTGCCAAAGGAGGTTCAACCAGTTATTAAATCCAAGGGTTCACATACTTTTTCCACCTGCACTGTGAATGTTTACATGGTGTGTTCAATAAATACATGGTAACATTTTATTATTTGTGTGTTATTAGTTTAAGCAGACTGTGATTGTCTATTGTTGTGACTTAGATGAAGATCAGATCACATTTTATGACCAATTTGTGCAGAAATCCATATCATTCCAAAGGGTTTACATACTTTTTATTGCAACTGTATATCACTATCTAACCTACACTGACTATCTCCCACTAACTATCTGTATTATATATATATATAAACTAACTAACTAACTAACTATCTAATGTAATGACACACCAAACACAGAGCACAGCAATGTCACTGCTCTCTCTCTCAGATCTGCAAAAAACAGCAGAAAATGGCTGCTGGGGAGGTTCTTATATAGTAAGGGGTAGGCAATTTTCCTATTGGTTGCTAGGGATGTTGCTAAGCTCAGACAAAGACATTGCTGCCTTCTTATTGGCCCACAAGCAAGAAGCAGGGAGGGATCATGGGTTCAGATGAAAAAAAAAAATCTAGAATATTTGAGAACACGAATATATAGCACTATAGTCTACACCTTTGCGAATTCTCGAAGTGGCGATATTCGTGATTAGAATTTGTGATTTGAATATTCGTGCCCAACACTAATGAACAATGCACATCTCAAATATCTTCCAGGACTCTGGAAAAAGCCACCATTTCTCCAGAAAGATGCAGACACATACTGCATGTCTCAAATTCCATATTGCTTATTTGGCAATATTCATTAACTTACTTATATTTGGACACATGATAATTTCTTGTATCTATCTCCTCTCACAGTTTCATGATGCCTGTGTACAATCAGACCACAGTTTATGAATTTATACTTTTGGGATTTCCAGGCCTTCACACGTTCTGGTTGTTTGTGTTCCTCATTCTGCTAATCATCTATGTGGTCACTATGTTCGGGAACCTTCTCATTATTGGACTAGTGTCCTCTACCTCTCAGCTGCAGTCACCGATGTACATCTTTCTGACTCACCTTTCCGTCTGTGACATACTGATAAGTACCAATGTTGGTCCAAACACCCTGAGAGTCATTGCATCGAGAACATGTTACATATCTGCTCTTTCTTGTGACATACAGTTGTACTTCTTTGGTGCTTCTGCACTCGTTGAAAGTGCTCTTCTTTCGGTGATGTCCTATGACCGCTACTTGGCCATCTGTAACCCACTACATTATGCAGCCATCATGAACCACACTCTACCTCACTCTTTGGCTATGACATGTTGGTTGGCTGGTTTCCTTTTGTCAATGATCACAGAGATCCTTATATTCCAATTAGACTTCTGTGGACCAAACATCATTGACCATTTTTTCTGTGATCTTGCTCCTCTTCTTCAGCTTTCCTGCTCAGATACAAAAAGTGTAGAAATCCAAGTGTCCATTACAGTCATGACAATTGTCTTCACTCAGTTGTTGTTTGTCATAGGGACATATATCTGCATATTCTCCTCCATCCTTCAGCTCTCTTCCACCAGTAGCAGACAGAAGGTCTTCTCTTCCTGCAGTTCCCATCTTATGGTTGTGTCTACTTATTATGGGACACTTATTGCTCTTTATGTGGCACCATCTAGAGGTTACTCCTTAAATCTGAATAAAATGTTATCATTACTTAACACCATTGTCACTCCTCTGTGTAACCCTATCATCTACAGCTTACGGAATAAAGAAATCAAAATTGCCTTAAGCAAAATTTATTTTCGAAAGGACCCTTCAAGAGACCAGAGACAGCCGGGAACCGGGAAGAGAATCAACCATGTTCCTTTACCATTTCTTCATTCTTGATCTCTGTATACACAGAGCTCAATGCGTATATTAAAAATAAAAAAAATATATATTAATAACAGTTAACCAATGTGTCCTAGCTCCAAGGGGATTCCACTGACTAAGTCATGTTATACACAGAAATAAATATTAGCCACCATCAGACATAGAAATTAGTGTTGAGCGAATCGAAGTCCATAAAGTGGACTTCGATACGAATCCAAGGGAAAATCTTGTTTGCCGCAAAGCCGAATTTCCTTGTGCTTCGAGATAGTGAATCGATTTTCTCTGAATGCCGGTAAAAACAAAAAAAAAAATCATACTTACCTCATCCATTTGAGCACGAAGAGCCGGCCCCCGCCATCTTGATTGAAGATCTTGCACAAAATCCTGTGTGCAGTGAGGTATGACGTCACCACGCCGGACGACGTGATAATGTCATCACAGGCCGAGCGAGATTCCATGCGAGATCTTCAATCAAGATGGCAGCAGCCGACTCTTCTCGAGCAAATGGATGAGGGTAAGTATGATTTAATTTATTTATTTATTTTACACTGTGTTATTACTGTCAGATGTGCGATCAGCTATGAACCTGGCAATAGAAGTATACAATGACAGGGAGTGGCGCAATTGCAGATTCCTGCCATTGCACCCACTACTTACAAAGAAATGCACTTTACTTCGTCAAAAAGCCAATTTTTTTGTAAAATTTGGTGAGGCAGCCGAAAAATCTGAAAAATCACTAGCCTATGTGCGCTACCAAGTTCCAAGCCACCAAATAGGCCGGCACTTTTTCCTATATTGTGCAAGCACGAACACCACTGATGGACTGCAGGGTGGTCGTAACCATGGAAACGAGCAGTGAATAATGTGATGGAATTATTTATTCAGCCAGCAAAGGAAGCATTATGGACAATCACAATAAGTGAAAGAACCCCTTTAAGGAGTGGGCCTATTTTCATCTATGATTTTTCCTCCCCACATTGCAATAGTCATAATTTTCCCTTAACATAACCATATGAGGGCTTATTTTTGGTGAATTGCGTTTTTTTTTATTGTTTTTTCCGTTATGAAGTTTACTGCACGGTACAATTTTCAAAATATTTTAACATTTCAGACATTTTCAGATGCAGTGATACCTGTAATGTTATTTTTTATTGTTGATATATTGTTATATGTAAAATTAAGAAAAGAAGGTGATTTGAACTTTTAATATACAGTTGCAAGAAAAAGTATGTGAACCCTTTGGAATGATATGGATTTCTGCACAAATTGGTCATAAAATGTGATCTGATCTTCATCTAAGTCACAACAATAGACAATCACAGTCTGCTTAACTAATAACACACAAAGAGTTAAATGTTACCATGTTTTTATTGAACACACCATGTAAACATTCACAGTGCAGGAGGAAAAAGTATGTGAACCCTTGGATTTAATAACTGGTTGAACCTCCTTTGGCAGCATTAACTTCAACCAAACGTTTCCTGTAGTTGCAGATCAGACGTGCACAACGGTCAGGAGTAATTCTTGACCATTCCTCTTTACAGAACTGTTTCAGTTCAGCAATATTCTTGGGATGTCTGGTGTGAATCGCTTTCTTGAGGTCATGCCACAGCATCTCAATCGGGTTGAGGTCAGGACTCTGACTGGGCCACTCCAGAAGGCGTATTTTCTTCTATTTAAGCCATTCAGTTGTTGATTTACTTCTATGCTTTCGGTCGTTGTCCTGTTGCAACACTGATCTTCTGTTGAGCTTCAGCTGGTGGACAGATGGCCTTAAGTTCTCCTACAAAATGTCTTGATAAACTTTGGAATTAATTTTTCCTTTGATGATAGCAATCCGTCCAGGCCCTGACACAGTAAAGCAGCCCCAAACCATGATGCCCCCACCACCATACCTCACAGTTGGGATGAGGTTTTGATGTTGGTGTGCTGTGCCTCTTTTTCTCCACACATAGTGTTGTGTGTTTCTTCCAAACAACTCCACTTTGGTTTCCTCTGTCCACAGAATATTTTGCCAGTACTGCTGTGGGACATCCAGGTGCTCTTGTGCAAACTGTAAACGTGCAGCAATGTTTTTTTTGGACAGCAGTGGCTTCCTCTGTGGTATCCTCCCATGAAATCCATTCTTGTTTAGTGTTTTACGTATCGTAGATTCGCTAACAGGGAAGTTGGCATATGCCAGAGACTTTTGTAAGTCTTTAGCTGACACTCTAGGATTCTTCTTCACCTCATTGAGCAGTCTGCGCTGTGCTCTTGCAGTCATCTTTACAGGACGGCCACTCCTAGGGAGAGTAGCAGCAGTGCTGAACTTTCTCCATTTATAGACACTTTGTCTTACCATGGACTGATGAACAGCAAGGCTTTTGGAGATACTTTTATAACCCTTTCCAGCTTTATGCAAGTCAACAATTCTTAATGGTAGGTCTTCTATGAGCTCTTTTGTGCGAGGCATCATTTAAATCGGGCAATGCTTCTTGTGAAAAGCAAACCCAGAACTTGTGAAATCCATATCATTCCAAAGGGTTCACATACCTTTTCTTGCAACTGTATATAGTTTTTTTTTACACAATAACTTTTAGCCCCTTTAGGGGGCTAGAACCTGGGATCTTTTGATTCCTTGTCCCATACACCATAAGAGAGAACTATTATGGTGAATGGGATTCTGTTGCTCTGCTTGCTTAGGGTACTTTCACACTTGCGGCAGAGGATTCCGGCAGGCAGTTTGGATGCATACGGATGCATTTGTCAGACGGATTGCATTGCAATACCGGATCCGTCTTTCCGGATGTCATCCAGAAAAATGGATCCGGTATTTTTTTTTTCTCATTTTTAAAGGTCTGCGCATGCATAGATCGGGAAACCGCATCCGGCTTTCCGGAACACTTTGTCCCGGATCCAGTATTAATACATTTCAATGGAAATTAATGCCTGATCCGGCATTCCGGCAAGTGTTCAGGATTTTTGGCCAGAGAGAAAAATGCAGCATGCTGCGGTATTTTCTCAGGCCAAAAAACATAAGAGGGACTGAACTGATGCATCCTGATGCATCCTGATGCATCCTGAACGGAATGCTCTCCCTTCAGAATGCATTATGATAAAACTGATCAGTTCTATAGGTTGCTGATATCCCTGCCCGTGTTCCTGTGTACCTATCCTGTGCTTGTGTTTCTGGACTCCACTACTGGCCTTGTGTTTCTGGACTCCACTACCGCTGACCCGGACTACCTGACCTGTAGCTGTGCCGCCTGCCCTGACCTATTGCTTTTTTGACTTTGCCTCTGCCTCATCTTCAGTCCTGCACTGTTGCTCCTGGTTACAACTCGGCCTGCTGACTACATCTGTACCTCTAGTACCTTGCTCTGGTACCTCCTTGTCCACCTGGACCAGCTGCCTCGTGTGCCAATACTTATCAAGAAGTAGCGACCTGGTGTTCCTCACCGGAAAGTCTATCCCCGCCATCAGGGGTACTGTGAAGAATGAGGGGTTCACTTAGACAATGCCCTTAGAGGAGGAAGGTCGCATGGCACGGTGGGTTCACACCTGCTGGTTCATGACAAAGTGGTTAAAGCTTATGTCTAGAGATGAGCGAATTGAAGTTGACGAAATGGAATTTGATCTGAATTTCAGGAAAAATTCTTTTCGTTTGGAATCCTAATTTCCTTGCCATTCATCACCTGTCTGTCATACTGACTCACAGTACCATTTCACTACCACAGTGGATTACCTATGCATGTTTCTGCAATGCATAGTGTTCCAGACCAATATACAGGCTCTCTGCAGCCAGAAGATAGCAGTTTTTTAACACGATTTGTCATAAATAAATTTGGATCAAAACAAATCTTTTTGGGAAAATTCGGTAAAGAGTCTGAATCAATTTTTGAGAACTCGGGTCATCTCTAGTTATGTCCACCATCACAACCGATTATTTTCTATTATTTCAATTCCTCTAAAATGAGACGTGATGTGACCTTGTATGTTGTAATTGGAAACATTTGCTATTGTTTTATTTCAACCGCTCTTGTCCAGACAATGGGTCTCCATGGTAACAGACAACAAACAAAGCCTATGCCATCTGATCGTGCAGTCATGCTCCCTTCATCCTGAAACACTTATAGGTCTTAAGCAGGGACGGAAGGAAATATAACTGTAGGATTAAACTGGGCTTTGCCACTGTCTGCCACCAAGCCAACCTTCAGGTTAATGCAGGTCCTTGAGCAAAAGAGTCACAATAGGCCCCTGATGCCCCAACTTATTTTGTCCACTGAGAATGCCACAAAGAAACATATCGAGTGACCTTTTCATGGTGTTTCCTTCCCACTCATTTAAATTTGAAATGTTCCAATTAACATTATTTTTACTAAGAAACAACAAATACAGTATGCAACAACCGTAAGAACATGGAACATATCCTAGTTGTAAGATGGGTATAAACAAAAGGTCTGTGAGGTGATGAACAGGCTATTGTCCAATGTTCTCAGAGTCTGTTCAGTGGTCTGTCCGTGCATAGCCATAGTGTACATCACTGGTCCAAGCTGCCAGGAGGATAATAATGGGAGAAGAGGAAGGGGGAAACCTAAAATAAAACAATCTTATATCCGCTAAATCTCATAGGTCAATCCTCCAATGTCAGAGAATCTCAAGAGGTGATGGGCATCTCTCGGCAACTGGCAATGAGTAGTATGTAAGTAGTGACTACTATGTTAACACTGGAAGGTCTCCAAGCAGAATACGTTCTTGGAACCACGTGGTAAGCTGGGAGCATTCTTTAATATCCTTTTAGATCCATGATGGCAGTATCCAAATAAAGCTTTTCCAAGTTTCAAAGAATCATATGGTGTTTGTTTCCTTTTTTTGCTGTGGCTTCTATCCAATCCATTTTAAAGGAAGAACAACCATAATGGGAGCGGAGTGGTGGGTATTCAGGTTTGTAAGATAGGTTTAGGTCCTGATGCTGCTATCAGGTGTGCAATTCATCTCTACTAAAAACCCTGTATGAATTGTGAACATACCCTATAACTGAGATAAGCAGGAGAAGCTGTGGACCTCAAAAATTTTCACTTAACTCTTTTACTGTAAAAATGGCCACGTTCATTGCCATGGCAGCTATAGCTTTATCATGTTTGCATCAGTATCACTATATGAGGTCTGTTTTTCGACAAGACAAGCTGTAGGGTTTTAGGTTAACCGGTTCCCACCCTGCTCTGTAAAAGTGCTGTGTAGCTGGTGAGTCGTTCTCATAAACCCGTGTGCATTTCCAGTTTTGGAATGGCATAGGCTACATCAGAACTTCACTGCGTCATTCTATGCCATTGGTTTTGAATGATGACCTTCATGGCATGTAGCAAAATGTGTTACAGTCTCATGTAAGTGTCAGTCAGCTCACCTCACGTGCAAACGATGATTCCCCGACTGGGAGTATGGTACTTCTTATACAAAACTTAGTGGCACTCCGCTTATTGTGTGCTGAGAGTCTGGTTCCCACCCCGTTGGTCAGTAGACAAAAATCACATTCCACGTGATATGCAAATCAGTTGTCCTTTATTAAGATGGCTGCTGCACAAGTAAAGTTTTGGCCAATCTGACCTTTTTCAAACTGGTGCCGCTTGAAGTAAGTAAAGCCAAAGGATGTGCGCTCGCTAGGAGACATGTGGGTCTGCACTGTGGGAGCATGGTATACAGCTGGAGCCTGCTGTTCAAAAGCAAACACTTTTGTGTTTCAAGTATGGACCACTCTTCAGAAAGGATGGTGGCCAATAATGTGGTCTCTGTTGAACAGAAATCATTCTATGATTAAGACAGAGTGGTCTACACTAGTGTTGAGCGCGAATATTCGAATAGCGAATATTAATCGTGAATATCGCAACTTCGATAATTTGCGAATATTACGAATATACTGCTGTATATTTGTTATATCGAATATTCGTCATTTTTAACATCTGAACAAATGATTCCTCCCTGTTTAAAATGCTTGTGGTCAATGAGTCAGGCATACTCCTCCCCACAAGTGTCCCCGTCACCATGGGAACGCCTGGTTGTTAGAATATACCATCGGATCTGAGTTAGATCGTGAAAACTCAAATCCGATGGTATATTCTAACACAGAGGCGTTCCCATGGTGATGGGGACGCTTGAAGTTAGAGTATACCAACAGGCGCATACATACTGGCCCCCTGCTGCCTGGCGGCACCTGACCTCTGACAGGGCACTGTGATCCACACAATTAACCTCTCATGTGCCGCACCTGAGGGGTTAATTGTGCGGATCACAGCACCCTGTCAGAGGTCGGGTGCCGTCGGGCAGCAGTGCGCCCCCCCCCCACTATTAAAATCATTCATGGGCAGTGCGCCCTAACCCCCCCTCACCAGTATTACAATCATTGGTGGCCAGTGCGGATCCCCCCCCTCTGTATTAAACATCATTGCTGGCAGTGCGCTGACAATCCCTCCCCCCCCAGTATTAATCATTGCTGACAGTGCGCCCCCCCCATCATTGGTGGCAGCGGCAGTTCCGATCGGAGTCCCAGCAGTGTAATGCTGAGGATCCGATCGGTTACCATATCAACCAGGACGCTACTGAAGTCCTGGCTGCCATGGTCAGTTAGTCAGCTTTGTACAGTCGTGGCCAAAAGTTTTGAGAATTACATAAATATTGGAAATTGGAAAAGTTTTTATAATAGCAATTTGCATATACTCCAGAATGTTATGAAGAGTGATCAGATGAATTGCATAGTCCTTCTTTGCCATGAAAATTAACTTAATCCCAAAAAAAAAACTTTCCACTGCATTTCATTGCTGTCATTAACCACCTCCGGACCGCCTAACGCAGGATCGCGTTCCGGAGGTGGCAGCCCTGCGCAGAGTCACGCATATATGCGTCATCTCGCGATGGGCGAGATTTCCTGTGAACGCGCGCACACAGGCGCGCGCGCTCACAGGAACGGAAGGTAAGAGAGTTGATCTCCAGCCTGCCAGCGGCGATCGTTCGCTGGCAGGCTGGAGATGTGTTTTTTTTAACCCCTAACAGGTATATTAGACGCTGTTTTGATAACAGCGTCTAATATACCTGCTACCTGGTCCTCTGGTGGTCCCATTTGTTTGGATCGACCACCAGAGGACACAGGTAGCTCAGTAAAGTCCCACCAAGCACCACTACACTACACTACACCCCCCCCCGTCACTTATTAACCCCTTATTAGCCCCTGATCACCCCTGATCACCCCATATAGACTCCCTGATCACCCCCCTGTCATTGATCACCCCCCTGTCATTGATTACCCCCCTGTAAAGCTCCATTCAGATGTCCGCATGATTTTTACGGATCCACTGATAGATGGATCGGATCCGCAAAACGCATCCGGACGTCTGAATGAAGCCTTACAGGGGCGTGATCAATGACTGTGGTTATCACCCCATATAGACTCCCTGATCACCCCCCCTGTCATTGATTACACCCCTGTCATTGATCAACCCCCTGTAAAGCTCCATTCAGACGTCCGCATGATTTTTACGGATCCACTGATAGATAGATCGGATCCGCAAAACGCATCCGGACGTCTGAATGAAGCCTTACAGGGGCGTGATCAATGACTGTGGTGATCACCCCATATAGACTCCCTGATCACCCCCCTGTAAAGCTCCATTCAGATGTCCGCATGATTTTTACGGATGCACTGATAGATGGATCCGATCCTCAAAACGCATCCGGACGTCTGAATGAAGCCTTACAGGGGCATGATCAATGACTGTGGTGATCACCCCATATAGACTCCCTGATCACCCCCCTGTAAAGCTCCATTCAGATGTCCGCATGATTTTTACGGATGCACTGATAGATGGATCCGATCCGCAAAACGCATCCGGACGTCTGAATGAAGCCTTACAGGGGCATGATCAATGACTGTGGTGATCACCCCATATAGACTCCCTGATCACCCCCCTGTCATTGATCACCCCCCTGTAAAGCTCCATTCAGATGTCCGCATGATTTTTACGGATGCACTGATAGATGGATCCGATCCGCAAAACGCATCCGGACGTCTGAATGAAGCCTTACAGGGGCATGATCAATGACTGTGGTGATCACCCCATATAGACTCCCTGATCACCCCCCTGTAAAGCTCCATTCAGATGTCCGCATGATTTTTACGGATGCACTGATAGATGGATCGGATCTGCAAAACGCATCCGGACGTCTGAATGAAGCCTTACAGGGGCATGATCAATGACTGTGGTTATCACCCCATATAGACTCCCTGATCACCCCCCTGTCATTGATCACCCCCCTGTCATTGATCACCCCCCTGTCATTGATCACCCCCCTGTCATTGATCACCCCCCTGTCATTGATCACCCCTCTGTAAGGCTCCATTCAGATATTTTTTTGGCCCAAGTTAGCAGAATTTTTTTTTTTTTTCTTACAAAGTCTCATATTCCACTAACTTGTGTCAAAAAATAAAATCTCACATGAACTCACCATACCCCTCACGGAATCCAAATGCGTAAAATTTTTTAGACATTTATATTCCAGACTTCTTCTCACGCTTTAGGGCCCCTAGAATGCCAGGGCAGTATAAATACCCCACATGTGACCCCATTTCGGAAAGAAGACACCCCCAGGTATTCCGTGAGGGGCATATTGAGTCCATGAAAGATTGAATTTTTTGTGCCAAGTTAGCGGAACGGGAGACTTTGTGAGAAAAAAATTAAAAATATCAATTTCCGCTAACTTGTGCCAAAAAAAAAAAATTTCTATGAACTCGCCATGCCCCTCATTGAATACCTTGGGGTGTCTTCTTTCCAAAATGGGGTCACATGTGGGGTATTTATACTGCTCTGGCATTCTAGGGGCCCCAAAGCGTGAGAAGAAGTCTGGTATCCAAATGTCTAAAAATGCCCTCCTAAAAGGAATTTGGGCACCTTTGCGCATCTAGGCTGCAAAAAAGTGTCACACATCTGGTATCGCCGTACTCAGGAGAAGTTGGGGAATGTGTTTTGGGGTGTCATTTTACATATACCCATGCTGGGTGAGAGAAATATCTTGGTCAAATGCCAACTTTGTATAAAAAAATGGGAAAAGTTGTCATTTGCCAAGATATTTCTCTCACCCAGCATGGGTATATGTAAAATGACACCCCAAAACACATTCCCCAACTTCTCCTGAATACGGCGATACCACATGTGTGACACTTTTTTGCAGCCTAGGTGGGCAAAGGGGCCCATATTCCAAAGAGCACCTTTAGGATTTCACAGGTCATTTACCTACTTACCACACATTAGGGCCCCTGGAAAATGCCAGGGCAGTATAACTACCCCACAAGTGACCCCATTTTGGAAAGAAGACACCCCAAGGTATTCCGTGAGGGGCATGGCGAGTTCCTAGAATTTTTTATTTTTTGTCACAAGTTAGTGGAAAATGCTTATTTTTTTTTTTATTTTTTTTTTCATACAAAGTCTCATATTCCACTAACTTGTGACAAAAAATAAAAAGTTCCATGAACTCACTATGCCCATCAGCGAATACCTTGGGGTCTCTTCTTTCCAAAATGGGGTCACTTGTGGGGTAGTTATACTGCCCTGGCATTCTAGGGGCCCAAATGTGTGGTAAGGAGTTTGAAATCAAATTCTGTAAAAAATGACCTGTGAAATCCGAAAGGTGCTCTTTTGAATATGGGCCCCTTTGCCCACCTAGGCTGCAAAAAAGTGTCACACATCTGGTATCTCCGTAATCGGGAGAAGTTGGGGAATGTGTTTTGGGGTGTCATTTTACATATACCCATGCTGGGTGAGAGAAATATATTGGCAAAAGACAACTTTTCCCATTTTTTTATACAAAGTTGGCATTTGACCAAGATATTTATCTCACCCAGCATGGGTATATGTAAAAAGACACCCCAAAACACATTCCTCAACTTCTCCTGAATACAGAGATACCAGATGTGTGACACTTTTTTGCAGCCTAGGTGGGCAAAGGGGCCCACATTCCAAAGAGCACCTTTCGGATTTCACAGGTCATTTACCTACTTACCACACATTTGGGCCCCTAGAATGCCAGGGCAGTATAACTACCCCACAAGTGACCCCATTTTGGAAAGAAGAGACCCCAAGGTATTCGCTGATGGGCATATTGAGTTCATGGAAGTTTTTATTTTTTGTCACAAGTTTGTGGAATATGAGACTTTGTATGAAAAAAAAAATAAAAAAAAAAATCATCATTTTCCACTAACTTGTGACAAAAAATAAAAAATTCTAGGAACTCGCCATGCCCCTCATGGAATACCTTGGGGTGTCTTCTTTCCAAAATGGGGTCACTTGTGGGGTAGTTATACTGCCCTGGTATTCTAGGGGCCCAAATGTGTGGTAAGGAGTTTGAAATCAAATTCTGTAAAAAATGAGGAGTGAAATCCGAAAGGTGCTCTTTGGAATATGGGCCCCTTTGCCCACCTAGGCTGCAAAAAAGTGTCACACATCTGGTATCCCCGTACTCAGGAGAAGTTGAGGAATGTGTTTTGGGGTGTCTTTTTACATATACCCATGCTGGGTGAGATAAATATCTTGGTCAAATGACAACTTTGTATAAAAAAATGGGAAAAGTTGTCTTTTGCCAAGATATTTCTCTCACCCAGCATGGGTATATATAAAATGACACCCCAAAACACATTCCCCACCTTCTCCTGAGTACGGAGATACCAGATGTGTGACACTTTTTTGCAGCCTAGGTTGGCAAAGGGGCCCATATTCCAAAGAGCACCTTTCGGATTTGACAGGTCATTTTTTACAGAATTTGATTTCAAACTCCTTACCACACATTTGGGCCCCTAGAATGCCAGGGCAGTATAACTACCCCACAAGTGACCCCATTTTGGAAAGAAGAGACCCCAAGGTATTCGCTGATGGGCATAGTGAGTTCATAGAACTTTTTATTTTTTGTCACAAGTTAGTGGAATATGAGACTTTGTAAGAAAAAAAAAAATAAAAAAATCATAATTTTCCGCTAACTTGTGACAAAAAATAAAAAGTTCTATGAACTCACTATGCCCATCAGCGAATACCTTAGGGTGTGTACTTTCAGAAATGGGGTCATTTGTGGGGTGTTTGTACTGTCTGGGCATTGTAGAACCTCAGGAAACATGACAGGTGCTCAGAAAGTCAGAGCTGCTTCAAAAAGCGGAAATTCACATTTTTGTACCATAGTTTGTAAACGCTATAACTTTTACCCAAACCATTTTTTTTTTACCCAAACATTTTTTTTTTATCAAAGACATGTAGAACTATAAATTTAGAGCAAAATTTCTATATGGATGTCGTTTTTTTTTGCAAAATTTTACTACTGAAAGTGAAAAATGTCATTTTTTTGCAAAAAAATCGTTAAATTTCGATTAATAACAAAAAAAGTAAAAATGTCAGCAGCAATGAAATACCACCAAATGAAAGCTCTATTAGTGAGAAGAAAAGGAGGTAAAATTCATTTGGGTGGTAAGTTGCATGACCGAGCAATAAACGGTGAAAGTAGTGTAGGTCAGAAGTGTAAAAAGTGGCCTGGTCATTAAGGGGGTTTAAGCACTGGGGGCTGAGGTGGTTAAAGGACGTGCTGAGATCATTTCAGTAATCGTCTTGTTAACTCAGGTGAGAATGTTGACGAGCACAAGGCTGGAGATCATTATGTCAGGCTGATTGGGTTAAAATGGTAGACTTGACGTGTTAAAAGGAGGGTGATGCTTGAAATCATTGTTCTGAATCCTAAAGAGGATTCAGCTGCGGGATCGGAGTGCCACCAGTGCAGAGCTTGCTCAGGAATGGCAGCAGGCAGGTGTGAGCGCATCTGCACGCACAGTGAGGCCAAGACTTTTGGAAGATGGCCTGGTGTCAAGAAGGGCAGCAAAGAAGCCACTTCTCTCCAAAAAAAACATCAGGGACAGATTGATCTTCTGCAGGAAGTTTGGTGAATGGACTGCTGAGGACTGGGGCAAAGTCATATTCTCCGATGAAGCCTCTTTCCGATTGTTTGGGGCATCAGGAAAAAGGCTTGTCCGGAGAAGAAAAGGTGAGCGCTACCATCAGTCCTGTGTCATGCCAACAGTAAAGCATCCTGAGACCATTCATGTGTGGGGTTGCTTCTCATCCAAGGGAGCGGGCTCACTCACAATTTTGCCCAAAAACACAGCCATGAATAAAGAATGGCACCAAAACACCCTCCAACAGCAACTTCTTCCAACAAGTCAACAACAGTTTGGTGAAGAACAATGCATTTTCCAGCACGATGGAGCACCGTGCCATAAGGCAAAAGTGATAACTAAGTGGCTCGGGGACCAAAACGTTGACATTTTGGGTCCATGGCCTGGAAACTCCCCAGATCTCAATCCCATTGAGAACTTCTGGTCAATCCTCAAGAGGCGGGTGGACAAACAAAATCCCATTAATTCTGACAAACTCCAAGAAGTGATTATGAAAGAATAGGTTGCTATCAGTCAGGAATTGGCCCAGAAGTTGATTGAGAGCATGCCCAGTCGAATTGCAGAGGTCCTGAAAAAGAAGGGCCAACACTGCAAATACTGACTCTTTGCATAAATCTCATGTAATTGTCGATAAAAGCCTTTGAAGCGTATGAAGTGCGTGTAATTATATTTCACTACATCACAGAAACAACTGAAACAAAGATCTAAAAGCAGTTTAGCAGCAAACTTTGTGAAAACTAATATTTGTGTCATTCTTAAAATTTTTGGCAACGACTGTATTTACCTGCGCTGGGGCCGCCGGGCGCTCCTTCTTCTCAAACTCACAGGTCTGTGTGGCGCATTGCTATAAGCATACGCCGCGGCGGCCCCAGCGCAGGTGAGTACAATGCTGACTAACTGACCATGGCAGCCAGGACTTCGGAACTGCCGCTGCCACCAATGATGGGGGGGGGGGGGCGCACTGCCAGCAATGATTAATACTGGGGAGGGAGGGGGGATTGTCAGCACACTGCCAGCAATGATTGTAATACTGGTAAGGGGGGGTTAGGGCGCACTGCCCATGAATGATTTTAATAGTGGAAGGGGGGGGGGGGCGTACTGCTGCCCGGCGGCACCCGACCTCTGACAGGGTGCTGTGATCTGCACAATTAACTCCTCAGGTGGTATACTCTAACTTCAAGCGTCCCCATCACCATGGGAACCCCTTTGTGTTAGAATATACCATCGGATTTGAGTTTTCACGATCTAACACAGATCCAATGGCATATTCTAACCACCAGGCGTTCCCATGGTGACGGGGACGCTTGTGGAGAGGAGTATGCCAAAGGGGTTTAACTGTACTGTTTGGAGAAAAAAAAAAAAAGATGAATATTCAAAAAAAATTCAAAACAAATATATTCGCTATAGTGCTATATATTCGTTTTTTTAGAATATTCGTCTTTTTCAACATCTAAAGTCATGATTCCTCCCTGCTTCTTGCTTGTGGGCCAATGACTCATTGACCACAAGCATTTTAAGCAGGGAGGAATCATTTGTTCACATGGAAAAAATGACGAATATTCTAAAAACGAATATATAGCAGTATATTCTGTAGTGCTATATACTCGTTTTTGACCAATACGTTTTTTTGCATACAAATTCGCATTATGCGATTTTTTTATTACTGATTTTTCGCAATAAAACGTATATCTCGAATACGAATATTTGCGAATATATGATGAATATTCTACCATATATTCGCGAAATATCGCGAATTCGAATATTGCCCCTGCTGCTCATCACTAGTCTACACTTGAAATGAGTAAGCAGTTGTGAAGTTGGTTTGCCTCTTATGTGTCTTCAACAAAACTGCAAAAAGTTTTTACCAATCCTTGAGAAAGCTGCATGTCTTGTGTTTATCTATAAAATGTATTGCAGCGCCTGAGTTCCTGAGTGCAGAAAAGTGTAAGCAGGTATTTCTGCCACTCCCGTTTCCCTGTCTGTTGACATGACTTGCTAATAGTTTGTTTGGACTTTTTTGGCTATGAAACTTCAACCTTCGTATTATTTTGTTTATTTGTTGTTTTTTTACCATATTCCATGGAGAAAGTTATTTTGGGTTTGATGTAAGTGACACATTGTTTTCTACCCTTGTAGTCCTGCACAGTGATGAGCGGCAGGGGCAATATTCGAATTTGTGATATTTCGCAAATATTTGGGTGAATATTAGTCATATATTCGCAAAGTCGAGAATTTGTGATCTCCAGTCATTATTTTCTTGATTCCGAAAATCAGCAATCGGAAAATTTGCAATAAAATTTTTCGATACGAAAATTCGCGATCAACACTACTCCTAAAGTCAAAGATATTACAGCCTTCTCACTGGCCCACAAGCAAGAAGCAGTGAGGGTACTGATGAAAACAAATCTAGAATATTTGCGATTACGAAGATATAGCACTATATTCTAGATATTTCGAATTCTCGAAGTGCCAATATTCGCGATAAAAATTTGCGATTCGAATATTCACGATCAACACTAGTCCTGCAGTAAATCCATGGATCACCGTTACTGCAAGATAAGCCAATGGACTTGTGAGATATAACCATGACTGGTGGGGAGAGCTGTAGCTTTCATTAGTTTCTATATCCCTCAACATTGAAATTGCAGCAAGAACACACTGTAAGAAAAGGCAGTAGATGTCGCTACGTTCTGAAAATAAATAAATAAATAAATCATAGTTACCTCACTCTTCCTCAGCAGCTCCCATTCTCATGCTTTCTGGTCCTAAATTAGTGTCTACTTCTTGGTGTCTTCGACATGCAGGAAATTACCACTCCCAGCCAGTGACTGACTGAGTTGGGCAGTGATAGGCTGATTGTCAGGGATCAGTAAGGAGAGTATGTTTAAAAATAATAACTTTTTATAAGATTTGCTAAATTGCCTCCATACAACATCCAAATTGTACAGGGTTTAAATATGGCACCCAAAGAAGTCTATTATAATACAGAACCATAGGAACTATGTAACTCCACATACTGTAGGCTCCATGAACACACTTCTACCATGTTCTTGCCACCTAATTATTGGATTTAAAAAGGGGAGGGAGGTGTTTCTCTCTAAAAAGTAAGGCAGAAAAGCCAATAGTCCGTTTGGCATGAAATATTGCAAAAAAGTTAGTCAACATTTTTTTAAAAGCCTGCTTAATATCGGTATTACTCAGACTATAAATCATAGGGTTAAGGAACGGAGTTACTACAGTGTAGAACAGGGACAGAAAGGTCTTTGCATTTTGCTTGCGTGGAAACACATAAATGGTAATAAGGGATCCATAATATAGAGACACCACACTGAGATGGGCACTACAGGTGGAGAAGGTCTTCTGCCTCCCGGTCACAGAGGGGATCTTCAGTATGGTGAAGATAATGTACACATAGGAAACTATTATAACTATAACAGGACAAATCGCAAGGAAAATAACCAGAAACACAGTCTCCAATTTCATTATAAAAGTATCTGAGCAGGAAAGCTCCAGTAAAGGTTCCAAGTCACAGAAGAAATGGTCAATGATATTTGGTCCACAAAAATCCAATCGACTAACTGTCAAATAAATCATCAACACTATAGCTAAAATTACCAACCAACAGAATAAAATGGCTCTTACACAAAATGTGAGGTCCATGACCATGGGGTAATGTAGAGGGTTACAGATGGCCTGATACCGGTCATAGGACATCACGGTCAGGAGAAGACATTCCAATGCCTCGGAGGCTGAAAAAACATAAAATTGAGTCAAGCATTCAATAAAAAGCACAGAACTTCCTTTATTCAAGAGAATGTAGAGCGTGTTGGGTACAATGGTGGTGGAGAGAAGAACATCTGTGAGGGAGAGCTGCGTGAGGAAAAAGTACATGGGAGAGTGGAGAGATCTGCTGTAGGACACCACCAGAATGATGAGAAGGTTTCCACATATCGTCACACAGAAGATGGCCAGAAGTAGGGAAAAGAAGCAAAGATTGAAACTTTGTAAATTCTGAAATCCCAAGAGCAAAATCTCAGTCACTTTAGTAAAATTGTGATATTCCATATTCATGGAGAAGAATTTCCAATTTTTTTTAGACTATAAGAAAGGGATTGGAGTTGAATATTTTAGAGACCCAAAGGTTTCCCTTACTTCACACTTATTGTCAGACTTCATCATTTCTTCATTTTAGGTGTCCTCTAAGTAAATAGACATTAGTGGGATGTTGATTCTATAAAACATTTAGATTTTAATTGATAGACATCATGTAGCATGGAGCTTTACAAAAAAAGAGATTTGATTGAAAATATGCACATATTATCTACAGGAAAAATCTGACAAAATGCTTAAATGATTGAGAAATTCAAAAATATTAGAAATATAAAGTATTAGTATTGATAATCCATCATAATTATTCCTGATTACATGATAATAATCAGGAATGGGATCCAGCCGCTTCCCTCCCAAACCACCCAAACTGCCAGCTCAGACAACTAGGGAGAAGCAGACTAGTGTTGATCGAGCACCATAGTGCTCAGGTGCTCGGGCCGAACACATCGGGATGCTCGGGTGCTCTACTAAACACCCGAGTATAATAGAAGTCAATGGGAGAACCCGAGCATTAAACCAGGCACCCCCTGCTCTGAAGAATGGTTCTTGAACAGCATGGGGAGGATGTCTGGATGCATCTTGGACTCCCAGGTTGCTGCTGGGAACAATGTTGTCCGAGTAGTACGCCACTTTTACAGACTGACAATAATACGCACAAAACCGAACATCAAATCGATTTTAGAGGAAAAATTGTTAGGAAACATTCTTTCCTGTATATAAAGTGCAAGTGCTGCCAAAAATTACATGGAAGAGGCACTCCGATACAACCTGTATATTACATAAAGGAGGGCCTCATTCACATTGTGGTAAAATTGTTCAGGTAGTGGGACTCCTACATTCATAAATCCCTAGCACTAAGTGAAAGGGCTGCCAAAAATTACAAGGAACCGGCACTCCAATACACCATTTGTTACACATAAAGGAGGGCACCAAACACATCCTTGAAAAACAGCTGCAGCTACCACTTCCAGGCAAAGCAGCATGTGCGCAAATTACCTATTAGTTATAATTAGGTGAGGGCCTGCAGGTGAGCTGCCCTGCAAAAAGATTGTAGCCTACAATCTTTTCGCGGGGCAGCTCACCTGCAGGCCCTCACCTACAATTTGTAGGTGAGGGCCTGCTGGTGAGCTGACCCTCTAAAAGATTGTTGTTAAGGGCCTGTAGGTAAGCTGACCATGTAAAAAATTGTAGGTGAGGGCCTGCTGGTGATCTGACCCTCTAAAACATTATATGCGAGGGCCTGCAGGTGATCTGACCCTCTAAAAAATCATATGTGAGGGCCTGCTGCTGAGCTGACCATTGAAAAAAAATGTACAGTACAGTGTTTAAAGCAGGCTGGATCGCCTGAATACTTCAGCTAGGAATAATGGAATAGGACTCCGGTTCTATTTTGTAGGTTTTTGTAACTGGGGCCATGATTAAGAGGGACGGTCGGGGGCATCTGTATTGCGCCACTAGAGGTTAAATTATTGGACCGGCGCAAGATAAACCAAAGTGAAAGCATTTGCCAAAAATGTTTTCATTAATCAAAAACGAAAGTCGGAGATTTGAAGACGATCAGATACCATCGTAGTTCCGACCATAAACGATGACACCGTCTACGGAAAAAGTACACTGTATGTCACAGATAAATTTTGGAAGCGCACACGTTACACTGCAGATGTGGCGCTGGAAATGTCACTGTCCGCAGCGGACACCGTCTATTGAAAAAGTACACTGCATGTCACAGATATTTTTTGGATGCGTACACTTTACACTGGAGATGTGGTGAGGATAATTTAACTGTCCGTAGCGGACACCGTCTACGGAAAAAGTGCACTGGATGTCAGATATTTTATTGATGCGCACACTGTACACTGGAGATGTGGAGCAGCTAATGTCGTTGTCCGCTGCGGACATAGTCTACGGAAAAAGTACACTGGATGTCAGATATTTTTTTGATGCGCACACTTTACACTGGATATGTGGCGAATCTAATGTCACTGTCCGCAGTGGACACCGTATATGGAAAAAGTACACTGGATGTGCAGTATCCCAGGGGGTCAGTAGAGTAGTTTTAGGTATGCGGGGAGTCGTAGTGCAGGGCAACCCACTAACCTGGGATTCACTGTCGTCTTCAATCCGGTCGATACTGGAACAGGCAGTTGATAAATGTCCTGACGCCAGTGCCAATTGAACGGTGACACACCGTATAATGATAGGTGGAATAATGGAGCAATCCGGATATTCATATAACAGGTTAACTTTACTGAATGAGTTTGTAATAGGATGAACAGCCAGTGAATACAGTTCCAGAGTTATTCCACACTTTACCATACAGTTACAGCAGATGGTTCAGGCTTTTACTTACAGTCACAAAAAGACTAACTTCAAGGCAGGCCTCCTAGGATCAGGGATTCCCTCTTACACAAAATGCAGCAATACCCTCAAGGTCCAGACACCCAAATACTGGTGATAACCCTTGAGCAAAAGTTTTATAGAGGTCTTCTTCCCTCCTGTTGGCAGGCTCTATCTTTGGAGTTCCTCAGGTATAATTAACCTGGAAAGCTGGGTGGGAATGACCCTCCACACCAGTAGTGCAATTTCTGCACTCTTGACTGAGCCCTGAATCTCTCAGAACTGACTCTAGAAACTTCCAACTAACTTCCTAGGCTAGGCCCAAGCCTATTTATACTGAACTGCGGGCTCCCTCTGCTGGCTGGAATAAGGATTGCCTGCAACAGGCCTAACTCTCTTAAAGGGAGATACATGTTATGATATAGCAGTGTCGGGTAACCTACCCGTATGCTGCACACCCCCAGACTTTAACGTGAGTAAGGCCTCGTACTCACATACACCTTCCTGAACCGGCATAAAATGGTACATAATTTAAGCATTACATTATAAATATGATAAATAACTATTTCACACAGAAAATATAACATTTGTAACTTAATGAACAAATGACGCAAGGGAAAGGGGCGTCTTCTTGCTTCTTAGACACGGCCGCTGACCTGGCACAGCGGACTTAAGGTGAACCAGGTTAGTCCATTTCTCTTGGCTGCAATATAATAAAGGAACTACACAGGGGTTTCCTGTGGGTGTAGAACAGGCAAGGGCTCACGTGGAGGAGTCCATTCTTGCGCACAAACGTCAAGCAAGCTATTTCCAGTAGCAACTGTTCGGGAGGAGACACCACCAGCATAGTCAAAGTCCCCTAAACGGACTGGCGGACGTCCCTTGTTCATCCGGGTGGACCTTCTCAACACAGGGGTCTCCTCTTCCCTTAGCATCGAGGTAGAAGAGAGAGGAGCAACAGGAGGGTCTCCATCAGTGAGACCCTGGTCAGGAACAACAGGAACAACAGGATCCTCTATAAAGGGAACTGGCTCCAGGGCAGCTTGAGCCGGCTCTTCTGGAGGTGAAGATACAGTAGGTGCCGGAGCGGGCACCAACAAGTTCAACCATGGTGTCAGAAGCCAATGCATGGGATCAGAGTCATACCTTAGATTACTGACAGCCTGCATAGGATCCTCGGGCTGTATTGATGGCTCTGACACAGGTGATTCAGATCTAGAACTCTCAACACTGGGTTCTTGTGTCAGACAGAGCTTTAACCGGTTCCTGTGCACAATTTGGGATCCCCTGCCCTCCCGGGTGATCTCATAAGTGTGGGTCCCAACATTTGGGATTGCAGTGAGAACATAGGGATTTTGCTCCCATTTACTGTCCAGTTTGCTTGTACGGCGGTTATTTTTCAACCACACCACAGCCCCTATTGTCAAGGGTTCTGCATGGGCTGCTTGATCATAGTCTCTCTGCTGTCGGCCTCTAGCATAATCCATACGTTCCTGAACAATGGCTTTGGCTGTATTCAATCGCCTTTTATGCTCAGCAACCCAGTCGGTGTTAGGTAATGGGTTAATGTCATCAGGTATGTGTATGTCCAATGAGTGATCAGCAGGCAATGTCCCTTGGCGCCCAAACATCAAATAAAAAGGGGTATACCCCGTGGAACAATGGATGATATGGTTGTACGTGTACATGAGCTGTGGCAACAGACAGGGCCAATCTCCTCTGGTTTCAGGAGGCACGGCCCTCAGCATCTCTATCAAGGTCTGATTCATTTTTTCACATAATCCATTACCTTGAGGATGGTAGGCCGTTGTCCGGATCTTCTTACAGTTGTGTAAGCGGCACAGTTCATGGAACAGATGGGACTCAAAAGCAGGTCCTTGATCAGTGAGGATCTTTTCTGGACATCCGTAGGGCAGGAGGAAGTGTTTCCAGAACAGTTCGGCTGTAGTCTTGGCCGTCTGGTCTCTCACAGGCACCGCTACAACAAACTTAGTGAAATGGTCAATAATAGTCATGGCATAAGCATACCCTGAGCGACTAGGCTCCAGTTTCACATGGTCGATGGCGACAAGTTCAAGAGGACGGGTACTTACAATGGGTCGCAGTGGTGCCCTCTGGTCGTGGTGCTCACTTCTTTTTAGGGCACAGGCTACACACTCCCGACACCACCTCTCAATGTCCTCTCTCATGCCCACCCAATAAAACCGCTGGCGGATATTAGCCTCAGTCTTTTGGACCCCAAAATGACCGGATTGATTGTGGTACATCTCCAACACCATACCTGCATCTCGCCGGGGTATGAGAATCTGGTGCACTCTTTCGTTGGATACTGGGTCTAGGCTTCTCCGTAGCAATAGGCCTTTTTGTATGAAGAGCTGATGGCGCTGTCTCCACAGTTTGATGAGCTCTGGATCTGCACTCTTACGCCTAATCCTCTCAGGGGCTCTGCCACTAGTAATAAAATCCAACAACTCACCCAGCACTCTACTTTCAGACTGTAATTTCACCCACCTTTCTTCTTTGGGCTCAGGCCTACTGGAGGGTGAAAGGGCTGCGGCTCTGTCATTGGTAGCTCGAGCCTGATCCTGTTGAGCAAACTTGTTATAGAAGGCTGGCATTTCTACATCTTCCCAAGCATCCCGCCCATCATCAGGAGCTGTCTCTGTGGGAAGCCTGGATAAAGCATCAGCATTGTCATTAGTACGTCCAGCACGGTATTTTACAGAGAAATCATAATTGGCGAGGCGAGAGGCCCATCTCTGCTCCAAGGCCCCCAATTTAGCTGTATTTAGATGCGCCAGAGGGTTATTGTCGGTGAATGCAATGAATGGGGTGGCGGCTAGATAATCTTTGAATTTCTCCGTCACTGCCCACACTAATGCCAGGAACTCTAGTTTGAAGGAACTATAATTCTGGTCATTTTTCTCAGCTCCTTTCAGGGAGCGGCTTGCATAAGCTATCACTCTTTCTTTTCCCTCTTGGATCTGGGCCAACACAGCTCCCAGGCCTCGTTTGCTAGCATCAGTATACAGATGGAAGGGCTTGCTGTAGTCTGGATAACCTAACACAGGAGGCTCGGTCAGTTTCTTTTTTAACAATTGGAACGCTATCTCACTTTCCCCGTTCCACTCAATGGGCACAGGAGTTCTAGTACTTTTCTTGGGTTGCCCCCTCAGGAGTTCTTGGATAGGATCAGCTATTTGCGCAAAATGGGGGATAAAACGTCTATAGTAGCCTGCAAAGCTAAGGAAACTCCTCACCTCTTTGACGGTAGTGGGAACCGGCCAATTACGGACAGCTGCTAGCTTATCAGGGTCAGGCTGTACGCCCTCTTCGCTTACCACATGCCCCAGGTATTTTACTGCAGGTTTGAGCAAGTGACACTTGGATGGTTTTACTTTCAAACCATATTTGATAAGGATTTCAAATACTTCTGCTAAATGTTTCAGATGGTCCTCATATGTCTTTGAGTATACAATGACATCATCTAGATACAGCAGCACTGTTTCAAAGTTTTTGTGACCCAAACACCGCTCCATTAGTCTCTGGAAAGTCCCTGGGGCATTACATAGTCCGAACGGCATACAATTGAACTCAAACAGGCCCATAGGAGTGGTGAAAGCAGTCTTTTCCCTATCCTCAGGGGCCATGGGTACTTGCCAGTAGCCACTGGTCAAGTCTAATGTGGAGAAATAAGCTGAGGAGCCCAGAGCAGTTAGTGACTCCTCAATACGGGGCAGTGGGTATGCATCTTTGTGGGTTATTTGATTAATTTTCCTATAATCCACACAGAAACGGATACCACCATCCTTTTTCTTTACAAGGACCAGGGGTGCAGCCCACGGACTACGGCTGTCCCGGATTACATTAGAGTCTTTCATCTCTTGGATCATCTCTTTTACAGTCTGATATGAGGTAGGCGGTAAGGGTCTGTATCTCTCCTTGATAGGAGGATGAGAACCAGTAGGTATGGTGTGTTGTATGGCACTAACCTCTCCATAATCAGTAGCATGTTTACTGAAGGCCTGGTGGTGCTCCTTGACAAGCTGCAGAATCCCTTCTTGTTGATGTTGGGGGGTAGTCTCGTCCCCGACATGGAGCTCTTCCCACCAGGGAACTTGTGGCTGGGTCACCGGCGGACGTCCGCTGACTGCAGCTGGCGGCTTTTCTGTCACTGGAAGACGAATGATGTCTTGGAAGGACAGCTGGGCAACAGGGCAATGCTTAGTAAGCGCAACAGGATGATCACTCAGGTTAATCAGACGGACAGGTACTTTACCTTGGGAGACGTTCACCAGGCACTTGGCAGCTCTCACATAAGGGTAGTTCTCCATCTGGATTGGTTCCACCAGGGCTGGATAATCTTGGCCTTGAACTCCCAGGATAGCACGACACCATAAAAGAGTTTGAGAATTAGGAGGCAAAGTCACAGGCTTAATATCACGGATCCTGGCAGTACAAATTTCTCCTTTCCCATTAGCAAACCTCTGCTGAGCACTTAATACAGTAATAGTCTTCTGAATCACCCTCTTGGATGCAGAGGAAGCAGTGGGCAAAGTCTGGTGTAATGCGGCAAGTATTTCAGAATAACAGTTTTTGAAGACATTGGTGCCTAGAATGACAGGATGTCCTCCTCTGTCGCCTACAGTAATAGTCTTCTGAATCACCCTCTTGGATGCAGAGGAAGCAGTGGGCAAAGTCTGGTGTAATGCGGCAAGTATTTCAGAATAACAGTTTTTGAAGACATTGGTGCCTAGAATGACAGGATGTCCTCCTCTGTCGCCGGTTTGGACTACTATCACCCCCTGTTGGGGCAAGGTTGCTTCTCCTACCTGTAGAGTGGGTTCCCAGTATCCATGAACCTTTACTGGCTTGCCATTGCTGGCGATAATCTCTACCCAGGATTCAGGCGGCTGGGTTAACTGGTTGGTGTCCCAGAATTTTTCAAATGTGGGCAGCTGAATGGTAGTGACCTGGGACCCAGTATCTAGTAGGGCTTCAAAGGGGACCCCGTTGATCTCTACATTGATTTTAGGATGGGATCCTACATACCGGGGCATCCAACTTGGATCTTTTGGACCTATTGTTCTACCTCCCGAGGGGTAGTCCTCAGCCTCGAGGGTAGCCCGTTTAACTGCCAGCATGTGGATTCTGTATGTCCCACCTTTTTACAGTATGTGCACACGGGCCGTTTGCGTTCCTTGGAACGATTTCTATTACGCCTCCCAGGATCCCTGGGGTGAGTCTCTTGGTATGGAGGTGGGAATGGTTTAGGAGGTGACAGGAACTCTTCCTCTGACATTATGGGTTTTTCCCATTCCTCTTTCTTTCTACACACTCTCTCTAGACTTTTAGTGAGATGGTTTACCCGTTCCGTCAGTACGGCAATGGCATCAGTAGCTGAAGCTTGAACAGCTTGGCCGGCCTCAGCTTGAGCAGGGATAAGGGGTTTTGGCCTGCAGGCTGGTGACTCCGGTGGGATGTTCAACTCTGCAGGTACTGCTGACCCCAGAATTTTTATAGCCAGTTCTTTAAAATCCAGAAAAGTACTGCTAGGGTGTTGGGCTGACAGCATTTTTAATTGGGTCCTCATTTGCTCACCGGACACCCCTGTAATAAATTGTTCCCTCAGGGTCTGGTCTTGATTATCAGCCTCCTTGGGATCTATCTGGATTGCAGCCCCCAAAGCCTCCTGAAGTGATAGGGCATAGTCACGGAGGGACTCACCGGACTTCTGCTTCTTGCAAAAGAAGTGCATCTTTATCTCTGAGGCAGTTCTGGTTTCAAAAGTGGCCCTGAGGCGGGTGAATATCTGCTCGAGAGTACTCCGCTCAACAGCAGGCCAGGATAATACCTCTCTGCGAGCAGCCCCCTCCAGTTGCGCTAGCAGGATTTCCATCTGCTGTTCGGCATTTATGGGGTACAGTTTGAATAATGCCAGCAACTTTTCTTTAAAGTCTCTTAAGGTATGGGTCTCTCCTTTATAGCGGGGAAACCATGGGGCCCCAAAATAGTAAGGCATGGTAAAGGGCATCATGCTGGGGGCTATAGGATGATTAGGAGCCGCAAGCTCTCCCGGGGCACTCCCGGTTCTGACATGTTAGTTTATCCAGATGTGGCCGCGGGCGACTAAAGGAGCCGGTACAATCCCCTTCCCTCCGGTTACAAGTCCTTACCGGTATCGCCGGGGTTGCGCAGGCCAACTCTCGCGAGGCTCCGGACGTCCTGTAGACGCGGTGACGTTGCTGACGTAGAAGAAGCAGGCCCGCGGCGGTGCGATGATGAAGAGGGGCGGGATTCTCTGTGTCTTTGAAGGGATCCGCCCACGAAGGTCCTCAGCAGCGCGGGAAACTTTACTCCAGGTGGCCGTCGACCATCTTGGTCACCATTCCCTGACAGCAAGCAGGGGTGTTGACAAGTGAATAAATTGTAATCCACAAACACGATTTTCTTTTCCTGGGGGTAGCGCAACACAGCACAGTGCCTCCGATTCCTCCCAGGCACAATTGTAATCCACCGACTCGGAAATAAAGGGTACAGTCCTTGCAATACGGTGGCAGAATAGTTAAAGCACACAGTTCACACTTCTCTGCACTCCAGAAGCATGCGTATCCTGTTCGTGACGCCAAAAAGAGCGATGCAGTATCCCAGGGGGTCAGTAGAGTAGTTTTAGGTATGCGGGGAGTCGTAGTGCAGGGCAACCCACTAACCTGGGATTCACTGTCGTCTTCAATCCGGTCGATACTGGAACAGGCAGTTGATAAATGTCCTGACGCCAGTGCCAATTGAACGGTGACACACCGTATAATGATAGGTGGAATAATGGAGCAATCCGGATATTCATATAACAGGTTAACTTTACTGAATGAGTTTGTAATAGGATGAACAGCCAGTGAATACAGTTCCAGAGTTATTCCACACTTTACCATACAGTTACAGCAGATGGTTCAGGCTTTTACTTACAGTCACAAAAAGACTAACTTCAAGGCAGGCCTCCTAGGATCAGGGATTCCCTCTTACACAAAATGCAGCAATACCCTCAAAGTCCAGACACCCAAATACTGGTGATAACCCTTGAGCAAAAGTTTTATAGAGGTCTTCTTCCCTCCTGTTGGCAGGCTCTATCTTTGGAGTTCCTCAGGTATAATTAACCTGGAAAGCTGGGTGGGAATGAGCCTCCACACCAGTAGTGCAATTTCTGCACTCTTGACTGAGCCCTGAATCTCTCAGAACTGACTCTAGAAACTTCCAACTAACTTCCTAGGCTAGGCCCTAGCCTATTTATACTGAGGGCTCCCTCTGCTGGCTGGAATAAGGATTGCCTGCAACAGGCCTAACTCTCTTAAAGGGAGATACATGTTATGATATAGCAGTGTCGGGTAACCTACCCGTATGCTGCAGATGTCACTGATATTTTAGGGATGCGCATATACTTTACACAAGAGATGTGGCGCGGATAATTTAACTGTCCGCAGTGGCCGATTTGACACTATTTAGCGCAGGATGCGCTAAACATACAGTATGTATTGCTGCTGTCACACACAATATTCCTTAAAAGGACTTTTGGGTCTCTGAAAAGTTTTTGTAATAAAAATCTTCCAATAACACTCCCTACACTGTCTGTCCCTTCATATGCTCAGCTCTCCCTGACTAAGACTGAGCCGAACACGTGTCATCCAGTGGCGTGCCCAGGGGGTGGCAGGGGGGTGGTCCGCCCAGAGTGTCGGCTCTCATGGGGGTGCCATTGCCAGGCCCAGAAGCAATGAGCACTTCAATCAATACAGATGGAAGCGCTCATTGCTAAAGCGCTGACACCCACATACTGCAGCGGGGCACGGGAGCGGAGCGCATAGTTCCCTGCCCCGCCACCAATCACCGCCATAGGCAGGCGCGCGCGATGACGGGCATCTGCGAGCAAGCACAGGCGAGTATTTAGCTTCTTTTTTTTATTTTTTATGTGCTAACTTTGGGGGGGACATGAGGGGGGTGCACACAGGAGGACATGTGGGGAGAAAGTATGGTGGGATACTGTGTGGGGGCAAATTATAATTTTTTTTTATTTTATGTGCCAACTTTGGGGGACATAACGGGGGTGAACTCAGGAGGACATGTGGGGGAAAAATATGGTTTGATACTGTGTGGGGCAAATTATTATGGGAGGGATTACTATGTGGGGGCAATAATTATGGGAGGGATTACTATGTGGGGGCAATAATTAAGGGAGGGATTACTATGTGGGGGCAAATTACTATATGGGCAATGTTAAATGTGCTAAAGCCTTTCGTGGCGTGTATTAGTGGAAAAAGAAAAATATATTTGCCGGTCAGCGGTGCAGTTATATGTTTTAAGGCCATTTGTGGCGTGTATTAGCGCAAAAAATATATGTATTTGCGGGTCAGCGGTGTAGTTATATGTTTTAAACCCTTTTGAGGCGTGAATTAGCAGAAAAAGAAAAAATATATTTGCCGGTCAGCGGTGCAGTTATATGTAGAGTTGAGCGGACACCTGGATGTTCGGGTTCAACGGGTTCGGCCGATGAGAGCTGGTTTGGAATGTCTCATAGTGCACAAGGCTGCCATTGTAAGGTGTGCTGACTGTTATCTGTCTCATGGATAGATGGATGGCTTGTACATACCTGGCTTTTGGCATACAGTATTTGTGTGGTTGTTTATTGTATGTCGTACATAATAGGAGTCTAAGACGCATCCAGCTATCCTCTCAATGCTGTTTCCAAACATTTTTGATGGGGTTTCTATCAATTTCTAAAAGAAAAATTATAAACCAGACACCCTCTTCTCTTCCGAGCAGGGGGTGCGTGGGGTTCTCCCATTAGCTTTCATTGTATTTAATTGTATTCGAGCACCTGAATTATTTGGCCGAGCACTCGGATCTGCCGAGCATAGCGATGCTCGAGCCGAACAGCAGTTCGGTCGAGCGTGCTCGCTCATCACTAATGATGATGTCATCCTTCTGCCTGTATAGTAAAAATTAGTGTTGAGCAAATCGTTCAAAATTTCTGGAAAATTTTTGTTCATGCAGCACAATTTACTAGCGATTTGAGGTAATGAAACTATTTTTCCTGGAATGGCAGTACAAAAAAAAAAAAACATACTTACCTCATCCATGTCCTCACTGAGGGGCAGTCGCGACCCTGTTGATTGAAGAAACTGTGCAAAATGTTTGCCTGGGTGCGATGACGTCATCAGTGATGATAGTGACGACAGCCTCTCTGCGAGCAAATGGATAAGGTTAGTATTTATTTTTTACTCTGATTAACTCTGGAAAGGCCTTCATTTTAATATCAGATGGCAGGATCAACGATGAATGCAGAATCTTCTCTCATCACTAGTGATGAGCTGAAGGGGTCATATTCGAATTCGCGATATTTCGCAAATATTTTGTAGAATATTCGCCGAATATTCGTGAATTCGAATATTCCTTATATTCTACGATTTTTTTTTACTCGAAAAAATCAACAAGGTAATGATCGCGTAATAAGCGAATTTTCGAAATGCTGATTTTTATCGAAAAATTTTTTAATTGCCGAGCAAAAATATGATTCCTCCCTGCTTCTTGCTTGTGGGCCAATGAGTCATAGCATTATATCGAATATATTTGTTTTTTCAAATATTCGCAATATTCTAAAACAAGAATATATATATAGCGAATATTCAAAATAAAAAAAATAAAAAAGAGCAATTTAGCTAATATAGTGCTACAATATTTTTTTCCAATAGTAGAATTTTTTTTCCAATCTGAACTTCAGATGAGAAAAAAATGACAACTATTAGACAAAGAAGATTGTAGCACTATATTAGCTAAATTGCTCTACATTCGTTTTTTTTTTCGAATATTCGCTATATTGCTATGTATTCTTGTTTTAGAATATTACGAATATTCGAAAAAACTTTATATATTCGATATAGTGCAATATATTAGTTTTTTAGAATATTCATCATTTTGCCCATTTAAAGTTATGATTCCTCCATGAGTCATTGGCCCACAAGCAAGAAGCAGGGATGAATCATGATTTTACTCGGCAATTGAAAAATTTGCATTACAAAAATTTGCTAAATATATTGTAAATATTTGCGAATTTTCGAATTACCTATATTCGCGATAAAAATTCTCAATTCGAATATTCGTGATCAACACTACTCATCACTAGCAAAAACATTGTCCAACATAGACCCTGTGCTGGAGACAGTTGTGGTCTCTGCTTTACAACAAAAACATTGAGATGGCAGCTAGTAATGGGCGAACATCGGCCAGTACGGTTCATGAATGCGATCGCGCGAACGCAATCAAATGTTCGAGAACCGCAAGTTTGCGGCGGGCCCCATTCTCTTTAATGGCAGGCGAACCTGAAAAACATTCAGCTCATATTTGCAGCCACCAAATACTTAGTAGATGTGTACAAATAATCCCACAACATGGACAGTGACATACTAGAGGGGGATCAATGACAAAAATTCCAACAACAAAAAATGTTTCTTAATCAGGGGACATTTTTATGCGTCTTAAAGGGAAATTCTCTGAAATGTGCTTTGGTGGAGCCAATTTTTTTATTTTATTTTAGGCCACAGGATTACGGGCCTTAAAAATTAGGCATTCACCTTATCAATTGTACTGTAGCCCACTTTTTTTTTTCACAATTAGTTGTTCCAATAGCGTTTGTCACTATCTGTAGCTGAGGTATCGCAGCAGAACCGCACACAAACTGCTGCACAATACAATTGTGCTATAACATACTTTTTTATGTTAGAAAGTATATTATAAGTATATCACACTCCTCAGTATATCACACCTATCGACAGCACACCTATACCAGTCCTTAAAAGGACTTTTGTGGCCCTATTAGCTGGCGTTTGGTGTCCCTGCTCCACACAGCAACCTCTCCCTACACTGGCAAAACACAGAATGTAAAATGGCGGCCAGATCAGGTTTATTTATAAGGTAGGGGGTGTGTCCATGTGCTGAAACGTCTCAATTGGCTGTCCTGTCCCACCTGGTGGATGTGTCATGGGTCAAAGTTCTTCACAATGTAAAAGAATATGGCCCCAGCGGACATCGCCATATGTTCGCCCGTTCGGCGAATCGCAAACGAGCAAAGTTCGCCGCGAAACGACCGCCGGACGAACCGCAAGGCCATCTTTAATGGCAGCAAATAGGACGTGGTGTGTAGCACTAATATATTCAGGGGGCACATTATGTGGTGGTATTGTTTTCCGGGGGCACAGTGTTTAGTTGTATAATATTTAGGGAGAACAATGTTTGGAGCTATTATATTCATAAGGCGTGGTGAGAGGCACCATGAAAATTGTGTGCTAGTAAAGAGCGCTGTAATAGCAAAGAGCGAAAGATATATCAGCACCACAAGTCATGGAAGGAGAAGATGGAGAAGAAAAGGAAGAATGAGTTCAATTGGAGAACATGTCACAAGTTGCTGAATGTCTTTGTAATTCTAGCTCACATCAGCACTAGATTCACTCGGTGGTCTCATGCTACTATTTGTGGTACTAATCTGGTTTATGGATCAGCCTGTTACTTTATCATTCTTCAGGTCATAATGTAAGCTGTTGTTTCATGTTATAGAAACCAATATAGCAAGGGTTAACCTGACTGTGCCACTCAACTTGGTCCTAGTTCTTTGTATATATAATGAGTTTTGTACTGGTGGCCCTTGTCCACCGCTGCTCCACTATCCACGGCAGGCACAGTCATCACCCCACTCACCCTATGTGTATTGGGGCAAGTGCTCAGTAAACTTCTCCGTGGAAATGCTAGAGTTAAAGGGGTGATCCGAGACTGACAAATGCTCCTCCATATGCCAGGCCTCTCACACTGAATCTACTTACCTGACTCCCTGCTCCCTGTGCTGCTCCTAGTCCCTGCACCGCCACAGCTGCTTCTTCCAGTGCACGGATGAAAACATCTTGTCACCACCAGACATCTGAGAAGCTCTGACAGACGTCCTTCAGAACCTCCTCCTTGAGGTTCCTTTTGTTTTGCTTTCATTTTCTCATCTCGTTAGCCTCTCTCAGCTGTCATGTAGTTGCACTGATTGCATCCCTTTAAATCCCTTCCGATACTGCATCACTTTGCGGTTTATACAACTTCCTGGAGTATATGCATGCTGGATGCTACTACTGAGTCTTCTACAGATAAGTTTTGTTTATTCATTTGTATTTTCCTGTTTGCTGGATCCCAGGAGACCCTGACTCCCTCCGTATCAAGTGTAGGGAGCCGGTGGTCGTGTCCCCTCACTATTATAGGGTGTTCAGGGGTTATTCAGTCGAGGTACGAGGATATGCGATCTTCTACCATTGAGAATTTTGCATAGGCTGAGCAGTTTAGGGAGAGAGCCAGGTCTGTTGCAGGGCTATCCCTTTGGTTCCTTAGTTTTGGATCCAGTCAGCCGGATCTTCCTTTTGTGTCTTCTAATTTGCTGTACACCTTCCGTGACATTATAAACCGCCAAAACCGTCTCAAGCATGGATCCGGTTTCACTTTTGACTGAACACATGCAGGGTCTTTCATTGGAGGTAGCAGATCTCCGTAAAACTGTTTCGCAGTTTCAGGTGACCGGTTCAGCTTAAGTTCATGGAGTTTGTTCTGAGCCTAAGATCTCGCTCCCGCATACGTTCTCCGGGGGTAGTGAGAATTTTGTTCGTTTTAGAGAGGCTTGCAAACTCCATTTTCGCCTACTTCCCCATTCCTCTGGTGATGAGGAGCAGAGGGTGGGGATCATCATCTCGCTGCTCAGGGATAACGCTCAGTCCTGGGCTTTTTCGCTGCCGGTGGGGGCACGGCCCCTCTGTTCAGTGGATGATTTTCTTTTAGCCCTGGGTCAGATATATGATGATCCGGATCGTATTGCTCTGGCTGAGTCTAGACTACGTCTTTTATGCCAGGGTAAACAGTCCGCAGAGATATACTGCTCAGAATTTCGGAGATGGGCAGCTGATACTGGTTGGAATGATGCTGCACTCCAAAGTCAATTTTGCCATGGTCTTTCAGAGGGATTGAAAGATGCATTTGCCTTTCATGAGAGACCTACCTCCTTGGACTCTGCCATGTCTCGGGCCGTTCGTATTTACAGGCGTCTTAGAGAGAGAGGAGAGATCACTCCTTCCTGTCATACTCAGTCCAAGGACAGTGCGGCGGTCTCATTCAGTGCACAGGAGTCTCAGTCGCTCTCAATCCCTTCTGAGCAGGAGCCCATGCAGCTGGGTTTGCTTGCCTCTGACAATAGAGGATTCAGCTCTCAGAGGAGGGTTTGCTTTTGTTGTGGAGGTATAAATAATTTGGCAAATGTTTGTCCCTCTAGAAAATTCAGGCAGTTTTTTGAGATAATAAAGAAACAAAAAGAAAAAAATCCTCTAAAAACGTTCCATCTGTTACTATTGGCAAGGTTTATGCGGAAATTGAAGGTTTTCCGTTTGCTTGTAGTTCCCGTTTTGTCCTACCTGCCAGGGTGGCGCTAGAGAGCAAGAATATTTTTTGTGAGATTTTTGTAGATAGTGGAGCAGCTGTCAATCTTATTGATAATCAATTTGCTATAACTCATGGTTTCCAGGTATGCACTTTGGGAAAGGATATACCTGTTTTTGCTATTGATTCCGTTCCACTTTCTCAGAAATCGTTAAAGGGCATAGTTCACAATATCCGTTTGATTGTGAGTGATACTCATGTTGAGGATGTGTCATGTTTCGTCCTAAACGGGTTGCCTACTCCTCTAGTGTTGGGGCTACCCTGGCTCACTAAACATAACCCCACCATTGATTGGCAAGCGAGGCAAATAAATGGTTGGAGTGACTTTTGCAGAGAGAATTGCCTCACGACATGTGTTTCAGAGGTTTCTACTAAGACTGTACCATCTTTCCTCTCTGAATTTTTGGATGTGTTTTCTGAGAGTGGTGTTCAGGAATTGCCCCCTCACAGGGAGTACGATTGCCCTATTAATCTCACCCCAGGCGCCAAGCTGCCTAAATCTCGTTTATACAATATCTCCCAACCTGAAAGGGTCGCTATGCGTGCTTATATCTCTGAGAGTCTGAGAAAGGGACACATACAACCCTCGAAGTCACCTGTTGCCGCTGGTTTTTTCTTTGTTAAGAAAAAGGATGGTTCTTTAAGACCATGTCTGGATTTCAGGGAGCTGAACAGTATCACAATTCGTGACCCTTATCCGCTTCCTCTAATCCCGGACCAGTTTAACCAGATTGTGGGGGCTAAAGTTTTTTCCAAATTGGATCTAAGAGGGGCATACAACCTGGTCAGGGTCAGAGAAGGAGTCGAATGGAAGACGGCCTTTAATACCCCTGAGGGCCATTTTGAGAATTTGGTTATGCCTTTTGGTTTGATGAACGCTCCAGCCGTCTTTCAGCATTTTGTGAACAGCATTTTTTATCATTTAATGGGGAAATTTGTATTAGTGTATCTGGATGACATTTAGATTTTTTCTCCTATTTCAAAACTCATAGGGACCACCTACGTCAGGTCTTGCTGATTCTGCGGGAGAATAAATTGTACGCTAAACTGGAAAAATGTGTGTTTGCGGTTCCAGAAATTCAATTTCTGGGGTTTCTTCTCTCCGCTTCTGGTTTTCGCATGGACCCCGAGAAGGTCCGCGTTGTACTTGAGTGGGAGCGTCCTGAGAATCAGAAGGCGCTGATGCGTTTTCTGGGTTTTGCCAATTATTACAGGAAGTTTATTTTGAATTTTGAATTGAGTTAAACCACTCACTGATATGACTAGAAAGGGGGTAGATTTTTCCTCCTGGTCGGTAGAGGCGCGTAAGGCCTTTTCTAATATCAAGGAGAGTTTTGCTTCCGCTCCCATCTTGGTACAACCTGATGTCTCTCTGCCCTTCATAGTTGAGGTTGATGCTTCTGAGGTGGGTGTGGGTGCGGTCTTGTCTCAGGGTCCCTCTCCTGCCAAATGGCGACCATGTGCATTTTTCTCGAAGAAACTCTCCTCCGCAGAGAGAAATTACGATGTGGGAGATAGGGAGTTGTTGGCCATTGTGGCGAAACCAACCTCGCCACTGGGTTTTGGAGGGGCCTGGCTGCTGGCCTCTTGCCCCAGGATTATGGGCCCTTTCATCAGCCAGGCCTCATTTGTTCACAAAGGACTTGAACTAACTTGAACTCCTGGTCTAATTCGTGCCATTGTGGGATGTTAAATGTCTGTGTATTGAAAAGGGTTGTAACATTGTATGTTTAAATGGTGATTTCTGTTCTGTTGTCCCCACATGTGTATTGGTGATTTCCCTTTGTCTTGAGAGATAATTGGATTACTCCTCGGGTGTCTCCAGGACAGAGAGGAGGAAACCATGATGCATTGTGGGGATGTATGGTCTCTGTGTATCCCGAATTGCTACATATCTGTCCTGTGTCGAAGTCTCCCTTCTGATCTCCTAGGGGCGTGAACGATTGGTTGCTGTACTTACATTGTATGTGTTGTAACATATTGATTGGTTGGATTTAAAAACCCTGTGGGCGCACCTGTATTTGCAACAACTGTAATAAAAACCAGGCTGGGTGTGCCAGCACCTCAGACCACTGTTTGACCCTCAACACGGAGCCTTGTCTCGTTATTGGGGGGATCCGCTGTCTGCTGTTGGAGACTGATTGCCAGGAGTGTAAGCTGATTCCTGTTCGTCTGCTAGCAGCTATTTGTGAGGTTCCAGTTTGGAGTGCTATTTTGTATCCAGTCGGGAGTTTGTTGTTCTGCAGTAGCTGTGCCTGTCTCTCAGAAAGGGGCATATCGCCTAGACGGATTTTGACCCCTTGTCTGCTGAAGCGGTCCGTTACATTGGTGGCAGCGGTGGGATCGTTCCTACAGCCAGAAGGACAGCTACAGGAGACACCATTTCTGTGGATTCTACAATTTAAGGGCAACGCATGTCCCAGTACAGCAACCCTAAAAGCAACAGGATGGAACCAGCAGTGTTATACGAGGAGGAGGACCTGGATGGCCGGGATGCATTAAGGAAAGGCATCTGGTACCAGGCCCTGGATAATGTACAATACCAGCGGGGTGAGAGTCTCCCCAGTGAAGAGCAGCGGTTGCAGAAGCAAGTGGCACTGCGGATGCCCTTCCTGGGAGAGCAGCCCCTGGAGAAATGGGTGAAGGAACTAGAGCACCGGGTATGGCAGGAGCTATGGCTGGAGGATGCCTACCAGGCGCTTTGGTGGTATATGGCACAGTATATACCCTGGACAGCCGAACATGACAAGCCAGAGGGAGAGGAGTTTGATGGTCCTGGCTTGTTATGGGAGTCCTTTGCAGAGCCGGACTTCGGGAGCCCTGCACAGTCCAGACTTCAGGACATTTTCTATGAGAGGGAGGCTAGGCATGAGTGGGATGACCATGAGGTAGAGCAAGACCTGGCTCACCTAGCAACCCTGGAGTGGGAACTGGAGCAGGACTACCGAGATCTCTTCCACTCCATTGGGAAGGCTCAGCAGGACAGTAAGATGACAGACCCAGATCCAGACCCATTCAGCTGGGCAGATATTGTAGAGTGTTACTGGGAAGGACCCCAGGTGGCTGGTAGAGATGGGACCGAGGTCTCTCCACCGGTCCTGCAGGGAATTGGGAGCCCAGTGTCCATTCCCCAGCGGCAGTGTGAAGTGCAGGGAGAGGAGAGCAGCGTCCTCCCTCCCCAGCGGCAGGCTGAGTTACAGGGGGCAGAGGTAGTTGTTCCTGCCCCCCAGCAGCAGAGTGATATGCCGGGAAGGCAGTGTGAAGTGCAGGGAGAGGAGAGCAGCGTCCTCCCTCCCCAGCGGCAGGCTGAGTTACAGGGGGTAGAGGTAGTTGTTCCTGCCCCCCAGCAGCAGGGTGATATGCCGAGAAGGCAGTGTGAAATGCAGGGAGAGGAGAGCAGCGTCCTCCCTCTCCAGCGGCAGGCTGAGTTACAGGGGGCAGAGGTAGTTGTTCCTGCACCCCAGCAGCAGCATGATTTTTTGGGAATTGGGAGCCCAGTCTCCATTCCCCAGCGGCCGAGTGATGTACAGGGAATTGGGAGCCCAGTCTCCATTCCCCAGCGGCCGTGTGATTTATTGGAAATTGGGAGCCCAGTCTCCATTCCCCAGCGGCAGGCGGAGTTACAGGGGGCAGAGACAGTCGGTCCTGTCCCCCAGCGGCAGAGTGTCCAGCAGGGAATAAGACGGTCGGTCGCCCTCCCCAGCGGCTGGAAGTATGTATGGGAGAGGAGCTCGTTACCCCCTCTCCCCAGCGGCAGCTTAACGCACCAGGGGGAGACAGTAAGCCCCACAACAGTGCAGATGGGACTGTGGTCTCTGCACTTACAGCACAGGGGGTAGAGACAGTCGGTCTCCCCATCCAACAACCAGGCTCCAACCAGGCTTCTTCCATGGTAACGCTGGCACCAGGGCAGAGTACCGCTGATACCTGCCCACAAAGCAACCTCCACTCCAAGCCAGGGAGCAACACAGAGACCGGGAGTACCAGCTTCCAACATAACCTTGGTGGACTCACTGGACAGAGACAGGCTATCAAATTCAACAGGTCCAGTATTGGGTTGTGGGTGGACTGCCAGACTAACTCAGGTACTGACCGTGAGGTCAGGTACCTGGTTAGTCTTCCCTGGGAGAAGGAGATGTGTGGCGAAACCAACCTCGCCACTGGGTTTTGGAGGGGCCTCATTTGTTCACAAAGGACTTGAACTAACTTGAACTCCTGGTCTAATTCGTGCCATTGTGGGATGTTAAATGTCTGTGTATTGAAAAGGGTTGTGACATTGTATGTTTAAATGGTGATTTCTGTTCTGTTGTCCCCACATGTGTATTGGTGATTTTCCTTGAGAGATAATTAGATTACTCCTCGGGTGTCTCCAGGACAGAGAGGAGGAAACCATGATGCATTGTGGGGATGTATTGTCTCTGTGTATCCGGAATTGCTACATATCTGTCCTGTGTCGCAGTCTCCCTTCTGGTCTCCTAGGGGCGTGAACGATTGGTTGCTGTACTTACATTGTATGTGTTGTAACATATTGATTGGTTGGATTTCAAAACCCTGTGGGCGCACCTGTATTTGCAACAACTGTAATAAAAACCAGGCTGGGTGTGCCAGCACCTCAGACCACTGCTTGACCCTCAACACGGAGCCTTGTCTCGTTATTGGGGGGATCCGCTGTCTGCTGTTGGAGACTGATTGCCAGGAGTGTAAGCTGATTCCTGTTCGTCTGCTAGCAGCTATTTGTGAGGTTCCAGTTTGGAGTGCTATTTTGTATTCAGTCGGGAGTTTGGTGTTCTGCAGTAGCTGTGCCTGTCTCTCAGAAAGGGGCATATCGCCTAGATGGATTTTAACCCCTTGTCTGCTGAAACGGTCCGTTACAGCCATCAAGTTAGCTTTTGAGGAATGGCGCCATTGGCTAGAGGGAGCCAGACACCCTATTACCGTGTTTACTGACCATAAGAATCTGGCCTACTTGGAGTCAGCCAAGCGTCTGAACCCGAGACAGGCCAGATGGTCTTTGTTCTTTTCAAGGTTTAATTTTGTTGTCACCTTCCGCCCTGGGGTTAAGAATGTGAAGGCGGATGCCCTGTCACGTTGTTTTCTGGGAGTTAGGAATTTTGAAGACCCGGGTCCCATTTTGGCTGAAGGTGTGGTGGTCTCTGCTCTTTATCCTGAATTGGAGGCAGAGGTTCAGGTAGCGCAGTCAGAGGCTCCTGATCTTTGTCCTCCTGGGAGGTTGTTTGTGACTCTCGCTTTAAGACAGAAAATTTTTAAGGAGCACCACGATACTGTCCTTGCTGGGCACCCGGGGGCAAGAGCCACAGTGGATCTCATCGCTCGGAGATTCTGGTGGCCGGCGCTTCGTAAGTCGGTAGAGGGTTTTGTGGCAGCCTGCGAGACCTGCGCTCGTGCCAAAGTCCCTCATTCACGGCCATCAGGTCCTCTCCTTCCGTTACCCTTCCCGTCCTTGGACACATCTGTCCATGGACTTCATTACGGACCTGCCTTGTTCCTCGGGGAAGATTGTGATTCTGGTGGTGGTTGTTTTAGCAAAATGGTGCATTTCATTCCTTTTCCTGGCTTGCCCAATGCCAAGACGCTGGCGCAGGCATTTATTGATCACATTGTCAAATTGCATGGTATTCCTTCAGACATTGTCTCTGATAGGGGCACACAGTTTGTTTCCAGATTCTGGAAGGCTTTCCGTTCTCGCTTGGGGGTTCGGTTGTCATTCTCTTCTGCTTTCCACCCACAGTCGAATGGTCAGACAGAGCGCGTCAATCAGAATCTGGAGACATATCTGCGCTGTTTTGTGGCGGAGAATCAGGAGGATTGGTGTTCTTTTTTGTCCCTTGCTGAGTTTGCTTTAAATAACTGTCGTCAGAAGTCCTCTGATAAGTCACCATTTTTTGGTGCATATGGGTTTCATCCGCAGTTTGGGACATTCTCTGGAGAGGGGTCTTCTGGTTTACCTGATGAGGACAGATTCTCCTCGTCTTTGTCATCGATTTGGCAAAAGATTCAGGATAATCTAAAGAGCATGAGTGAGAGATATAAGCGTGTGGCGGATAAGAGACGTGTGCCTGGTCCGGACCTGAATGTTGGTGATCTGGTGTGGTTGTCTACTAAGAATATCAAATTGAAGGTTCCCTCCTGGAAGTTGGGTCCTAAGTTTATTGGGCCTTACAAAATCTTGTCCGTCATCAATCCTGTTGCCTATCGTCTTGATCTTCCTCAGACTTGGAAGATCCATAATGTTTTTCATAAGTCCTTATTAAAACCTTATGTCCAACCCATTGTACCCTCGTCTTTGCCTCCTCCTCCGATTGTGGTTGATGGTAATCTTGAATTTCAGGTCTCTAGGATTGTGGATTCTCGTGTTGTCCGCGGTTCTCTCCAGTACCTCGTTCATTGGGAGGGTTATGGTCCTGAGGAGAGGATGTGGGTCCCAGTGACGGACATTAAGGCCACTCGTCTCATCAGGGCTTTCCATAGGTCCCACCCTGAGAAGGTGGGCTCTGAGTGTCCGGAGTCTACTCGTAGAAGGAGGGGTACTGTCACCACCAGACATCTGAGAAGCTCTGACAGACGTTCTTCAGAACCTCCTCCTTGAGGTTCCTTTTGTTTTGCTTTCATTTTCTCATCTCGTTAGCCTCTCTCAGCTGTCATGTAGTTGCACTGATTGCATCCCTTTAAATCCCTTCCCATACTGCATCACTTTGCGGTTTATACAACTTCCTGGAGTATATGCATGCTGGATGCTACTACTGAGTCTTCTACAGATAAGTTTTGTTTATTCATTTGTATTTTCCTGTTTGCTGGATCCCAGGAGACCCTGACTCCCTCCGTATCAAGTGTAGGGAGCCGGTGGTCGTGTCCCCTCACTATTATAGGGTGTTCAGGGGTTATTCAGTCGAGGTACGAGGATATGCAATCTTCTACCATTGAGAATTTTGCATAGGCTGAGCAGTTTAAGGAGAGAGCCAGGTCTGTTGCACAGCTATCCCTTTGGTTCCTTAGTTTTGGATCCAGTCAGCCGGATCTTCCTTTTGTGTCTTCTAGTTTGCTGTACACCTTCCGTGACACATCTGGTGTTGGGGGAAAGGAGGGAGCATCCAATGGCAGGCGGTGATGGGGACAAGCCTCCCTACCATCGCGGGTGATGCTAGGGAGACTTGTCCCTGTCCCTGCCTGCCATTGGCTGCCCCCCCCCCCGACACTGGATGTTTTCATCCGCGGACGGGGAGAAGCAGCTGCGGCGGTGCGGGGATCAGGTGCGGTGCAGAGAGCGGGGAGTCAGGTAAGTAGAATCATCAGTAGAGCATTTGTTAGTCTTGTATAACCCATTTAATCTTTCCTTCCTGCTTTCTGTCCAGCTGCTGACTAAGGTGCTGATCAGGACTCCTACCGCTTTGCCTGAGCTTTAGATATTCTAGTGTTTTTTACTCCTATCGAAGGTGTACTTTTTCTGTCTGTTTATCCGTGTACAAACTCTGCCTGTTTAGTAACTTTGATCCTCTGCCCCTGCCCTGAACTTGGATTTGTTTTACCGATACACACAAACTCCATTTGCCCTGATCCTGGCCTGTTTCCTGATGATGAATATTGTCTGCTAATTCTTGGTATGCACATGTGTCTCTAACCCCTGTGGGTAAGGTGCCAAACACACTGGTACTATTTCAGAAAGAAAATGACCTGGTTGGTTTCCTGCAGAAAAGTCCAGATCCCTGTATAGGGGTTAAAGTGTGAATACCAGTAAACCACCAGGACCTTAGGAGAAGCCCCAAATCAAACCATTTTGTTGGCACAATGATTCCACACTGGAGATAAACAAACTGTTCATGGTTCGATATGGTTCAGGTTCGTCAAGTTCAGTTTGGACCCAAACCTATTCTATCTGAACCAGATTGGCTCCAATTTCTCTGGAAATTGGTATAGAACACCCTCTAATATCATAGGACTAGGGATTTTTAGGAAAACATGTTATCTCTCTTTGTTTATTTTTTAGGAATATTTTATTTTTACCTCCCCAAGCTCTTAAACGTAATGACAAGTGACACTGACATACATACAGTAGCCATGGGATAACACACGTTAACAGTGCGTTTAAAAACACAGCGGCATATGTGTTCTGCTTTTTCGTATTCCAAATCTTCCAAAAATTGTCCCTTCTCAGGGGCAGATGATGTTTAAACACACATGGTGTTATCGGATAAAACATAAATAAAAAGTGGCTTGTTGGAGGACCAAGTGTCCACAAATGATGCCTTGACAGGGTCAGAATGCTGCCCATACGACAAGCACAAGTGTTGATTGTGAGAAAAAAAAATGGCTAGTGAATGAGGCTAGAAAAATTCTCCTTTTTAATTGGGAACAGCAGGAGTGCAGTGTGGATGTGGAAAGGGTAGGGAACATACCTAACATAATTGTAGGAAGGCAGCAGCAGTAGCATGATGGAGGCAGTGGAATGATGGAAGCAGCAGAAGTTATACGGAACATAATGGTAAGAAGACAATATGATGGTAGTCAGGCCAGCAGACAGGCAGACAGCGAAAGTGCCAAGATGGGGTACTGTCAGCAAGGCTAGATTCATTCATCAGCTTCAGCAGGAGGCGAATAACAATTCTCACGAATCCAGGTTTGGTTCATTTTGACAAAAGTGATATTTTGGACACTTGGGGAAGACAACTTGGTCCAGTTGGTTGTCACCACACCCCATGGCCCCTGCAGTACTGAAAACCCTCTCCAAGATGACACTGGAGGCTGGGCAAGAAAGAAGAAAAAGAGCATGCTGTGCCAGTTCAGGCCACTGTTCCAGTCTGCCTGCCCAGAAATCCATGGGGTCAGGATGACAGGCCAGAGTGCGGGTAACATGGTGTGTTAGCCGTTCTTTTTCCACTGCATGAGCGTCAGCGTCTGTTCTAGGAAAAATATGAGGAGGATGAGATCATTCATGCCGTAGTTGTTCCTGCTGACAGATTTTGTGGCCTCTTCGAAGGGCTTCAGCACCTGAAAGTCTCGGATGAGCTGCCACTGCCTGACCTTGAAACAGCACATGCTCAAGCATGTGCAAGGTTGAATTCCAACAAGTTGAAAGATCATGGATTAATCAGTATAAAGGCAGACCAATTGTGTCACTGCAAGGCCAGGAGTGTGAACCTCGCCACAAAGCTGAAATGCAAGGATAGCCTCCTAGACATTGGACATTGCCAGCACTTTGTGTTTTTTTTTTTTTTTTTTTAAACAGTTGCATGACTAATTTTTATGATGTGCACCATGTAGGGAGTACAGTATGTGCTATTTCCCCCAGGTTCATAGTGGCCACAATGTTGTGCACATAGTCACTGACCACCTTGCCCAGTTGGAGTCGGTAGGGTAACAGCCAGCAGGATGTTTCCTGCTTTATAAACTTTAACGAATATTCACCTGTGTGGCTACTCTCGCCCCGGGTGATAAGCTCCAATACAGGAGTGCAACGCCTGACTTGACACATGTGATAGAAAGGAATGGGTGTGGAAGCAATGTTGTGGCCTGTTGCTTTTGGGGACAAGAGCATGTCCATGAAGGTGGAAGTTAAGTGCCTGGTGTGGGAGCCAAGCTGACAAAATTGTCGGGGGGGTGAAAAAAACCTTGCTTTATTGCCGGGGTGCTGCCTTGCCACTGCCGCTAAAAACATCGACCCAGTGGGACGCGAAAGACATGTCCCCACCCATAATAGCTGCTCTAAGTGTCCACCGTGTTTTAAACCTTGCCATACAGTAAGAATTGCAGAGAGCGAGTACAAGGCAGGTACGGTTTTTGGGTAGAAATAATGCTGGCTAGGTATCTTCCAGCAAAGCTGAGCGCACACCATCAGCTACCTAAAAGCAGCAGACTCTACTAAATGGTACATCAATGATTACTCCGTCAGCAACTTGGCCAGGAGAGAATTAAGCTTGTGCACCATCAGATTGCAGGGCGTGTAGAATTGTTTCCTCGCCACGCATTCCATTATCGATGGCTGACAATAGATTGAGCGGGAGAGGCAGAAAGTGAGAATGATAATGTGAAAGACACCGTACTACCTGTGGATGTGGCCTGGCTGCTGCAACGGATAATGGGAAAAGGAGGAAGCTCTTGTTATGGTAGCTGGCTGCCACCTTTGTTTGCCCACTGGATAGGGTGATGAAGGTTCATATTTATTGTTATAGAGCTTTCAGCCGAACTTGTCTTAGCTTTGGTACATTTTGGGCCCAACCCACCCACAATGTCCATGGCACCACCAAATCGCAATGCAGACGTGGCCCTGGCTGTTCTTTTGGAGAGACGTCACCAGCACTCAGATTTTGCTCCCAGGTGGTGTTCACCCCCAACCTTCCATACAACTTTTATCAGACTGTGGAATATCATGGTGGGCTCCTTGACTTCCCCCACCACCACCACCCCATTCCAAGCTCTGCCACTATCACTGCCTCCACCGCCAATACTATGGCTCCGGGTGACACTCTTATCACCACCACCACAACTATGCATTGGGGTCCCCTGCCTCCTCCTGAACTTCCTCCTCAGGGCAATCCATACTCTGACTGCTCTCACATAAGTCATCAACAGGGAGACTCTCTTGACTATCTGCCACTTCTTAGGAAAAAGGAAGACTAGGAAGTGGCAGTGAAGACAGAGAGAACTCCACTGAAAGCCTTCTCTAGGGCTGCAAGGAGAAGGAGCAGGAGGAATTCTGGTTCCATAGTACAGTGTCATACTTAGAAGTCACCTCCACATCATCCTGCTGCAACTGAGAGGAGTGAGCCATCCAATCCTTAATCTCATTCTCTTTTTCCTCAATAATAATGTTGTGCCTTTCTGAAACCAGGGACAACTGCGGCCTACTAGTACTATTACTAATTCTTGCCGGATAGCTGATGCTGCTACTACCCACATTCTGGCTCTGGGTCTTTCATTTGGAACGCTTCCATATCCCTGAATTTTTAGGACCTAAATGTACATAGTCACACAAAGCATGAAACAGTTTGCAAATCTGTTTTCTGGAACTTAAAGACAGGGAGGTGGTATACAATGTCCTTCCCTTTCCACAAGCACACTGAAATCACTGTTACTGATAATTGACTTAGGAAATAATGCAGTATCGGCATCAAAAACAGATTTGGGCAGAATGTGTTTTGTGCATTCAAATACGCAGATTCACAAAAAGCTTTCAGTACTGTAAAACACAAGTTATCCACCTACTATGAGATTATTCACCCCCAGCACCACACCAACACTTTAACTGTCTGGAGATGCACCAACACAGACTTTGGCCTAGTATTTCACATTATCACTCAAAGATATAAACTGCTACCCTTTGTAATATAAGACACACATATATGCTATTTTAATATAATAATAATAATACAATTTATTTCTATAGCGCCACCATATTCCGAAGCGCTTTACAAATTCATAGGGTTCATGTACGAAACAAAACTAACTGGCAAATATGCAACTGAAACACTAGGAGTCAGGGCCCTGCTCGCAAGAGCTTACAATCTATGAGGAATTGGGGGTGACACATAAGGTAGTTGATTGTGATAAGTAGAATTTGAGACAGGAGTGGTGCCGGCCGATCTGCTTTGGGTTTGGGACTACTAGAGGATTGAGGTTACGCCATAGGAGTTGGTGGGGGGGAGGTTTAGTCGGGGAATAGTCAGTTTAGGTAGCTTGATAAGCCTGCCTGAAAAGATGTGTTTTTAAGGCAGGTTTGAAGGTGGAGAATTGTGGATTGACCTAGTATTCCAGGGCAGAGTATTCCAGAGAGTAGGTGCAGCTCGAGAAAAATCTTGAAGACAGGAGTGAGAGGTACGAATTATGGAGGTTATTAATCTTAGGTCGCTAACAAAATGGAGAGCACAAGTAGAGTGGTAGATGGAGATGAGGGAGGAGATGTATGAAGGTGCAGCACTGTGGAGAGCAGGAGTAGGGTGGTAGATGGAGATGAGGGAGGAGATGTATGGAAGTGCAGCACTGTGGAGAGCACGAGTAGGGTGGTAGATGGAGATGAGGGAAGAGATGTATGAAGGTGCAGCACTGTGGAGAGCAGGAGTAGGGTGGTAGATGGAGATGAGGGAGGAGATTTATGGAAGTGCAGCACTGTGGAGAGCACGAGTAGGGTGGTAGATGGAGATGAGGGAGGAGATGTATGGAGGTGCAGCACTGTGGAGAGCACGAGTAGGGTGGTAGATGGAGATGAGGGAGGAGATGTATGGAGGTGCAGCCCTGTGGAGAGCACGAGTAGGGTGGTAGATGGAGATGAGGGAGGAGATGTATGGAGGTGCAGCACTGTGGAGAGCAGGAGTAGGGTGGTAGATGGAGATGAGGGAGGAGATGTATGGAGGTGCAGCACTGTGGAGAGCACGAGTAGGGTGGTAGATGGAGATGAGGGAGGAGATGTATGGAGGTGCAGCACTGTGGAGAGCACGAGTAGGGTGGTAGATGGAGATGAGGGAGGAGATGTATGGAGGTGCAGCACTGTGGAGAGCTTTGTGGGTGAGGGTGAGGAGTTTGAACTGTATTCTGTGATGGATGGGCAACCAGTGAAGTGACTGGCACAGACTAGTAGCATCAGTGTAGCGGTTGGATGGATAGATGAGCCTGGCTGCAGCATTTAGGACAGACTGAAGGGGGGAGAGTTTAGTGAGAGGGAGACTGATTAGTAATGCGTTGCAGTAGTCAAGACGAGAATGAATCAAGGTAAATACAAGAGTTGAGGTGCAGAGGACAAGAGAGTGTAAGTGATTGAATATGGGGAACAAAGGAAAGGGAAGGATAAGTTACCAAAGTTTGAGACTGAGCAATGACAGAAGAAGACTAGATCAAGTATATTGCCCTGTTCATGCGTGGCAGAGGAAGTAAGTTGTGATAGGCCAAAAGAGAAGGTTAAAGAGAGAAAGTGAGTGGCTGATGGGGAGATGGGATCATTAATGGGGATATTAAAATCACCCATAATAAGAGTTGGTGATTCAGAAGAGAGGAAGTGAGGAAGCCAAGCTGCAAAGTGATCGTGAAATTGGTGGGGAAAGCCTGGGGGATGATAGACAACTGCAACTCTCAGGGAAAATGGATGGAAGAGTCTAATGGTGTGAACCTCAAAAGAGGGGAAAGAGAGAGAGGGTACAGGAGGAATGACCTGAAATGTGCACTGTGGAGAAAGTAGTATGCCTGCTCCTCCACCGTGCCTGTCATCAGGTCTGGGGGTATGGGAGAAGTGAAGTCCACCATAGGATAGGGCAGCAGGGGAAGCAGTGTCAGAGGGGTGAAGCCAGGTTTCTGTAAGGGCCAGCAAGTTCAGAGAGTGTGAGAGGAAGAAATCGTGGATTGTGAGTAGTTTATTACGGACAGACCGTGCGTTCCAGAGTGCGCAGTTAAAAGAGACTGGAGAGGACGTGCAGTGAACATTTATCAGATTTTTGGAGTTTCTGTGTGTGGCAGAGGAGAAGTTAGCAACAGAGGGAGGGTCAGGGTTCGGTGAAATACCCCCTGCAGCTAATATTAGGACAACAGAAAGAGACAGCAAGTGGGTGAAAGATTTATATTGGTGTTTTTTATGCTGCACCGTGGAGGAAGATGGGTCAGTGTAATGTATGAGGGTATAAAGTGTATAGGAACTGAACAAGGGTGAGGGAAGGAGGAAGGGACTGATGTGGAGAGAAGGGACAGAGGGGGGACGGTGTGGTGGAATTTAAAAGTAGAAGCCATAGCAATGAGAAGAGCAGCCAGAGCCTGAATGAGACAATATCGTAGCATACCTGTGCTGTGTGTAACTGTGTTTGAGTAGTACACACAGCATCTCCGTCTCCTGCCCTGTCTAACGGCCATGATTAACTGCCAAGCGCTTAGGCAAAATGGCGCTTTGGCAGAGATGGTGCTTTTGGCTCGTGCTGACTCCTCCGAGTATTTTCCCAAACAAAAAAAGAAACTGTCTGGAGATGCACCAACACAGATTTTAGCCTAGTATTTCAAGGTATCACTGACATATATAATCTTTCATTACCTACCCTGTGTATTGTAAGACACACTAATATGCTATTTTTCCAAACCCAAACAAGACAATAATACATTTAAACAGTCTGGAGGTGCACTGACATGGATTTTAGCCTAGTATTTCATATAATCACTCAGAGATGTAAGTCGCTACCCTCTGTATTGTAAGACACATGAATATGCTATTTTACCACATCCAAACAAACAAAAAATAAATTCAAACTGGCTGGAGATGCCCTGACATGGATTTCAGACTAATATTCTAGGTGTTTTCACTGAGAAACTGCTGTCTATCCTATGGATGGTAAAACACATGTCGTATAGTTGTATTGAGCTTACCCCTCCCCCCCACACACACAAAAATACTATATTTCTGTTAAAATTGCGTAAAAAAATGTTCTTGAAGGTAGCTGCATTTTAGGTTCTGCAGCAGCTGCAGCTGTATTATAAGGCAGTAATTACAGCTAGAATGCACTGCCAGGTACACTTAGCCTTAGTTTTTCTTCTCACTCTCTGGCCGACAGCTTTCCCTGGCTTTCCCTATTCTGCACAATTCTTCTTCTTTCTAGCTTTTACCTTCACTGTCACTGACACTAGAATTGAAGCTTGATTGTGACTCTACCTGACTCCTCTGCCTCCTCATCCTCCATTGTGTCCTCAGCCTCCACTGCAGGGACAATTCACAGTGCCCCTCCAGAATACCACATGTGCTGGGCATGGCGGTGTCACACTGTTCTGCACCTCGTTTGCCTGGGCGAACGGAGTCACACAGGGGAGGAACTGCTCCATGTCCTTCATCAAGAAATCAAATCCTGTCTCTGCGACATTTCAAAATCGGAACCGCGCTGACTGCCTGCTACCGCTGCCTCCTTTAACCCCTGCACTGCTGCTTTCCCCTGCACTATTTCTTCCCAGGCAGGTAGTCTCCTGCAAAGCATGTTTGGCTCCCGACCTCCCACTACTGCCACCCTGCTGACTCACAGCCACACTACCACCCTGCTGACTCAGCCGTTACGCACAAGCTGCCACCTTCTCCTGATGATGATGAAACCCCTTCTTCACCCGGCTCCCAAGAGCGATCAGCTACATCATCTTCATTATCCTCCACTGTCTGCATGTCACTGATGTCCCCCTCAACGGTCTCAGGGACAGGAGACTGACCAATCACAACACCTGCTCCCACGCAAATCTCATCATCACTATTTGCCCGCCTACCAGGGGAAGCGGCGGATGTCTCCTCCAGATCTTGGCTGGGCAGTAGCTGCTGACTGTCCTCTAGTAGCTCGTCCTCGCTGTATAGTGGGGCTGAGCCCACAGCATTAGTGATGGACGAACATCGGCCGGGACGATCAAATGTTCGCGAACCGCACGTTTGCGGCGTGATCCAATTCACTTTAATGGCAGGCGAACCTAAAAAACCATCAGCTCATATTTGCAGCCAGCAAACACTTACTAGAAGTGCACAAATAGTCCCACAACATGTACAGTGACATACCAGAGGGGGATCAATGGCAAAAGTTCCCACAAAATCAGGGGCCATTTTTATGCGTCTTAAAGGGAAACTCTCAAAAATGTGCCCTGCTGGAGTCTAGAGGAATGTTATTTCCTATCGGTTTGATGTATACATTTGTGCAGCACTCCACGTTTTTGTATCCTGCAGAGTCTATAAAAAATGCATACATTAAAGTAATTGTTTTTTTTCTACCATGGAACTGTATGGTGAACGGACGCCCCTGTACGGCATCAGTCTGAGGCATCTGGTAACGCATACATTTTATGTATACATTAAATGGATGGCAAATATAGGATGTGAACCCAGCCTTAGTGTCAGAATAAGCCCCAGTAAACAGCGGGGCAGCATGACGGAGAGGAGAGACCGCCATGTACTGACAGAGCGCTACCTGGTCTTGGAGGTCAGCAATGAGGACTGTGTTTCCCAAGGATCATTTTCTACTGGGAAATACAGGGCACAGAATAATACACTAGAATCTATATAATATAAAGATATTAGTCCTACCCCCGAATAATAATACAATAAGGGGGTCATTTATTATATAGAAATACGTCAATGTTAGGCATATTTCTAACACAGATTGTGGCGCAAAGGTCCTTAGCACTGCAATCTGCATATTTTTCCCGCTCATGCCAGGTCTAAAAAAGGATGCTGTGGGCAGGGAAAGGGATACAGTTATGGCCATACAGTTATTGGATACCACCGCCATACATTGACCGGATAACACCGCCATACGTGACTGGATAACACCGCCATACAGTGACCGGATAACACCTCTGTACAGTGACCGGATAAAAGGGTATAAGATGGCACAGTACAGGGAATGACTAGGGGCACTGCACCGGGTGTGGTAAGAGGGCACAATGCAGGGTATAAGGGGGCACAGTATGGGGTGAGGGGCACAGTATGGGGTGAGGGGCACAGTTACATGACCCTGTGACATTAGAAGGTCCTTATGGTGAATGCGGTTCATACGCCACAATAATGAGAGGCAGAGGAGAGAGACAGGGGAGGTGATTATTTGGCTAGAGATAAAAAATTTTTTACTGTCGGCCACTACAGGCCCCAAAAATTAGGAAATGGGCATTCACCTGACAGCAAAGAACTTTGGATTCTGTGGCTGGAGGTACATTAGGCGGTCACAGGATAAAAATGTAACTGTCAGTACAGGCCCAAAATATTAGGCATTCACCTGATATAAAATGCCTTTTATGCCGCTGTATATACATAAGTCAAGGACCATTCTTTGTTCTGGAAGGTGGCAGATATGTGTGGGCTGTTATGAGAAAATTCAATTACACGTGGTCATCACTGGTGTTGAATTCCTCCGAGATCCATGCCTCATTCATTTTTAAAAATGTAATGTAGTCCACACTGTCGTGAGCTAGGCGAGTGCGCTTATCGGTCACGATCCCCTCTGCTGCGCTGAACGTCCTTTCGGACAGGACACTTGAATAGGGGCAAGCCAAGAGTTCCATGGCCAATTGTGCCAGCCCCGGACCACAGGTCAAGCCTGCACACCCAGTAGTCAAGGGGTTCCTCACTTCTCAAAGCGACCACATCGGCCGTTAACCTGACGTAGACAGACACCTGTCGGTCTAGGAGTTCCCTGAAGCTGGATACAGAGGGCGGCTGTCGATGGGTTGGCTGCAAGAATAATCTCATATCTGAAGTGACCAACACATCTTCAAACCGCCCTCTTTTTGCAGGAGCGGTAGGATTGGTACCCGCACCTGTTTCGCAGTGGGTGGCCGCAACAGCAGAATGCAGCATCTCTCACAGCAAAGCATGGAAATGCTGCATTCTGACAGCCCTCTGTGATGCTGGTACCATGTCCGCCATTTTGTGTTTGTACCAGGGGTCTAAGTACATTGCCACCCAGCACAGGTCCTTGACCTTTATGCTTTTTCGTATTTGGCGGAAACAGGTATATGGCACCCCTCAATCAGGATTTTGAGGAAGCAGGTGTATCGCAGCCATCAATCAGTATTTGGTGGAAGACGGTATATAGAAATAGCACCCATCAATCAGTATTTGGCGTAAACAGGTATATCGCACCCCTCAATCAGTATTTGGCGGAAACAGGTATATTGCACCCCTCAATCAGTATTTTGTGGACGCCGGTGTATCGCAGCACTCCGTTTTTGGTGGAAGACGGTATATAGCAATAGTACACCTCAATCAGGATTTTGTGTAAGAAGGTATATGACACCCCTAAATCAAAATTTGGCGGAAAAAGGTATGTCACCCCTCAATCAGTATTTTGTGGAAGCCGGTGTATTGCAGCCCTCAATCAGTATTTGGTGGAAGAAGGTATATAGCAATAGCACCCCTCAATCAGTATTTGGCGGATCCAGGTATATAGCACCCCTTAATCAGTATTTTGTGGAAGCAGGTATATAGCAATAGCACCCCTTAAATCAGTATTTTGTGGAAGAAGGTATATGGCACCCCTCAATCAGTATTTGGCGGAAACTGGTATATAGCACCCCTCAATCAGTATTTGGCGGAAACAGGTATATAGCACCCCTCAATCAGTATTTGGCGGAAACAGGTATATGGCACCCCTCAATCAGTATTTTGTGGACGCAGGTGTATCGCAGCCCTCAATCAGTATTTGGTGGAAGAAGGTATATGGCTTCCCTAAATCAGTATTTGGTCGGAAACAGAATATGGCACCCCTCAATCAGTAATTGGCGGAAACAGGTATATAGCACCCCTCAATCAGTATTTTTTGGAAGAAGGTATATCGCAGCCCTCAAGCAGTTTTTGGGGGGCAACAGGTATATCACACCCAGAGTAATTAGTAACTCCAATAGCGTTTGTCCCTCTATGTAGCCGCGGTATCGCAGCAGAACCATACACAACTGCTACACAATACAAATACACTATAATATAATTATAGAAAGTATATTATAAGTATATCACACACCTCTATATCACACCTATCGATAGCACACCTATACCAGTCCTTTAAAGGACTTTTGTGGCCCTATTAGCTCGCGTTTGGTGTCCCTAACAGCCTGTCCCTGCTCCACACAGCAACCTCTCCCTACACTGGCAAAACACAGAATGTAAAATGGCTGCCAGATCGGGCTCTGTTATAAGGTAGGGGGTATGTCCATGTGCTGAAATGTCTCAATTGGGTGTCCTGTCCCACCAGATGGATGTGTCATGGGTTAAAGTTCGGTGCTATGCAATAAAATATGGCGCTTGTGAATATCACCATATGTTTCCATGTTCGGCGAATCACAAACAACAAAGTTTACTGCGAAACGACCGCCGGGCGAACCGCAAGGCCATCTCTACACAGCATATAATACTTTTCTGGCTGAGGGAACAGAAAAGGACAGAGTCAGGTTGCTCCCAGGCCATGCCAACTAAGGGTTGTGTCTGATGAACCCACCGACTTTTTGCTGGGGGTGTCTGATATCACTTGCGACAAAGTCTAAGATCGAGTCAACCATTCAAGAACCGCTCGGTTGCTGGTCAAGACATGATGACACTGGGAGCTAAGGGCTCCCGCTCCGACTCCTGCTGCCACGCCTCCTTACTCTGCTGCAACCTGTGCCTGCGCCAGAAACATTTAGGCCTCTGCCACTCCTCTGTGCAGGCCCTGGAACTTCTCTGTCTGTCATAGTGTTAGATCAAATAAGGAAATTAAAAGGAAATTAATATATGAAAAAAAGGGCTGTAATTTTCTTACTTCACCGCACATTGGATAACAAGTCGCTTTTTTCCCCCCCACTAAAACACGCCCAGAAAAGGCTTTAGAAAATACAACTGTGGCCGTAAACGGCAAATAATACATTTTTTTGCGACTAATACACGCCAAAAAGGGCTGTAATTTTCTCAATTCAACACACAACGGCTAATAAGTCTTTCCTAGCACTGTCCCTAGCGTCTGCTAACGTCTCTCCCTGCACTAAGTACACTGGAAAATGTCTGAATCCAAAATGGCTGAGGCTATTTATAGGGCTGTGACATCACAGGGCTGGCTGTCTGCATTCATTAATATGAGAAAAAGGAAATAAAAGTAGGTGGAGCGCCTAAGGTCAAGAGTCGGTGAGGGAGTGGCACCAAGAACAAAAAAAGGGGAGGAAAATGGTGAACACTAGCGATGAGCGGCAGGGGAAATATTCAAATTTGTGATATTTCACGAATATTTTGGGCGAATATTTGGCATATATTCACGAATTCGAGAATTCGTTATCTACAGTCATTATTTTCTTGATGGCGGAAATTTGCAATTGAAAAATTTGCGATAAAAATCAACACTACTCCTAAAGTCAAAGATATTGCAGCTTTCTCATTGGCCCATAAGCAAGAAGCAGGGAGTGATCATGTGTAGAGTTGAGCGAACACCTGGATGTTCGGGTTCGAGAAGTTCGGCCGAACTTCCCGGAAATGTTCGGGTTCGGGATCCGAACCCGACCCGAACTTCGTCCCGAACCTGAACCCCATTGAAGTCAATGGGGACCCGAACTTTTTGGCACTAAAAAGGCTGTAAAACAGCCCAGGAAAGGGCTAGAGGGCTGCAAAAGGCAGCAACATGTAGGTAAATCCCCTGCAAACAAATGTGGATAGGGAAATGAATTAAAATAAAAATAAAATAAATAAAAATTAACCAATATCAATTGGAGAGAGGTCCCATAGCAGAGAATCTGGCTTCACGTCACCCACCACTGGAACAGGCCACTGTCACACATTTAGGCCCCGGCACCCAGACAGAGGAGAGGTTCATTCAACTTTGGGTTGCCCCGCAATATAATGGTAAAATGAAAATAAAAATAGTATTGAATGAGGAAGTGCCCTGGAGTACAATAATATATTGTTAAGGGGAGGTAGTTAATGTCTAATCTGCACAAGGGATGGACAGGTCCTGTGGGATCCATGCCTGGTTCTTGTGATTTTTATGAACGTCAGCTTGTCCACATTGGCTGTAGACAGGCGGCTGCGTTTGTCTGTAATGACGCCCCCTGCCGTGCTGAATACACGTTCAGACAAAACGCTGGCCGCCGGGCAGGCCAGCACCTCCAAGGCATAAAAGGCTAGCTCTGGCCACGTGGACAATTTGGAGACCCAAAAGTTGAATGGGGCCGAACCATCAGTCAGTACGTGGAGGGGTGTGCACAGGTACTGTTCCACCATGTTATTGAAATGTTGCCTCCTGCTAACACGTTCCGTATCAGGTGGTGGTGCAGTTAGCTGTGGCGTGGTGACAAAACGTTTCCACATCTCTGCCATGCTAACCCTGCACTTAAAGGAGCTGGCCGTGACACAGCTGCGTTGGCGACCTCTTGCTCCTCCTCTGCCTTCGCCTTGGGCTTCCACTTGTTCCCCTGTGACATTTGGGAATGCTCTCAGTAGCAGGTCTACCAATGTGCGCTTGTACTCGCGCATCTTACTATCACGCTCCAGTGCATGAAGTAAGGTGGGCACATTGTCTTTGTACCGTGGATCCAGCAGGGTGGCAACCCAGTAGTCCGCACACGTTAAAATGTGGGCAACTCTGCTGTCGTTGCGCAGGCACTGCAGCATGTAGTCGCTCATGTGTGCCAGGCTGCCCAGAGGTAAGGACAAGCTGACCTCTGTGGGAGGCGTATCGTCATCGTCCTGCGTTTCCCCCCAGCCACGCACCAGTAATGGGCCCGAGCTGCGTTGGGTGCCAGCCCGCTGTGAACCTGCTTCATCCTCATCCTCCTCCACCTCCTCCTCATCCTCGTCCTCCTCGTCCTCTAGTAGTGGGCCCTGTCTGGCCACATTTGTACCTGGCCTCTGGTGTTGCAAAAAACCTCTCTCTGAGTCACTTCGAAGAGACTGGCCTGAAAGTGCTAAAAATGACCCCTCTTCCTCCTCCTCCTCCTGGGCCACCTCCTCTTCCATCATCACCCTAAGTGTTTTCTCAAGGAGACATAGAAGTGGTATTGTAACGCTGATAACGGCGTCATTGCCACTGGCCATGTTGGTGGAGTACTCGAAACAGCGCAACAGGGCACACAGGTCTCGCATGGAGGCCCAGTTATTGGTGGTGAAGTGGGTCTGATCCGCAGTGTGACTGACCCGTGCGTGCTGCAGCTGAAACTCCACTATGGCCTGCTGCTGCTCGCACAGTCTGTCCAGCATGTGCAAGGTGGAGTTCCACCTGGTGGGCACGTCGCATATGAGGCGGTGAACGGGAAGGCCGAAGTTACGCTGTAGCGCAGACAGGCGAGCAGCGGCAGGGTGTGAACGCCGGAAGCGCGAACAGACGGCCCGCACTTTATGCAGCAGCTCTGACATGTCGGGGTAGTTGTGAATGAACTTCTGCACCACCAAATTCAGCACATGCGCCAGGCAAGGGATGTGCGTCAAACCGGCTAGTCCCAGAGCTGCAACAAGATTTCGCCCATTATCGCACACCACCAGGCCAGGCTTGAGGCTCACCGGCAGCAACCACTCGTCGGTCTGTTGTTCTATAGCCCCCCACAACTCCTGTGCGGTGTGGGGCCTGTCCCCCAAACATATGAGTTTCAGAACGGCCTGCTGATGTTTACCCCGTGCTGTGCTGAAGTTGGTGGTGAAGGTGTGTGGCTGACTGGATGAGCAGGTGGAAGAAGAGGAGGAGGAATCTGAGTAGGAGGAGGAGGAGACAGGAGGCAAAGAATGTTGCCCTGCGATCCTTGGCGGCGGAAGGACGTGCGCCAAACAGCTCTCCGCCTGGGGCCCAGCCGCCACTACATTTACCCAGTGTGCAGTTAGGGAGATATAGCGTCCCTGGCCGTGCTTACTGGTCCACGTATCTGTGCTTAGGTGGACCTTGCCACAGATGGCGTTGCGCAGTGCACACTTGATTTTATCGGACACTTGGTTGTGCAGGGAAGGCACGGCTCTCTTGGAGAAGTAGTGGCGGCTGGGAACAACATACTGTGGGACAGCAAGCGACATGAGCTGTTTGAAGCTGTCTGTGTCCACCAGCCTAAATGACAGCATTTCATAGGCCAGTAGTTTAGAAATGCTGGCATTCAGGGCCAGGGATCGAGGGTGGCTAGGTGGGAATTTACGCTATCTCTCAAATGTTTGTGAGATGGAGAGCTGAACGCTGCCGTGTGACATGGTTGAGATGCTTGGTGACGCAGGTGGTGGTGTTGGTGGTACAGCCCATGTTTGCTGGGCGGCAGGTGCCAACGTTCCTCCAGAGGCGGAGGAAGAGGCCGAGGCGGCGGCAGCAGCAGAAGAGGCCGAGGCGGCAGCAGAAGAAGAGGTAGCAGGGGGAGCCTGAGTGACTTCCTTGTTTTTAAGGTGTTTACTCCACTGCAGTTCATGCTTTGCATGCAGGTGCCTGGTCATGCAGGTTGTGCTAAGGTTCAGAACGTTAATGCCTCGCTTCAGGCTCTGATGGCACAGCGTGCAAACCACTCGGGTCTTGTCGTCAGCACATTGTTTGAAGAAGTGCCATGCCAGGGAACTCCTTGAAGCTGCCTTTGGAGTGCTCGGTCCCAGATGGCGGCGGTCAGTAGCAGGCGGAGTCTCTTGGCGGCGGGTGTTCTGATTTTGCCCACTGCTCCCTCTTTTTCTTTTGCTACGCTGTTGGCTCGGTCTCACCACTGCCTCTTCCTCCGAACTGTGAAAGTCAGTGGCACGACCTTCATTCCATGTGGGGTCTAGGACCTCATCGTCCCCTGAATCGTCTTCCACCCAGTCTTGATCCCTGACCTCCTGTTCAGTCTGCACACTGCAGAAAGACGCAGCAGTTGGCACCTGTGTTTCGTCATCATCAGAGACGTGCTGAGGTGGTATTCCCATGTCCTCATCATCAGGAAACATAAGTGGTTGTGCGTTAGTGCATTCTATCTCTTCCACCCCTGGGGAAGGGCTAGGTGGATGCACTTGGGAAACCCTGGCAGCAGAGTCTTCAAACAGCATAAGAGACTGCTGCATAACTTGAGGCTCAGACAGTTTCCCTGATATGCATGGGGGTGATGTGACAGACTGATGGGCTTGGTTTTCATGCGCCATCTGTGCGCTTTCTGCAGAAGACTGGGTGGGAGATAATGTGAACGTGCTGGATGCACTGTCGGCCACCCAATTGACTAATGCCTGTACCTGCTCAGGCCTTACCATCCTTAGAACGGCATTGGGCCCCACCAAATATCGCTGTAAATTCTGGCGGCTACTGGGACCTGAGGTAGTTGGTACACTAGGACGTGTGGCTGTGGCAGAACGGCCACGTCCTCTCCCAGCACCAGAGGGTCCACTAACACCACCACGACCATGTCCGCGTCCGCGTCCCTTACTAGATGTTTTCCTCATTGTTACCGTTCACCACAATAAGAAAAATATTATTCGGCCTGAAAGGAATCCATGTTCTTTATTATGTCAAAATGAATTCTGCTTTTTGCTGAAGTTTTGTTTCTATGTTAGGTACTAACTCTGATTGCTGGGAAACTAATATACTGTAAGGTTTCTATTCTCTGTAACCCTGAATCTTATCTCTTTGGCACTACTCCCGGACAATATTCCTAATATGGAAGTTCCGTTTTTGTTTCTATTTCTCTGAGCGTAGAATGAAACGTGTTAATATGATAGGTTAAATACATAACATACGATGATATGCTAATAAAGAGGGTAAAGCCCCCTCTATATAACCTTTGTGTATTAAAAATAAACCTCAGAGTGTTCATTCAGTACATCACTGTTGTGTCTTTCGTTACCTACTGAGTGAAGCGCTCTCCTGACGTCAGAAAGGGACTCAAACCAAGCCGATACTAGAAGTTTGGTGCCAGGGTGTCACGGCTGAGGATGGGGGAAATCCTCAGCCGTGCGATGCCAGATGATGTTATGGCTGCTCGGCCAGGACAACAGGATAGGGAGCAGGTCACCTCCTAACAGCGTCCCTAACCTGACCCTAACTCCTAGCTGCAGGGGCCAACCTTAAAGGTAGGAGGACCCGTGCGCAGGAACCTCGGATCCCTGTCTCACCCTCCGGCAGGTCCCTGGACTAGAAGTCAAGATAAGACAACCTGTTCCTTCTGAATACGGAGGAACAGGGGTCTCAATGGCCAAGCTGCAAGGAACAAGGGAACTAAAACAGACTTACGGATATGGCAGGCGAACTAAATAGTTCCACCTACCTGCCACAGCCTTGCTGACTGGACCCATGTGCACACAGGAATCCAGATCCATAAGCTGCACACCAAACAACATAAGAAAGTCCCAACAAAACATCACATAGACATCACACACAACATAACATAAAGTAAATGTGACATATGGTTTTTATGAACCACAAGGGTGGCTCTCACAGGCAGTTGGTAAACACAGGAGGCTGCTATCAGCAAGCATGCTGAAGCAACCTCCTGAGCCCTGCCAAACACCAAGGCTATATAGGCCAAAGAGGCCACACCCAACGGTAAGACACACCCAGTGACAACACACACACTGGGAAGGGAGTTAACCCCTCCAACACCAGGGAAGGGAAACACACACTTAAAGGAGAAGTGTCCAAAACACGAAACACACTGTGGCTGTAGCCGCAGGCAACGACATGGGTGGCACTCATGTCCTGGGAGTCAGCCCGAAGGCCGGGACACTGCCACCACATGTACACAACGACTAAACGTTGCCACGGGCAACCACAGTGAGGGAAAGATGTAAGTGCACACCACACATAACACAGAGTGCACACAAACATACCAAAGTGCATACAAACACGCACACAACTCCAAGGGAACCGCACACAAAGCTGTTGTCCGCGGCAACCGCACTTGAGGCTAACAACATAATGCCTCAAGCTGCGATTGAAACTACAACCCAAACCGCGGGCAACCGTATGCGGCTCCCAAGGAGTCACGGCCAAAACTGCGGCCGTGACACAGGGGTACCAAGTGGGACTCAGAGATTCCTATCAGTTTGGGGGCTCGTGTCCGGGGATTGAGAAGGTTTTCCTCATGTTCGGTAAGGAAGGCATCTGTTATTGTCCTCTGGCCGATCCGAGGACCACGTCTCGATCTAGTAAGTAGAACCTACAACTTCTAGTATAATTACTGTATCAGGGATACAGGGTACAGACTCCGGGAGTCTGGGGGAGTGACCCGGGGACTCCGGGAGTCCGCCGTGAGGATCACTCAGAGAAAATATAGTGCGCACTACATAATATTGTCTCAGGGAGACAAGGATGGAGCTTGGTTTGACTCTTTTAACGTTGTTTTAAAGTATAAGATTATTAGAGTTGAGATAAGGATACTGATGTCCGGGTGGTAAGTGTACGGACTGAAGTTCACTATTTGCATAGAGTTTTAAGGACATTGCATTGTTGTTTTACTGTGTTGCGGAGGTCTGCAATACGCCCCACCCCCGGCTGGGAGCAATCCATTAACCCGCAGATAGGTGAACACAAGCGGCAGACCAAAGCAACAAATTATATGTTTGATGAGACACTCTGATATTTTCTGATCAGACCTGAGTCCTTTGCCTAGTTGACAGCATTAATTTGTCGTATCCTTAACGCTTCAGTGCAGCCAGTCCTAGGAAAGTAGCATCATTAAAATATCAGACGGAATGGGGTCACAAGGGTCTAAAACAAATCATCCCAAACCTGAGACGGGAAAAACATGCAAAGTTTATGTTGCACGGTGTAGTCTCACAAATTACTTCCTATTTAACCCATGGGTGGATAACTTAGCTGGATGAACTGAGTTCATGCAAGCTGCTAGCCCCTTTTCCCAGGGACGGTGATAATAGCCCGTACCACATGGACATGATAAAGGGTCTTTGTCTGGGAGACAAAGAAGCATGGCCACATTTTGACCATGACCCGTCCTAGGATATGGATTACATGATACAAAGGAGTAGGGAATCCTGCAGAGTAAGTGATGTTATATGTGTAATATTATCATAAAAGACAAAAATTGTTCAATAATTTTCTTTCCCCAGCAGTGTAATGTGAGAATCCAGTTTTTAACAAGAATTATTATATTCAAGGTAAACAAGTGGAATAGACGGCTCTACTGCTCAGGTAAATGATAGAGGTGCAAGACTGCTTGGTCTGACTCACCCAGTCAGAAACATATAATAATAAGCAATAGAAGATAAGCAGGCACACTCTTAATTTGGGTTCAATGTAATTTATTTATGGTCTGTTAATATTGTAATAGATAAAGAGAGTGTGGGTATAATTGGGTAGAGATCGGGAGTGTTTGAGTGGTCACCAGTAGGTAAAGAGGTGATAGATGTCCTGAAGGAGGGTCCTGAGTAAAAATGTGATGACGAAAACCCGGGTAGGGGTCTTGGAAAAATATATATATATAATATATATGTGTGAATGGATAAATATAGAAAAATAGAAAAAATAGAACAAAAAGGGAAATATAGGAAAATAGAAAAAATAGTTTGGAAGGTGCTGGGGTGATCACCAATATGTGGGAGGTGGTATATGCCCTAAAAATGTCCAAGGAATAAATTAATAGTAAATCAATAGTGTGGTCAAGATACCTGGATAGGGGTATGTTCAAAAATAAAAATCAAATAAAAATGGTTGTGCACAAAGTCTTTCATGAATTAAAGAAATTATAGGAAAAGAGTAAAAAACCTAGAAAGACGTCCTTCATAAAAATGTATAAAAATAATGTCTTACAGTCTTTAGTAAGGTAGCCACTGTATGTAAATAAAATCAAGTAAATGATGTAAATAGTATACAGAGGATATGATCATATGTTGTCCCTTTAAATGACTCCGTTAGTAGGGTATATAGTAAATAGCAATTTGCTATTTAACAGAGGATGGTGCGTCTTCACAGGTATATTTGCCAATAGTGTATATAGCCAGTTACCAGGAACTACCATCAGAGGACCAAAAGAACACAAGCGTCAAGAAGGGTGAGTGATCTCTGTAGCCAGAGACAGTACGGGACGCCGCACTTAGGCACAGAGTAGCCCTTTCTTCCACAGAGTATTACTACTAAAGATCAGTACCATATACACTATTGGCAAATATACCTGTGAAGACGCACCATCCTCTGTTAAATAGCAAATTGCTATTTACTATATACCCTACTAACGGAGTCATTTAAAGGGACAACATATGATCATATCCTCTGTATACTATTTACATCATTTACTTGATTTTATTTACATACAGTGGCTACCTTACTAAAGACTGTAAGACATTATTTTTATACATTTTTATGAAGGACGTCTTTCTAGGTTTTTTACTCTTTTCCTATAATTTCATCAATTCATGAAAGACTTTGTGCACAACCATTTTTATTTGATTTTTATTTTTGAACATACCCCTATCCAGGTATCTTGACCACACTATTGATTTACTATTAATTTATTCCTTGGACATTTTTAGGGCATATACCACCTCCCACATATTGGTGATCACCCCAGCACCTTCCAAACTATTTTTTCTATTTTCCTATATTTCCCTTTTTGTTCTATTTTTTCTATTTTTCTATATTTATCCATTCACACATATATATTATATATATATATATATTTTTCCAAGACCCCTACCCGGGTTTTCGTCATCACATTTTTACTCAGGACCCTCCTTCAGGACATCTATCACCTCTTTACCTACTGGTGACCACTCAAACACTCCCGATCTCTACCCAATTATACCCACACTCTCTTTATCTATTACAATATTAACAGACCATAAATAAATTACATTGAACCCAAATTAAGAGTGTGCCTGCTTATCTTCTATTATTTATAAGAATTATTATATATGTACAACATTAACTAAGAACACCTGACATATAAAATGATTTGGGTTTAACAAAATGACTTTATGATTATAACATGTATATTGTCTTACAGCGACAGACCATCAGCAATTCTGGGTGTGGTGTGGAAAGCTGTGTTTGTCTGTGCTGCAAGTTTTGGGATGAAACAAAGACAATTGTGTGATTAGGTTGGAAGACAAATGATTCAGTGGAATGTGAATGGGTGTGGCTCTGAGTTGTAGTGGAGTTGAAAGTGTGAAAGAGCCCTAATGGATGCTTTAGGAGAGCTGTGTGTGCAATTCAGTTTTTATGTGTAAGGGCGTGGCTATGAGCTGTTTTGTGAAGATGAGTACATGAAATGTATATGAATGTGTATGGAGTACGATATTTGTTTTCATATAATATGCGCATTGAGAATTTTATTTTATTTTTCTTGGAAGTTTTTGGTTTTTATTGGTGCCAACAGCATTGATCAAGCTGTAAATTTTTTTTATTATTGAAGTCAATGAAAAGTTTTTATGGGCCTTTTGTGCGTTTATGTCTGTATTGTCAGATCTGTTTGTTTCAATGTTTGAAGTTATGTGTTACATGTTAAGTGTTGTGTTTCACATCAGAGCTCTGTCCTCATGGACAGCTGGGACACTAATGACAGACAGAAGGTGGACCACAGCGTCCGACTAAAAGGGGTGGACTTAGATGACTGAGAGTAGGATTCATGGTAGATAGCAGTGCAACCTCAAGTGTGTTAAGTAAAGATTTGTTCATTAAGCTTGACTTACAAGTGTCAGCCAAAAATCAGGGCATAAGAGTACACTCAGATCTCATTCCAGTCTCTACACCAGTGCCACTGATTCTTGCAAACATACAGAACCACCCAGAACTTAACAACATTAACCCTGCATTATGGTCTTCAAATGAATATGACACAGGATTCATAGATTGCACACCCTACAAAGCTACTGTAAAACCAGGTGTCATCTCAGTGTTCCAGAAACAATACCTACTGCCAAAAGAGAAACTTGATGGACTTAGGCCAATGATAAAAGAATTCCTACAAAAGGGAATCCTGGAAGAGGTGATTTCACCCTACAGCACGCCCGTGAATCCAGTGACAAAGGCAGATGGTACTACCCGCTTTGTACAGGATTTAAGGGCAATAAATAACATCATTGTGCCTATAGCCCCTGTTGTACCTGACATCACTCAATTACTATCTGCCATTCCAGCAGACGCTGTTTGGTTCAGTGTGATAGATCTGAAAAAAGCATTCTTTTCTATCCCAGTTGACAAGAAGACCAGACTAATTTTTGCTTTTTCCTTTGACAGATGTCAACTGACCTGGGGCAGAAATGCCCTAGGGATGTGCTGATTCACCTGTAGTGTACAGCATAGTCCTCCAAGCCACGTTAAAACCATGGCACCCCCCCCCAAGGTTCCGTGTTGTTGCAATACGTGGATGATTTACTGTTGTGCAGTATGTCAGTGGAGGCCAACATTGAGGATGGTATATCACTGTTACAATGGTTGTTTGAATGTGGACACAAAGTGTCATTAGGGAAAATGCAATGGTGTAAACAGCAAGTCGAATACTTGGGGTTTGTCCTGACAAAGGGGGAAAGGAGGATCAGTCCAGGGAGAGTTCAGTCTGTAGCGGGCTTGGTCACCCCGCTCTCCAGGAAGGAAATGCTATCCTTCCTTGGAATGATAAACTACTGCAGACAATGGATCCCAGACTGTTCCTACTATGATAATATCTTGAGACAGGCAACACTGCAGGACAAACCTGATTTAATAAGATGGTCTTCAGAAATGTACAATGCATTTGATTATCTGAAATGTTCATTAATGTCAAGTCCAGGATTAGGCCTCCCTGACTACAAACTTCCACATGTTTGCACGACAAAATTGTAAAACCATGGCGGGTGTATTGACACAAGAACACGGAGGCAAGTTGCGTCCTTGTGTATTTTTCTCAAAGGTAATGCCCACCCCTGTTCAAGGGATGCCGGCATGTCTGTGTTCTCTTGCAGCCTGTGCTATGATGGTAGAGTTGGCAACTCCTTTCACAATGTGACGTTACACCATTTTTGCACACTACACATGATGTTATAGGCCTACTCAAGGGCATCCACACTCAACACAGCAGGCAGCTGAGCTCATTGCACTCACTAGAGCATGTATTCTACATACTGATAGATCTGTCACCATTTATACTGATAGTAGGTACGCACATGGGGTAGTGTGGGACCATGGTATGATTTGACAGAGGAGAGGATTCACGGCAGCAGATGGTAAGGATCATGTCTCACAGGGCAATGCGCTGGCAGATAAGGTGGTGAAACGAGTGGCCAAATGCAACCCCACAGGTCCATGTAACCATTGGGAGATGCCATGTCCGGCACCTCCAACCCCTGAGATGTCGCAAATGCTTACTGATCTTCAAAGATATTCCACTGAACAGGAACAGCAAGACTGGTGTTATCCAGTATTGCAGAAAAATCCTAAGACAGGATTAGTCTGCAAAGAGGGGGTAGGATATAACAGCATTGAGAATCCTTACAGATACTCATGGGAAGGCCTTTCCCCACCCCCTGGGCAAGACGCCCAATGATAGTGCAGGAAGGTGATCTTGATTTAATAAGGGAAGAATATGTCACCAAATTGATACAGGTTCTTAATAAAACTGAGGAAAAAGTTGCTTGTAAGTCTCCCTCTCTTCCACAGGAACCCACCCACCCATACAGGGTGGGGGATGAGGTATTGATCAAAACACTGAAGAGAGGAAAATCCCAAGGTGACTTCGCATATGGCCAACCCACTACCGTGGTCGCAGTAACCAGAACAGCCGTGCTGACTGAACAGTCTCCAACTTGGATCCACGCCACCCGAGTGAAGCTTGTGAGAACAAGAGAGGAGGCAGGAACGGAGGCAGACAGCCTTGGCCTTGAAGAAGGACAAGAGGTACTAACGGGGACAGACAGCCCTGACCTCCAACAAGGCCCAGAGGTACTAACGGGGGCAGACAGCCCTGACCTCCAACATGATGAGCTCCTCACCCCTTTCTGGGAAATGGTTGAATGTACTGACTAAGATTGCTTCAATAATCTTGTTGATTTTACCAATTAGTAGTAAGGGAGAAGTAGCCGCAACTAGCAAGGGCGGCGTCATCACCTTTTGGTATAATTCATCTAACACTCACGTAGCTACCTACACCTTTTGTCTTTGTGATATATTGAAAACATGTTCATATTATAACTACTGTTCCAACAACTATGTAGAAGGACAGGACTATATATGTGTAACAGACTCATACTGGGGAAAAGGTTGTGGATACTGGGGATCAGTAGGGTGGAATACAGGGACAAAATGGGGATATAAACCAGAAAGCGCCCTCAAAAGGAGGGATAAAAATTCTAAGTCCCTTTTGACTAGAATGACACTCCTTGAGAGAGGGACGTGTTATGTGGACACCTCCTCATTGAATTATTGCAAAAAAAGGTCAGCGGAAATGAAGATTGTATTGACAATAGACAACCCTGTTAAATATGATGAAGGAGATTATGTATTGGGATGGTACTTCCATAAAATGTGGGGAGCTGAGATTTCTCAGGTAACACAAATGTTCAGACTTAGAGATATGTATAAGTCTAAGGAATACCAGCCCATCACAGGTGTCCCCAAAAACCCACTAGCCCCACATATAGTTTCTCTAAAAAACCTAAGGGCCATATCTGATCCCACATATGAGGACACTTTGGCCATGGGGACGGGTTTTTCTGATGTTAATTTGTGGCTGGAGTGGATGAAGTATAGAGCAGCCTCTGTGAATAAAAGTAACTGTTACATATGCGGTGCTGCCAGGCCACACCTAGGTACCGTACCCCTAGTGTTACCAGAAAGTGTTAAAGAATGTTTCTTGACTCTTTTTGTTAATATGTCTTATAACCACAGTGCATGTACAGAATGGAAATCAAAATACCCTCTTTTGTTAAAAAATCCTCGCCCAGGGGCAGGCATCCAGGTATATCCAGGTAACTACACATGTTACAAGGGAAGCACACATGGGAGGAATGTACAGAATTTCACCAAAGGTTATTGTCACAAATACAGCAATCTGAATATATCCCTCACTCAGAACCAAGTGTACTCCATAGGAGATGTGTACTGGATCTGTGGAGATGAAAAGATAAGATCCAGACTGGAAGGTGCCTGGAAAGGTGAATGTGCGCTTGCCAAAGCTATAATGAACATGCACATTTTTACTGAATCAGATATTATAGACAAAGGGGTGCTAAAGAGAAACAAAAGAAGCGGCCCCCTTTCAAGCTTTGATCCCCATGTGTATATAGATGCAATAGGTGTTCCAAGAGGGGTCGCAGATGAGTTCAAAGCTAGAGATCAAGTAGCCGCCGGATTTGAATCAATATTTCCCATTATTACTGTGAATAAAAATGTGGATTGGATAAATTACATATACTACAATCAGCAAAGGTTTGTAAACTATACCAGAGATGCGATACAAGGGGTAGCAGAAGAACTACAAGCGGACTCAATCATGACATTCCAGAATCGAATGGTGTTGGATATGATTCTCGCAGAGAAGGGCGGAGTGTGCCGAGTATTGATTGATCCAACCTCCTGCTGCACATACATACCAAATAATACTGGCCCCACTGGTAAGGTCACAATAGCTATAAAAAAGCTTGAAGATCTGTCAATAGAACTGAAAAAGAACTCAGGTATAAATGATCCATGGGATCAATACTTTGGGTGGTTCACAAGTTGGAAACAAGGTCTCATGCAACTAGGGATTGTCATACTAATAGTAATTGTAGTAATAGGTGTAGTAGCATTATGTGTTATTCCCTGTGTGAGACGAATGCTAGAAAAAGGGCTCTCTAATATGTCATTATATCAGACTACTGTACCCCAGGAGGATCGAAGCCCAGATGGGTATAAGAATTACCTAATATCATATAGAGAGAAAAAGGACAAGAAAGAAAAGAACCATGTAGTGTGATCCACTAAAGGTTCTAAGAGAGGATTTGAAAGGAATCCATGTTCTTTATTATGTCAAAATGAATTCTGCTTTTTGCTGAAGCTTTTTGTTTCTATGTTAGGTACTAACTCTGATTGCTGTAAAACTAATAACTGTAAGGTTTCTATTCTCTGTAACCCTGAATCTTATCTCTTTGGCACTACTCCCGGACACTATTCCTAATATGGAAGTTCCGTTTTTGTTTCTATTTCTCTGACTGTAGAATGAAATGTGTTAATATGATAGGTTAAATACATAACTTACGATGATATGCTAATAAAGAGGGTAAAGCCCCCTCTATATAACCTGTGTGCATTAAAAATAAACCTCAGAGTGTTCATTCAGTACATCACTGTTGTGTCTTTTATTACCTACTGAGTGAAGCGCTCTCCTGACGTCAGAAAAGGACTCAAACCAAGCCGATACTAGAAGTTTGGTGCCAGGGGTACCAAGTGGGACTCAGAGATTCCTATCACGGCCCAATGTATTGAATTCAAATTCAGGCCTTTTTTTACAGACACCTAACACTATCTGGCTATCTATTTAGGTACCGTATTACACTAATACAGGCACAGCAGTAACGACAGATTTAGCTGAATATAGATGTGAGGCCTATTATTTAGGCGCTGTGTGACAGGTATACGTTTACGGACAGAATTAGACTTGGATATGCACGGTAGCGTGTGAAGTTATTGAGAATGACCCTATCAGCACCTTGAATCTAATATACCCTTTTAGGGATAGATTTAAAGTAGGCCTGATACAGCAGAAACCACTAATTTTGAGAATTGCAAAATTGGGAATTGTTTTTCAACCCAGAACAAAAACTGTGCTTTGACGGACACTAAATAACTTGACCAGCTAAAACAGTAATGACAGATTTGGATGAATATAAATGTGAGGCCTATTTTTTAGGCGCTGGGTGACAGGCTCAACTTGCCCCTGATATAGTATATGGCCAAAAAATAACCAGACTGTTGATGGTTAAATGGACTTGGTGGCAGCTTGCCCCTGATGTAGGATATTGCAAAAAATAACCACACTATTGATGGTTAAATGCACTTGGTGATAGCTTGTGCTGGCGCACCACAAGCCACAAAATGGCCGCCGGTCACCCCAGAAAAAAGTGACTGAAAAACACTCTGGGCAGCCTAAAAACAGTGAGCAATTGAATAGCAGCACTTCAATGATCCACAGCTGTAGATCGATCACAGAATGAAGTCTTTTGGAGGAGTTAATCTGCCTAATCTCGCCCTAACGTCGCAGCTGCAACCTCTCCCTACACTTGTATCAGCAGAGTGACGTGCAGTGCTACGTGACCCAAGCTTATATAGAGGCTGGGTCACATGCTGCACTGGCCAATCACAGCCATGCCAATAGTAGACATGGCTGTGACGGCCTCTTGGGGCAAGTAGTATGACGCTTGTTGATTGGCTGCTTTGCAGCCTTTCAAAAAGCGCCAAGAAAGCGCCGAACACCGAACTCGAACCCGGACTTTTATGAAAACTATACAGTTCGGGTTCGCTCATCCCTAATCATGTGTACTAATTTCAAAAAAACGCGAATATTCAAAATTACGAATATATATCACTATATCACCCAAAAACTGAAAACATTATGGCTCTCAGACTATGGAAACACTAAAACATGATTTTTTTGCTTCAAAAATGAAGTCATTGTGTAAAACTTACATAAATAAAAAAAAGTATATATATTAGGTATCGCAGCGTCCGTATCGACCGACTCTATAAAAATATCACATGACCTAACCTTTAAGATGAACTCCGTAAAAAATAAAAATTTAAACTGTGCTAAATAAACAATTTTTGTCACCTTACATCACAAAAAGTGTAATAACAAGCGATTAAAAAGTCACAAGCACCCCAAAATAGTGCCAATAAAACCGTCATCTCATCCCGCAAAAATCATACCCTACCCAAGGTAATCGCCCAAAAACTGAAAAAATTATGGCTCTCAGGCTATGGAAACACTAAAACATGATTTTTTTTGTTTAAAAAAAGAAATCATTGTGTAAAACTTACATAAATAAAAAAAAAGTATACATATTAGATATCGTCGCATCCGTGACAACCTGGTCTATAAAAATACTACATGATCTAACCTGTCAGATGAATGTTGAAAATAACAAAAAATAAAAACGGTGCCAAAACAGCTATTTCTTGTTACCTTGCCTCACAAAAAGTGTAATATAGAGCAACCAAAAATCATATGGACCCTAAACTAGTACCAACAAAACTGCCACCCTATCCCGTAGTTTCTAAAATGGGGTCACTTTTTTGGAGTTTCTACTCTAGGGGTGCATCAGGGGGGCTTCAAATGGGACGGTGTAAAAAAAAACAGTCCAGCAAAATCTGCCTTCCAAAGACCGTATGTCATTCCTTTCCTTTTGTGCCCTGCCGTGTGCCCGTACAGTGGTTTACGACCACATATGGGATGTTTCTGTAAACTACAGAATCAGTACCATAAATATTGAGTTTTGTTTGGCTGTTAACCCTTGCTTTGTAACTGGAAAAAAATTATTAAAATGGAAAATCTGCCAAAAAAGTGAAATATTGAAATTGTATCTCTATTTTCCATTAATTCTTGTGGAACACCTAAAGGGTTAACGACGTTTGTAAAATCAGTTTTGAATACTTTGAGGGGTGTCGTTTCTTAGATGGGGTCACTTTTATGGAGTTTCTTCTCTAGGGGTGCATCAGGGGGGCTTCAAATGGGACATGGTGTAAAAAAAAACTGTCCAGCAAAACCTGCCTTCCAAAAACCATATGGCATTCCTTTCCTTCTGCGCCCTGCCGTGTGCCCGTACAGCAGTTTACGACCACATATGGGGTGTTTCTGTAAACTAAAGAATCAGGGCCATAAATATTGAGTTTTGTTTGGCTGTTAACCCTTGCTTTGTAACTGGAAAAAAATTATTAAAATGGAAAATCTGCCAAAAAAGTGAAATTTTTAAATTGTATCTCTATTTTCCATTAATCTTGTGGAACACCTAAAGGGTTAACAAAGTTTGTAAAATCAGTTTTGAATACCTTGAGGGGTGTAGTTTATAGAATGGGGTCATTTTTGGGTGGTTTCTATTATGTAAGCCTCGCAGAGTGACTTCAGACCTGAACTGGTCCCTAAAAATTGGGTTTTTGAAAATTTCTGAAAAATTTCAAGATTTGCTTCTAAACTTCTAAGCCTTGTAACATCCCCAAAAAATAAAATATCATTCCCAAAATGATCCAAGCATGATGTAGACCTATGGGGAATGTAAAGTAATAACTATTTTTGGAGGTATTACTATGTATTATAGAAGTAGAGAAATTGGAACTTGGAAATTTGCTATTTTTTACAAATTTGGGGTAAATTTGGTATTTTTTTATAAATAAAAATGAATTTTTTAGACTTTATATTACTAGTGTCATGAAGTACAATATCTGACGAAATAACAATCTCAGAATGGCCTGGATAAGTCAAAGTGTTTTAAAGTTATCAGCACTTAAAGTGACACTGGTCAGATTTGCAAGTCCTCAAGGTGAAATTGGGCTGAGTCCTTAAGGGGTTAATGGAGCAGAAGATTGATGCCTGCCTTGAGGGAGACCCCCTTGTAGGTTGCATAAGCTAAATGTGAATTCTGATCAAGATCCATGTAACTGAAGTCTAGTCTAGTTGAGAGGAAACAAATCTAAGGAAGACATCTCTTCCACACCAGCCAAGCTAAAGCCTGCATGAACCAGCAAAGCCAAATGGATCTGGTGTCATGAACACCAGGGACCCTGCCTCACCGACACCTTAAAAACCATTCCACAAAGGGCACCTCAGCCATCATCAGACGGGAGTCCCTGGACAACAGAGTGTGCCCCGAAGGAACTGGTGCTGTCCTTCCATTAACTGCATGTTAGCCCAGGGAGCTTTACAGAACCGTGAGTAAACAACTACTACACCCATCGGCCCACCGCAATCTCATATTTCCCCTGCAGTCCGGTCGCTGCACACCGTATCATACAAAAGTATTTTGTATTGCAATATTATATTATTCTGTAATATATATGTATCACTATGCAGCAACCAACATTCGTGGCTTTTTTTGTTATTATTACATAGTTACATAGTTGTTGTTAAGGTTGGAAAAAGACAAAAGTCCATCAAGTCCAACATGTAATCCTACTATTGATCGACGGAACAATTTATTTAATATAAAATTGATAAATAATATTGACAAAAATATTTCATATCTGGAACAAAGATGAACATCACTCAGAATGACAGCTCCTGCACAGGGCTGCACTGAGTAGTACGGAGCTGCACAACCTCAATGTGCCGCCTTAAAGCCATTCTTGGATTTTGTGTGTCCTGCATCTTCCCCTAGAAACAATAGTTCCTTATAGTGTTGAGTATGAATATTCGAATCGCAAATTTTAATTGCGAATATCGCCACTTTGAGAATTCACGAATATTTTGAAAATAGTGCTATATATTTGTATTCACGAATATGCTAATTGCGAATTTAGGGTTGATCGCGAATATTCTAAATCGCTAATTTTTATCGCAAATATATTACATTGCCGATTTTTGCAATCAAGTAAATAATAAATGGAGATCACAAATTCTCGAATTTGCTAATTTATGGCGAAGTTTCGGCCAAAAATTAGCAAAATATTGCAAATTCGAATATTGTCTATGCCGCTCATCACTAGTTCCTTATACTGTACGTCTACTGTTCCTGCCATTATAATCATCACCTTATTCCAAATATAATATATTATACAGTTGCCAACATTGCGTGCCCCCCCCAGTGTATCAAAATCACTTGTCATCCTATGAATATAATTACACATACAGTACAGACCAAAAGTTTGGACACACCTTCTCATTCAAAGAGTTTTCTTTATTTTCATGACTATGAAGGCATCAAAACTATGAATTAACACATGTGGAATTATATACATAACAAACAAGTGTGAAACAACTGAAAATATGTCATATTCTAGGTTCTTCAAAGTAGCCACCTTTTGCTTTGATTACTGCTTTGCACACTCTTGGCATTCTCTTGATGAGCTTCAAGAGGTAGTCCCCTAAAATGGTTTTCACTTCACAGGTGTGCCCTGTCAGGTTTAATAAGTGGGATTTCTTGCCTTGTAAATGGGGTTGGGACCATCAGTTGCGTTGAGGAGAAGTCAGGTGGATACACAGCTGATAGTCCTACTGAATAGACTGTTAGAATTTGTATTATGGCAAGGAAAAATCAGCTAAGTAAAGAAAAACGAGAGGCCATCATTACTTTAAGAAATGAAGGTCAGTCAGCCGAAAAAATTGGGAAAACTTTGAAAGTAAGGGCTATTTGACCATGAAGGAGAGTGATGGGGGGCTGCGCCAGATGACCTGGCCTCCACAGTCACCGGACCTGAACCCAATCAAGATGGTTTTGGGTGAGCTGGACCGCAGAGTGAAGGCAAAAGGGCCAACAAGTGCTAAGCATCTCTGGGAACTCCTTCAAGATTGTTGGAAGACCATTTCAGGGGACTACCTCTTGAAGCTCATCAAGAGAATGCCAAGAGTGTGCAAAGCAGTAATCAAAGCAAAAGGTGGCTTCTTTGAAGAACCTAGAATATGACATATTTTCAGTTGTTTCACACTTGTTTGTTATGTATATAATTCCACATGTGTTAATTCATAGTTTTGATGCCTTCATAGTCATGAAAATAAAGAAAACTCTTTGAATGAGAAGGTGTGTCCAAAATTTTGGTCTGTACTGTATACGCAGTACCGTATGTCAAGAATTTTTGTTATTTTTACTGTCAGATTGAATACAATTCTAACAGAAGAATTTGAAACTGAAATCATGCCGAGGTGTGGGAGAGGGGTCCTGAATCTCTTAATGAGCTCTATTGCCACCCTGTGCCCTAAGATACAAGTAAAATATACTCACTGGCAGGAAACTTTCGATGCCCCAGCAGTCTGTATTGTGGTTCCTTTGCTCCAAGTCACTCTTGGCAATAGATGTGATCTTGTCCAAAGGAAAGAGGCAATGTTATCTCAGTCTTCTTATAGAGGAATCTTCCTCTATGCTACATTATGTAGCCATGGTGAAGTCATCCTGCTCCCCATGAGACATCCTCTCTGAGGAGTTTATGAACTTTTATGTAAGTTTGTGAACTTTTATGTAAGTTGGTGAACTTTTATGAGTTTATTTCTGTGAAGATATAATTTCATCCTATAAACGCAGGTAGTTTATGCTTTAGACACTAGAATGTCAATGCAAGATAGCCATTCCTTACATTCAAGCACTTCTAAAATGAATATCCTCTTTGTTATAGTTTTTAAGTCATGGTTAGAGTTGAGCGAACACCTGGATGTTCGGGTTCGAGAAGTTCAGCCGAACTTCCCGGAAATGTTCGGGTTCGGGATCCGAACCAGATCCGAACTTCGTGGATAGGGAAATGAATTAAAATAAAAATAAAAAAAATAAAAATTAACCAATATCAATTGGACAGAGGTCCCATAGCAGAGAATCTGGCTTCACGTCAGCAGAGAATCAGTCTCTTCATGCAATAGCAAAGAATCTGGCTTCATGTCAGCAGAGAATCAGTCTCTTCATGCCATAGCAGAGAATCTGGCTTCATGTCAGCACAGAATCTGTCTTCATGTCATAGCAGAGAATCAGGCTTCACGTCACCCACCACTGGAACAGGCCACTGTCACACATTTAGGCCCTGGCACCCAGACAGAGGAGAGAGGTCCCGTAACAGAGAATCTGGCCTTATGTCAGCACAGAATCAGTCTTCATGTCATAGCAGAGAATCAGGCTTCACGTCACCCACCACTGGAACAGGCCACTGTCACACATTTAGGCCCAGGCACCCAGGCAGAGGAGAGAGGTCCCGTAACAGAGAATCTGGCCTTATGTCAGCACAGAATCAGTCTTCATGTCATAGCAGAGAATCAGGCTTCACGTCACCCACCACTGGAACAGGCCACTGTCACACATTTAGGCCCCGACACCCAGACAGAGGAGAGGTTCATTCAACTTTGGGTTGCCCCGCAATATAATGGTAAAATGAAAATAAAAATAGGATTGAATGAGGAAGTGCCCTGGAGTACAATAATATATTGTTAAGGGGAGGTAGTTAATATCTAATCTGCACAAGGGATGGACAGGTCCTGTGGGATCCATGCCTGGTTCATTTTTATGAACGTCAGCTTGTCCACATTGGCTGTAGACAGGCGGCTGCGTTTGTCTGTAATGACGCCCCCTGCCGTGCTGAATACACGTTCAGACAAAACGCTGGCCGCCGGGCAGGCCAGCACCTCCAAGGCATAAAAGGCTAGCTCTGGCCACGTGGACAATTTGGAGACCCAGAAGTTGAATGGGGCCGAACCATCAGTCAGAACGTGGAGGGGTGTGCACAGGTACTGTTCCACCATGTTATTGAAATGTTGCCTCCTGCTAACACGTTCCGTATCAGTGGTGGTGCAGTTAGTTGTGGCGTGGTGACAAAACTTTTCCACATCTCTGCCATGCTAACCCTGCCCTCAGAGTAGCTGGCCGTGACACAGCTGCGTTGGCGACCTCTTGCTCCTCCTCTGCCTTCGCCTTGGGCTTCCACTGGTTCCCCTGTGACATTTGGGAATGCTCTCAGTAGCGCGTCTACCAACGTGCGCTTGTACTCGCGCATCTTCCTATCACGCTCCAGTGTGGGAAGTAAGGTGGGCACATTGTCTTTGTACCGGGGATCCAGCAGGGTGGCAACCCAGTAGTCCGCACACGTTAAAATGTGGGCAACTCTGCTGTCATTGCGCAGGCACTGCAGCATGTAGTCGCTCATGTGTGCCAGGCTGCCCAGAGGTAAGGACAAGCTGTCCTCTGTGGGAGGCGTATCGTCATCGTCCTGCGTTTCCCCCCAGCCACGCACCAGTAGAGGGCCCGAGCTGCGTTGGGTGCCAGCCCGCTGTGAACCTGCTTCATCCTCATCCTCCTCCACCTCCTCCTCATCCTCGTCCTCCTCATCCTCTAGTAGTGGGCCCTGTCTGGCCACATTTGTACCTGGCCTCTGGTGTTGCAAAAAACCTCTCTCTGAGTCACTTCGAAGAGACTGGCCTGAAAGTGCTAAAAATGACCCCTCTTCCTCCTCCTCCTCCTGGGCCACCTCCTCTTCCATCATCACCCTAAGTGTTTTCTCAAGGAGACATAGAAGTGGTATTGTAACGCTGATAACGGCGTCATCGCCACTGGCCATGTTGGTGGAGTACTCGAAACAGCGCAACAGGGCACACAGGTCTCGCATGGAGGCCCAGTCATTGGTGGTGAAGTGGGTCTGATCCGCAGTGTGACTGACCCGTGCGTGCTGCAGCTAAAACTCCACTATGGCCTGCTGCTGCTCGCACAGTCTGTCCAGCATGTGCAAGGTGGAGTTCCACCTGGTGGGCACGTCGCATATGAGGCGGTGAGCGGGAAGGCCGAAGTTACGCTGTAGCGCAGACAGGCGAGCAGCGGCAGGGTGTGAACGCCGGAAGCGCGAACAGACGGCCCGCACTTTATGCAGCAGCTCTGACATGTCGGGGTAGTTGTGAATGAACTTCTGCACCACCAAATTCAGCACATGCGCCAGTCAAGGGATGTGCGTCAAACCGGCTAGTCCCAGAGCTGCAACGAGATTTCGCCCATTATCGCACACCACCAGGCCAGGCTTGAGGCTCACCGGCAGCAACCACTCGTCGGTCTGTTGTTCTATAGCCCCCCACAACTCCTGTGCGGTGTGGGGCCTGTCCCCCAAACATATGAGTTTCAGAACGGCCTGCTGATGTTTACCCCATGCTGTGCTGAAGTTGGTGATGAAGGTGTGTGGCTGACTGGATGAGCAGGTGGAAGAAGAGGAGGAGGAAGCTGAGTAGGAGGAAGAGGAGACAGGAGGCAAAGAATGTTGCCCTGCGATCCTTGGCGGCGGAAGGACGTGCGCCAAACAGCTCTCCGTCTGGGGCCCAGCCGCCACTACATTTACCCAGTGTGCAGTTAGGGAGATATAGCGTCCCTGGCCGTGCTTACTGGTCCACGTATCTGTGCTTAGGTGGACCTTGCCACAGATGGCGTTGCGCAGTGCACACTTGATTTTATCGGACACTTGGTTGTGCAGGGAAGGCACGGCTCTCTTGGAGAAGTAGTGGCGGCTGGGAACAACATACTGTGGGACAGCAAGCGACATGAGCTGTTTGAAGCTGTCTGTGTCCACCAGCCTAAATGACAGCATTTCATAGGCCAGTAGTTTAGAAATGCTGGCATTCAGGGCCAGGGATCGAGGGTGGCTAGGTGGGAATTTACACTTTCTCTCAAATGTTTGTGAGATGGAGAGCTGAACGCTGCCGTGTGACATGGTTGAGATGCTTGGTGACGCAGGTGGTGGTGTTGGTGGTACATCCCATGTTTGCTGGGCGGCAGGTGCCAACGTTCCTCCAGAGGCGGAGGAAGAGGCCGAGGCGGCGGCAGCAGCAGAAGAGGCCGAGGCGGCAGCAGCAGAAGAGGTAGCAGGGGGAGCCTGAGTAACTTCCTTTTTTTTAAGGTGTTTACTCCACTGCAGTTCATGCTTTGCATGCAGGTGCCTGGTCATGCAGGTTGTGCTAAGGTTCAGAACGTTAATGCCTCGCTTCAGGCTCTGATGGCACAGCGTGCAAACCACTCGGGTCTTGTCGTCAGCACATTGTTTGAAGAAGTGCCATGCCAGGGAACTCCTTGAAGCTGCCTTTGGGGTGCTCGGTCCCAGATGGCGGCAGTCAGTAGCAGGCGGAGTCTCTTGGCGGCGGGTGTTCTGATTTTGCCCACTGCTCCCTCTTTTGCTACGCTGTTGGCTCGGTCTCACCACTGCCTCTTCCTCCGAACTGTGAAAGTCAGTGGCACGACCTTCATTCCATGTGGGGTCTAGGACCTCATTGTCTGTCACTACCCCTATCCCAGCAGCGGTCGTGTCGCACCAGACGGAGGGGAAGGGGGACCCTTATCTACGGATGGAAATAGTATGGCCACCCCTGACTAACCCTAAGCTGGCACCTGTCTGCCCTGATACCCTAGACGGGGTGTGAACCCGTGCGGCGAGCAGGATGCCTAAAACCCTCAGTCACCCTAACAAGCCTAGGGTGGGGAAAGGCCGATGGGAGCACTAGTCACCATCACTCATGTCTAGGAGAACAGCAGGGGAAGACAGCAACAAACAAACGTATATCAGAGATAGACTTATCCAGTCACGAGCAGAGAAGGCGATCCCAATCACGACAGTCCACGCCGGACAAGAGCTCCACAGCAACACCATCAAACGATCTCCTTCAAAGGTCAGAATAGAACTGGAAGTAAGGACTATATCTGGCAATGACTGCAAGTGAAACTGAAACTAATATAGTAGCTGGGAGTGGCAGACAGGACTCACCTGAGAAGGATGCCTACAAACTCCCAGTTTTGACAATAAGGTTCACAAGGCAAAACCCAGATGACATACCCTGAACCACGGAGCAAACTCACAAGCTATCGCGAGTAGCAAGTCGCTGCGAACTTCTCCTCCCAGACCTGGGAGCTATGAAAAGCCTGAATGAGTCTGTCCGCTTTTATCTCTGATGCTGGAACCCACATTCTCTCTTCGGAACCATAACCCTTCCAGTGCACCAGGTACTGAAGAGAGCGGCGAACATATCGTGAATCAACAATCTTTTATACCTGAAACTCAAGACTGCCATCAACAACCACCGGTGGAGGCGGTAGTGGCAATGGTTCAGGGGGTTCTACATATCTCTTAAGCAGAGATCTGTGGAAGACATTATGGATCCTTAGAGTCTGAGGTAGCTCCAGACGAAAAGCCACCGGGTTAATGATCTTAATTACCCTATAAGGACTAATAAATCTCAGACCTAATTTCCACGAGGGAACCTTCAACTTGATATTTCTGGTAGACAACCACACCAAGTCATTCACCCCAAGGTCCGGACCTTCAGAGCGCCTCCTATCAGCCACACGTTTGTATCTACCACCCATTCTCTTCAAACTTTCTTGCACACTCTGCCACACTGAAGAAAGTGAAGACGCAAATCGTTCCTCATCAGGAATCCCAGACGGCCCCCCCTCACTAAACGTACAAAACTGAGGATGGAAACCATATGCACCAAAAAATGGTGACTTATCGGTGGATTCTTGACGACGATTATTAATGGCAAATTCGGCTAACGGTAAATAAAATGACCATTCCTTCTGATTTTCAGAAACAAAGCATCTCAAATATGTCTCTGGGTTTTGATTGGTACGTTCAGTCTGACCGTTGGACTGTGGATGGAAAGATGAAGAAAACGACAGATGAACCCCTAAACGAGAACAAAAAGCTTTCCAAAATTTAGAAACGAATTGGGTACCACGATCCGAAACAATATCGGAAGGGACCCCGTGAAGTTTCACGATGTGGTCAATAAAAACCTGAGCCAGTGTGTTAGCATTAGGCAATGCGGCAAGAGCAATAAAGTGCACCATTTTACTGAATCTGTCAACAACTACAAGAATAACAGTCTTCCCCGCTGATACTGGTAGATCCGTAATGAAATCCATTGATAGGTGCGTCCAAGGCCTGTTGGGGATGGCTAGAGGTAAAAGACGCCCAGCCGGACGAGTATGATCTACCTTAGAACGAGCACAGGTAGCACATGCATTCACAAAATTCAACACCTCCTGGCGCCACTTAGGCCACCAGAACCGACGAGACACTAATTCAGAGGTTGCCCTAGTACCTGGGTGTCCTGCCAGTGTGGAGTTATGGTGTTCTTTTAGTATCTCCAGTCGTAAATTTTCTGGCACAAACAGTTTACCCGAGGGGCAGGAGGCCGGGGCATCCCCTGAGCTTCCAACACCCTCCCCTCTAAACCTGAGTGTAATGCAGAGACCACCACCCCCTTTTTCAAAATGGGCTCTGGTACCTCAACATCCCCCCCTCCAGGAAAACTTCGAGACAATGCATCCGCCTTAGTATTTTTTGCCCCCGGGCGATAGGTTATTACAAAATTAAACCTAGTAAAAAATAACGACCACCGAGCCTGTCTAGGGGTGAGACGTTTAGCAGACTCCAGATATAATAAGTTTTTGTGATCAGTAATCACCGTGACGGGATGAACCGCCCCCTCCAAAAAATGACGCCACTCCTCAAAAGCCAACTTAATAGCCAAAAGTTCCCTGTTGCCAATATTATAGTTCCTTTCTGCAGTAGACAATTTCTTCGAAAAGAAAGCACACGGACGCCATTCACCAGGGGACGGGCCCTGAGATAGTACCGCTCCCACCCCCACCTCTGATGCGTTAACCTCTACAATAAAAGGAAGCGAGACATCTGGCTGTACGAGAATAGGGGCCGAGGTGAATCTCTCCTTCAGAGATGCAAAGGCAGTTTTGGCTGCATGTGACCATTTGGAAAAATCGGATCCCTTTCGGGTCATGTCCGTCAGTGGTTTGACCACCAAGGAATAGTTCTTTATAAATTTTCTATAAAAATTGGCAAACCCCAGGAAGCGTTGCAATGCCTTCAGGTTCTCAGGCAGATCCCAGTCTATAATCGCCCGGACTTTCTCTGGATCCATGCGGAAACCTGAATCTGACAACACATACCCCAGAAATGGCAGTTCTTTTACGGCGAACACACATTTTTCTAACTTAGCAAACAATTTGTTGGCCCTTAATATCTGCAGCACTTGTCTCACATGGATCTTATGTGTATCCAGATCCGGGGAATAGACCAGGATGTCATCAAGATATATCACAACAAATCTCCCGATAAGGTGACTAAAAATATCGTTGACAAAATGTTGGAATACCGCAGGCGCATTAGTAAGACCAAATGGCATGACCAGATTTTCATAATGCCCTTCCGGAGTATTAAAAGCCGTCTTCCACTCATCCCCCTCTTTGATGCGAACCAGGTTATAGGCTCCTCTGAGATCCATTTTGAAGAACCATTTAGCACCAGCGACCTGATTAAAGAGGTTCGGGAATGAGAGGAAGAGGATAGGGATCTCGGATAGTTATCCGGTTTAATTCCCGGAAATCCAGGCAAGGACGTAGGCCCCCATCTTTCTTTTTAACGAAAAAGAACCCTGCAGCCACAGGTGAAGAAGAGGGTCTGATGTGTCCCTTAGCCAAACTCTCCGAAATATAATCTTTCATAGCCTTCCTCTCCGGGCCGGAAAGATTGTATAACCGGGTTTTAGGTAGTTTTGCCCCAGGTAATAGATTAATCGGGCAATCATATGGACGATGAGGTGGTAACCCCTGACAACCCTTCTTAGAGAACACATCCATAAAATCTGACAGAAAGGCAGGTAAAGATGTTACAGAGAGTGTAGAGCACCTACTACTGCAGTTGTCCTTACAATGTTCATTCCACTCCACAATCTCCCCGGCCTGCCAATCCACCACTGGATTGTGAGTCACCAGCCAGGGAAGCCCCAATACCATAGGAGCCGGAAGACCGTCCAGGACATAACAAGAGATATGCTCTTTATGGAGGTCCCCTACCTGCAGATGGATATTATGGATGATCTGAGTTAACTCTTTCTGAGTAAGAGGGGAGGAGTCGAGGCAAAAACAAAGTTCTGCGTATCGGTTCCGGAGTAAAACCCAGAGCCTGAGCAAACCGTGAATCCACCAAGTTGACCCCCGCCCCACTGTCCAAAAAGACGGAACAGATCTCAGTCTTATTGCCCGCCTCAACGGTAGCGGACAACAAAAACTGAGACATGCGTATGGAGGAAACGAATACGCCCAGACTGTTCTCCTCCGCACAATCTGGGGACTCTAGTTTTCCGGCGGCTCCTTTGTTTGTGGTCTCTTGTGTTCTGAGGGACAAACCTTTACAAAATGACCCCTCCCCCCACAACGAAAACAACCCTCTGACCTACGGCGGAACTTAGGAGGATTCACCCGTCTAGTGGCGCCCCCTATTTGCATTGGTTCGACTGGATCATAACAAACCGATCCCTGCCCTATAGAGGCCTCCATAAAATTTAATAGTCTCTCCCTGAGTCGTCTGTCGATTCTTATGGACAGAGACATAGCAGCCTCCAGAGACCCAGGGACCTCGTATACCGCCAGCGCGTCTTTTAATTTTTCAGACAACCCCTGGCAGAACTGACTCCTAAGGGCCGAGTCGTTCCATAACGTATCAGTAGCCCACCTACGGAATTCGGAACAATATAGTTCAGCAGACCGGTTCTCTTGCCGAAGTCTACGTAGCTTAGACTCAGCCAGTGAGACCCTGTCCGGGTCATCATATACTAGACCCAGGGCTCAGGTAAAGCCACTTTTGGCTCAGGAGTACCTTGGTTTCCCGTAGCAACAGTGGAACCCAAGGATGGCTACTGCTGCTGCAGCACTGTTGCTTTTAATCCTGCCACTTTAAGGGATAATCCCTGTAATTGTTTCGCCAAAACTGTAACCGGATCCATAGTGGAACAGAAAAATACAAAGCAAAACAGCAAGCAAAAAAAAAAAAAGAAATGTCACTTTTTTTTTTTAAAGGCCAGATATACTGTCACGACCGCTATCCCAGCAGCGGTCGTGGCGCACCAGACTGAGGGGAAGGGGGACCCTTATCTACGGATGGAAATAGTATGGCCACCCCTGACTAACCCTAAGCTGGCACCTGTCTGCCCTGATACCCTAGACGGGGTGTGAACCCGTGCGGCGAGCAGGATGCCTAAACCCTCAGTCACCCTAACAAGCCGCGAGTGGGGAAAGGCCGATGGGAGCACTAGTCACCATCACTCATGTCTAGGAGAACAGCAGGGGAAGACAGCAACAAACAAACGTATATCAGAGATAGACTTATCCAGTCACGAGCAGAGAAGGCGATCCCAATCACGACAGTCCACGCCGGACAAGAGCTCCACAGCAACACCATCAAACGATCTCCTTCAAAGGTCAGAATAGAACTGGAAGTAAGGACTATATCTGGCAATGACTGCAAGTGAAACTGAAACTAATATAGTAGCTGGGAGTGGCAGACAGGACTCACCTGAGAAGGATGCCTACAAACTCCCAGTCAGGACAAAAAGGTTCACAAGGCAAAACCCAGATGACATACCCTGAACCACGGAGCAAACTCACAAGCTATCGCGAGTAGCAAGTCGCTGCGACCTTCTCCTACCAGACTGCACACTGCAGAAAGACGCAGCAGTTGGCACCTGTGTTTCGTCATCATCAGAGACGTGCTGAGGTGGTATTCCCATGTCCTCATCATCAGGAAAAATAAGTGGTTGTGTGTTAGTGCATTCTATCTCTTCCACCCCTGGGGAAGGGCTAGGTGGATGCCCTTGGGAAACCCTGGCAGCAGAGTCTTCAAACAGCATAAGAGACTGCTGCATAACTTGAGGCTCAGACAGTTTCCCTGATATGCATGGGGGTGATGTGACAGACCGATAGGCTTGGTTTTCATGCACCATCTGTGCGCTTTCTGCAGAAGACTGGGTGGGAGATAATGTGAACGTGCTGGATCCACTGTCGGCCACTCAATTGACTAATGCCTGTACCTGCTCAGGCCTTACCATCCTTAGAACGGCATTGGGCCCCACCAAATATCGCTGTAAATTCTGCTGGCTACTGGGACCTGAGGTAGTTGGTTCACTAGGACGTGTGGCTGTGGCAGAACGGCCACGTCCTCTCCCAGCACCAGAGGGTCCACTAACACCACCACGACCATGTCCACGTCCGCGTCCCTTATTAGATGTTTTCCTCATTGTTCCCGTTCACCACAATTTTGAGAATGGCATATTTGGGAATAGTTTTTCAACCCAGAACAAAAACTGTGCTTTTACAGTCACTACAAATAACTTGACCAGCTAAAACTGTGCAGATTTGGTTGAATAGAAATGTGAGGCCTATTTTTTTTTGCGCTGTGTGACAGGTATACGTTTAATCACAGAATTAGACTTGTATCTGCACGGTAGCGTGTGTGTTAAGTTTTTCTGAATGACACTATCAGCACCTTGAATCTAAGATATCCTTTTTGGGATAGATTTAAAGTAGGCCTGATATAGCAGAAACTACTAATTTTGAGAATGGCAAATTTGGGAATAGTTTTTCAACCCAGAACAAAAACTGTGCTTTTACGGTCACTACAAATAACTTGACCAGCTAAAACAGTACAGATTTGGAGGAATATAAATGTCAGGTCTATTTTTTAGGCGCTGGGTGACAGGCTCAACTTGCCCCTGATGTAGTATATGGCCAAAAAATAACCACACTGTTGATGGTTAAATGCCTTTGGGTGACACAGGCTCAGCCTGCACCTGATGTAGTATATGGCCAAAAAATAACCAGACTGTTGATGGTTAAATGCACTTCGGTGACACAGGCTCAGCCTGCAGCTGATGTAGGATATAGCAAAAAATAACCACACTATTGATGGTTAAATGCACTTGGTGGCAGCTTGTGCTGGCGCACCACAAGCCACAAAATGGCCGCCGATCACCCCAGAAAAAAGTGATATAAAAATGCTCTGGGCAGCCTAAAAAAAGTGAGCAATTCAATATTAGCACTTCAATGATCCACAGCTGGAGATCGATCACAGAATGAAGTCTTTTGGAGGAGTTAATCTGCCTAATCTCGCCCTAACGTCGCAGCAGCAACCTCTCCCTACGCTTGTATCAGCAGAGTGACGTGCAGCGCTACGTGACCCAAGCTTATATAGAGGCTGGGTCACATGCTGCACTGGCCAATCACAGCCATGCCAATAGTAGGCAAGGCTGTGATGGCCTCTTGGGGCAAGTAGTATGACGCTTGTTGATTGGCTGCTTTGCAGCCTTTCAAAAAGCGCCAAGAAAGCGCCGAACACCGAACCCGAACCCGGACTTTTACGAAAATGTTCGGGTTCGGGTCCGTGTCACTATACAGTTCGGGTTCGCTCATCCCTAGTCATGGTGATTAGAGATGAGCAAAGTTATGAAAAAGTTGATCCTGCTGCCTTGCCGAATTTCACAAAGAAATTTGATTTGTGACAAATTACTTTGCCATGAAACCCATTCCTTTGTATGCAGCAGGCGCAACAGCAATTGTGCCGGCCCCTGTCATTGAACCCCTTAGATGCCACATTCATCGCTAATCATGGCATCTGATCCTACAATTTAGGTCTTTCAAGGGTTAATCAGGGTAGAAAAATAAATACTCTCATCCGCCAACTAGGGATGAGAGAATCGGATCACGGATTCGGAGATTCGCCTTCTGAGTCAGACATCGTACCTTTAGGGCTCAGGATGTTCCCCCTGCTCCTCCTCCTTTCAGCCCCAGAGAAGACTGTCATTTGGGTCCTCTGTGTCTACACTGCCCCCTCCTAGTGGTACGCCTTCTTTTTTTTTTACCTAAGAAGAGGTCACCAAACCCCACCACACACTCTGGCAAATAGTCTGTCTTGAGAGTCCTGATGACTATTTAGAGAGCAGTCAGCTTTTGGATTGCCCGGAAGTGGAGATTCGTGGGGAAGTGAGGGACCTCGTGCACAGTGGTAGTATTAGTGGTGGCACCCATAGCCAGGGTGGTGGACGTAGTGGCAGTGGTGGCACATTCCGAGCGGGGAATGTACTGGTGGGCCACGGAGCTCAACATGAGCTATCACAGTCTGATAAAAGTATTGTGGAGGTTGAGGAGTCTGATAATCATGATTGTGTGTTAGACAGGACCTGGGAGCCGGATTGGGGTGGTGAGGAGAAGTTAACATCAAAGGACGAGGACAGTGGTAGTGGCAACAACAAACAACTGAGGCGAAGTAGGGCCAGACCTGCTTTAGAAACTGGGGAGGCTGCAAGTATCCTCAGGGGTGAAGCGTGTAAGGTCTATGGCAAGTTCGGCCACCTCTGGATGGAGTGGGTGAAAATTTGGTGTCTGGAAGTTCTTTCCCAATCTGCCAGAAGATAGCAGCACTGCCCTGTGCAGGCTCTTCAAGCAGCAATTGAGCTACTTCTTCCAGGCTCCCTTGCAGCAGCCAGTCTGCATCCTTGGGCAGTACTAGGCCTTTCACACCCTCCTCATCATCCATGTGTGGTTCTCCAGCTCCTCCTCCTCCTCCACTCCGTCATACTTGTCAGGCATCAATAATAAAATGCGTGGCCAAGAAGCAAGTTTATGCACCCAGCAATCCCACGGTGCGCCAATTTAATTCCCACCTGGCCAAGTTGCTGGCGGTGCAGTTGCAGCGAACCGGACCGCAAGGGCAACAAATGAGGCACGGTGGGCCGATGGGGGTAGTAGTTGTTCGTACTCACGGTTAGCAGAGCCTCCCTGGGCGTGCAGAGATGGGATAGACAGCACTAAATCCTCTGGGGCACTCTCTATTTGTCCAGGAACTCCTGCCAGATGGTAGTTGAGGTGCCATAGATGGTATGGGTTTAAAATGCCTTGGTGGCAGGGTTCCTGGTGTCCGTGACGCCAGCACCATTGTGTGCAAATGAAGTCGGTAGAAAGGATAAGGAGTCAATTGTAGTAACCAATAGAACTTTTACTAAATCACTTGTCTTCAGGTAGTCAGTACAGTTCATTTATATGGCAAGGCAATACCAATGCTTCAAATACTGGTTCAGCTGTATTTCTTATAACAGGCTTGGCAATTGTAGGTTGAGGAGTTTTCCTTTCTTCTATGTTTTCTATTCTATGTCCACCCTCTAGCACTCAGGTACTGAATATAATAAGCTTCTTACTTTATGTTAAGCAATCCAATAAGGGCATTCCCCCTCGTGGTAGGAAAACTCTCTGCTACATTATTTATGCAGGATGCTCTCTGAAAAGGTTCAGGTCTACTATGTCCATAGAGGCATGTGGTAAAAGATAATTGTGCGCACTAATCATCCGGTTGTGTCCAGGTACCTTTAGGTTCCTCCTGGTCACTGTTGATTGTGAAGTCCATTGGCTAATTTAGCTCTAATCTCCTCTAGACTTTCTCTATATCAGACGTAGACTCACTGGTCTGTGCTATTCTGCTGTAATACTGTTCTGAGTACTCCCTTAGCTTGGTCAGGGCCAAGAGGTTGAAATGGCAGCTACATTGTGGAACTTGCCTGTTCTGCTCCTCCATTAACTTGCTTTTCTTCTCTCTCCACTGATTTACTTCATTCCTCACAACTTTATTAGCAAACCCCAGACTATATATATGATTGGTGCCAGCACCACCTAGGGTCGAATAGATGTAATGACACTCCTAACAGCCTGATAATAGGAATTACAGCTTGATACCACAATACATTAAATATGACAGTTCAAAAGTTTAAAGTGCCCACATATAACACATAGTGGGACACTGCACAGTCACTGTCTTACAATTTAGTTGAGTCTGCTGCCTTTAGGGAGCTTATAGCCTGCACTCAGCCACGCTGGATGATCCTGAGATGGAATTATTTAAGCCATCTCTGCCCTTTACTCACACGATGGACAACATCAGTGGCTCCCTGCAGCTGTCCCTCTGCAGCACCAGACACGTGGACACCTGGAGCAGCACGTATGGCCAGGGGCAATACATGTCCTTCACAACCCACTGGTTCAATGTTTTTAGTGGTGAGGCAGTACCCCAGCAACCTGGCCAGGTTGGCACCTCCACACCTTTATCAGCCTGGATTCTAGACCAAGCACTTGTCTGCCTCCTCCACCTCCTCTTTCATGGACACCCTCTTGTCTCCAACAGCATCAGTGCATAGCGTTGTCCACCCCTTCCTCCTATTACGCCAGGATGGCGAGCTGTATGCTCAATTGCTTTTGGCTCAGGAAAGTCAGCAAGCCCAGTCCAACCGCCTCAACGACCAGGTTCAGGCCTACCTGGACTCTGGCTTGCAAAGCCTGTCCTCGAACCCTGTGTGCTTTGCAACAGTGGCCTGAACTAACCCACTCTGCTCTTGGTCTTCTTTCCTGCCCGGCATTCTCTCGGAGAGGGTTTTTAGCACCGTGGGGTTTGGCCTGCACCTGCTGCTGTTATCATTCCACAGCCGGCACTGCTTCCATCTTCCTGCCTGCCAACATGTACCGTATAACAACTGCTGTTGTTTTTGCCACTCACCCCCACTATTGCAGCTACCACTCCGTTCTTGTGATCCCCTACTACCACCACAATTAACGCTTTGCATCTGTCTCTACTACTACTTCTTCTACTACCACCCATAAAAAGCCGATCTACTGCCATGCCAGGTTGCTACCGCTGCTACTCATGTTGCAGCCACATGCCGCTAATACTTTACCCTGCCTTAATCAACTCTAATTATGCTGCTCTCTAGTAAAAGGTAACAATTTTTTAGGCTTGGTCCAAACAAGCCAAGTCACCCTTTCTTCATTCTGACAGTTAGCACTAATACAACGATCATCTGTCTACATAAAGGTTACATGTTTTTGAGGCTGCATCTGCAGCAGGCGCCTCCCCCTAGGGCCCTCTATATATAGAACGCGCGTCCAAGATGTAGGAATGCCGAGTGGTATAGTGCTGCCTAAAATGTCCCTTTATGTGTGTCACGGTGCTCCTACTTGGATACGGCTGGACCCCAGGCTTTGGCTCTGAAGCAATAAATAGGGGGAATAATTGAGGGATTTGAAGGAAATAATTTGAGTCCAGACCTTGCATGAAGTTTAACAGCAGCTTTACTTGAATAAACGTTCATCAGAAACAATCTTCCAGCTTAGTCTTGGTTCCAGCAGGCTTTAGAATTAAAACTGGCAGGCAAACTCTTCTCTGCTACATCTGTTTCTCTCTGGCTCTGCTGTACTGACAGGCTGACTGTATGACTTTGCTTCTTCTTGTATGATGCACTACTTTCTTTGTAGACTGGTCTGTCTCTAGATTAGGCCAGGGAACCATGCTCCTGTATTCTGAAGCTTTATGCTTTAGCCTCCATGGCCAGCAGAGCTGAGGGTGCTCTGGCTGGCGTGGCTTGGGCATGTCCAGCAGGGATATGCCCTGCACACCTATCCCCTAGCAGGGGATAAGCTACACTGACTAGAACCTGTCCCCACCCTTCCTGCAGGAAGTAGGACTCGCCCACTTCTCTTCCATTTAGAATGGAATGGAAAGCTCCATTCTAACTAACTGCAGCTCTGCCATGTTTGCTGCCACCTTCTGGTAAAACAGGGATGTTACACGTTAACATAACAGTTGCAAACATTAGTAATGCACGATGTATAGGACCTGGAATAAAATGCATAGATGACATTAAATTAGCCCATTAAAGAGAGTAGCGGGGTGAAGAAGTGGTAATGCCACTCTGGGGCGTTACACATCCAGCCAACCATTCTTCATTACTACACTTAGCACTGCGACTATGAGCATCTGGTCATGTAAAGGTATAATTTTTTGAGGCTGCATCCAGCCAAGCATTCTTTGTTCTGACAGTTAGCATTGCAACTGCAAGCATCAGTCCATGTAAAGCTCTAATGTTTGGACACTGCATCCAGCCACCTTATCTTCGTTCATATAGTTAGCACTGCGACTACGACAGCGGGTGAGAACCCGCTGCCCCATGTGACCAACTCCCTCTGAGGCCGATGGCTAAGCACACCTCTCGTTCTTCACACGATACCTCTGATGGTAAGGAGAGATTTCCTGAGGGGTGTACCCGGTGCTACCTCAGAGGGGAATTGCAACACGAGGGAATCGGGACCAGAGTGTGAACCCACTGGACTGACCTCCAGATGACACAATACACCTAGTGGGTGCTGGGAGGCCAGAGGCTGATCAGATGAAAGCATAGTTGGCTATGAAGGCAGAAGTCAGAGCAGGCAGCAGGCAGAGTCCATAAATGTAAATCAGGGTCAGTGCACCTGGCAATCAAATCAAAGTCCGTAAAACGTAATCCAAAGTCCAGTACGCAAAATGACAAGAATCTACAGAACACCTTTGCTCAAAACAGCAAACTAGACAAGCTAGGGACCTAAGTGTTGCTCAGGCGCCTTCCTGTAGAATGAGGCGCCTTCAAATACTTCCTGCAATCCAGCCATAGGCTGGGGAGAAAGAGGGCATGTATGTGTGGCCTCACAAGTGAGGAGACACACACCCATGCAAGCCCTACCAACAGTACAGGACTCCAGCAGGAAGTAAACTCTGGCATGGAGCACAGATACAACAGTTAAGATACCTGCTGCCCACAGTTCTCAGCATGGCGCATGGCAGCAGGAGGGAACGAGAGAGCCCGGTGCCCCTGTCCGCAGGTAGGGGCAGCAGCATTTTTTTCAAATAACACAGTGTGTTTAAACTCCATCTGCCTCTGATAAGGGACAATTGTTGGAAGCTTTGAAATAGGAAAGAGCATAAAACGTGCCATGGCATAAAAAGACTCCGCTTTTTAACATCTTTAAACATGCCTTTATCCAAAGCTATGTGTGTCAGAGTCACGCTGACATGATTTTCTACTCCTGTCGTTCATCCCAGAGCTTAGGGAGGGGGGGCAGGCGAAGAAAAAAAAAAATGAATTAAGGAAACGAGATAGGAGCTTTTAATGAAAAATCTGTGTTTTAGAGGACTATAGGGGGCTATCTACCAATTTCCAGGAGAATTGAAGCAAATTTGGTTCGTAACAAAAAGATTTGGACCTGAGCCGAAATTTTTGAAACATTTGGCGAATCTGAAACAAACCGAATCTTGGAAGATTCGCTCCTCTCTACCACCAATGTATTCGACAGCACTATACAATCAAAGGAAACATGCACAGACAAAATAATCTAACATATAAAGCTGAGTCTATTTATGTGTGTGTGTGTCTATGTATGTCCGCTAAAGGAATCCGCACCGTCAAATTTACAATCACAAAATTTGGCACACAGGTATCATACATCAGGTGTCCGGGAAGGTTTTAGACCGGGTCTCAGATCTCTAGCATGTACCATTCCTGAGATAGTGCCAAAAAATGCATTAGCCAATAGAAGCCTGGTCACATGACCATTATCAGCCAATAGAAGCTCGCAGGCCCTTAGTCTACACATACACACAGTTTTAAACCAGGTTTCCATAACAACCCAGCCATTTTTCTTCACTGCTCTAGGTCAGCTTTAAAGGGGCAGGGCGCTGTGGATGACACTGTTAAGGGAGAGGAGTGCTGTGGAGGTCACAGTTTAGGGGCAGGTAGGGTGGCCATTCAGGCCACCCTCAAAAGATGGACTTAAAAACCCTGCCCCCGGTCCTGCTAACCGACGCCCGACTCGGTTAGCCCATGCCCCTACCACTCTGCAGCTGACGGGGATTGAAAAAATGAAGGTAAAAATCAACTTCTGTCAGCTGCAGGGGTGGGAGGGAGGGTGACTTTCTCCCTGCAGCTCTTGCTCAGACTGCAGAGTGCTGCTGTCTGAGAGTGAGCTGTTCAAAAGGATATCCCTGTGTCCGTCCAGGTCCTGCGCCGGACAGAGGACAGGGAGTCTGAAAGCCGGAACTCTGGCTACCCTAGGGGCAGGCTGCTGTGGAGGTCACAGTTAAGGGGACGGTCCGCTATGGAGGTCAGTGTTAAGGGACAGATTGCTGTAGAGGCCGCTGTTAAGGGGGCGGGGTGTTCTGGAAATCACTGATAAGGAGATAATAGTACTATGGAGGGTACTAATAAAGGGGCATGGAACGGTGGAGGTCACAGTTAAGGGGACGGACTGCTATTGAGGTCAGTGTTAAGAGGCGGGTGCTGTTGAGATCACTGTTAAGGGGGTAGGCCCCTGTGGAGGTCACTGTCAAGGGGGTGGGGTGCTGTGGAACTCACTGTTAAAGGGGAAGACTGCTTTAAAGGTCAATATTAAGGTGTGGGCTGCTGTGGGGGTCCCATTTTAAGGAGACAGGGCACTGTGGGGGGGTCAGTGTTAAGGGGTGGGGGCTGTGGAGGTCACTGTTAAGGGGGCATGGTGCTGTAGAGGTCACTGTTAAGGGGGTGGTCCCCTGTGGAGGTCACTGTAAAGGGGGTGGGGTGCTGTGGAACTCACTGTTAAAGGGGCAGGCTGCTTTAAAGGTCAATGTTAAGGGGTGGGCTGCTGTGGAGGTCCCATTTTAAGGAGACAGGGCACTGTGGGGGGGTCAGTGTTAAGGGGTGGGGGCTGTGGAGGTCACTGTTAAGGGGGCATGGTGCTGTAGAGGTCACTGTTAAGGGGGTGGTCCCCTGTGGAGGTCACTGTAAAGGGGGTGGGGTGCTGTGGAACTCACTGTTAAAGGGGCAGGCTGCTTTAAAGGTCAATGTTAAGGGGTGGGCTGCTGTGGAGGTCCCATTTTAAGGAGACAGGGCACTGTGGGGGGGTCAGTGTTAAGGGGTGGGGGCTGTGGAGGTCACTGTTAAGGGGGCATGGTGCTGTAGAGGTCACTGTTATAGTGGATACTGTCAATATCTTTTAACGACACACAGAAACATTAAATAAAATAGATGAAATGTACCGGTGGGAAGCCGGCTCCTTCAGCTAGCCTATTATATGCTAACAAACTAATAAACCATTCAAGTGAGTTAGGGCCCTCTTCACAAGAGCTTATACTCTATGGGCAAAACGGGGTGACACAAGAGGTAGAAAGGCTTGCTTAGTACAATGCTTCAGCTTCTGGGAGAAGTATCAGTGCCTTGTAACTTGCCAAACGTATCCTCTGTACGTGAAGTACAGCAGGCATTTCCGCCTGTTACCACGCGCACCATAGTCCCTTCTTCAGTTTCCTGGCAAGATGAAAACAGCACTACCACTGCGCCTCATGACTTAGCATAGGGGGAAGGACTTTGTGGAGGCAAAGAGTGCTCTTGGGATTTAATATTGAGCTTTTAGGCCATGCGCAGCCTAGCCATACTCCCCCAACTTGCACTGAAGTGAGTTTTTCCTACCACCCCATCGATGCCAAATGATGACCATCAATAGCGAACCATGGCATGTTGTAATGATGGGTCAGGATTAGCATAGGACTGCTGAGAACAGGGTTAGGCTCTGGACTTGGTCACCCTTGTAAGGGCAGGCTCTTTGGTATTATTCAGAAGGGTGAGACAGTTTATTCTTTAATGATCCAGTCACCTACTATAAAACAAGGCAGTAGAGGTAAGTGAACTGATTCTAAATAATCAAATTTGTTTAGAATTTCCCCAAAATGTTCCTTCCAAATGAAGCCAAAATGATTGACATTTAATTTGTGTGAATTGTTCGAAATGGTGCCTGCCATTTACAATAGTACAGTAAGTATGGTAAGGGCTAGAGGGAGTAAGAGCAGGACAATTGCCCTGCCAGGGCCGTCTTTAATATTGATTGGACCCTGGGCAAGAATTTTCTTGGGCCCCCTGGATCCCGCCTTCCCACACCCTAGCAGCAATCACGCCCTCCACCACAACACACACAAAAAATAATAATCCACACACCTCGTAGAGTAAACCGCGGATCCGCAAAAAACGGAAGCTGCCCGTGTGCCGCCCGCAATTTGCATAAAGGAACAGGCGTCCCATTGTAGACATGCCTATACTTGTCTGCAAAACGGACAAGAATAGGACATGTTCTATTTTTTTGGCGGGGCCACGTAACGGAACAACGGATGCGGACCCAAACAACGGCCGTGTGCATGAGGCCTAAGCACATGCAGTCTCGGGAGTGGTCCACACCACACCCCTGCCTTGCAGCCTCACAGGAGTACAGGACCAGTATCTGCACACATATGTATGGCATAATTGGGATGCACATCACACATGACACAGGTCTTTACCAGGCTGCAGGCCGGCAGACACGTTATTATTGCCACATGTGTCACCTGCCACTACTGACTGTACAGCCGTTCAGAGTTCAGACAGTTCACAGTTCCACTGCCTGCCGTGCCCTCCAGCCACTTACAGATAGAGGCAGTGGCGTTGCTATGGCTGGTGTCACCCTTTGCTCAGGGGGGCCCTCATGAGTGGTGTGAAGTGGTCATTTTTTTACTAAGGAATATAGTTTAACCGTTTATGTGCAGAAGAGAAAAAAAGAAGTCACTAAGTCAGCTCCAATCAGATATCTGCACATAGAGCAAGACTCTGGGTCTATGTGCAGATATCTGATTGGAGCTGACTTAGTGACTTATTTTTTTCTCTTTTGCACATAAACGGTTAAACTATATTCCTTAGTAAAAATGACCAGTCCACACCACACCATGTGGGCCCTCCTGAGCAAAGATTAGTAAATGTGGCCAGTGGTGGCCCCCAGGCCACAGTTCAGCAGCAGACAGAGAGAAGAACCCAACCCAACCCCTTATGTCTCTATAATAATCCCCCACTAATTTATGAATGGCAATTATTAATTTGGATTCGGTGACCTGACCGGTTTCTAATATAAAATAAAGTCAATATATATGCTGGGCCACTGCTTTTTGCTTTATCTTACCTCCTCCCCTCCTGGCGCAGCAGTGGCAGGTCTGGCTGTGTAACTTAAGGTACTATTAGGTGAGTAAGTCACTGGTCTGGTTGTCTGGTCAAGTGAGGCTGTGACTCACCACCCAATCCCTTTAGCTCCGGACCGGAGGCGGGGACTTAGTCAGTCACCAGGCTGCAGAGCAGAGAGTCACACACCCCCTTTTACCAGGTGACGGGCGCCGACGTGCTTGCTAAGCAGGCAGCAGCGCTAGTAAGTTCAAGTTGTTCTGAAGACTGCTGCGCTGCTGCATAGACAGTCAGTGAATGGGAGTCGCGAGTCGGGACTCGGGAAACGGAGCTCCCTTGGGCCCCCAGGAGCAACTGGGCCCGGGGCAGCTGCCCCTTTTGCCCTGCGGCAAAGACGGCCCTGTGCCCTGCAAACAAATGTGGATAGGGAAATGACTTAAAATAACATAGAATTGAAAAAATATATATATAATCCTGAACCAGGGGCGGAGGTCCAAGTGGAGTAGAAGGTTGAGAAGGCGGTGGATGTGGCGGTGTAGGTGGAAGAGGCTGAGAAGGAGGAGGAGGTAGCCAACACTGTTTTTGTGTTTTATTTTTATTTATTTTTTTTATTTGGGGAGGCAACAAAACATTGGGAAATGGCAAACAGAACAAACAAATTGCGCTGCAGTATAACAATGGCTGGGTGCTGCCGGTATACTTGTCTACTCAGCCCCAGGTATGGACAAGTCCCGTGGGATCCATGCCTGGTTCATTTTAATAAATGTGAGCTTGTCCACCTTGGCTGTGGACAGGCGGATGCACCTGTTCGTGATCACACCCCCTTCCGTGTAGGCCTGCATCTCTAAGTCGTAAAGGGCAAGCTCAGGCCATGTGCCCAATTGATAGAACCTGAAGTTAAATGGGGCAGACCCATTAGGGCTCTTTCACACTTGCGTTGTTGGGATCCGGCGTGCACTTCCGTTGCCGGAGGTGCCCGCCGGATCCGGAAAAACGCAAGTGTACTGAAAGCATTTGAAGACGGAGCCGTCTTCAAAATGCTTTCAGTGTTACTATGGCAGCCAGGACGCTATTAAAGTCCTGGTTGCCATAGTAGGAGCGGGGAGCGGGGGAGCGGTATACTTACAGTCCGTGCGGCTCCCGGGGCGCTCCAGAATGACGTCAGAGCGCCCCATGCACATGATCCATGCGCTTGGGGCGCCCTGACGTCACTCTGGAGCGCCCGGGGAGCCGCACGGACGGTAAGTATGCTGCTCCCCCGCTCCCCGCTACACTTTACCATGGCTGCCAGGACTTTAGCGTCCCGGCAGCCATGGTAACCACTCTGAAAAAGCTAAATGTCGGGTCCGGCAATGCGCCGAAACGACGTTTAGCTTAAGGCCGGATCCGGATCAATGCCTTTCAATGGGCATTAATCCCGGATCCGGCCTTGCGGCAAGTCTTCAGGATTTTTGGCCGGAGCAAAAAGCGCAGCATGCTGCGGTATTTTCTCCGGCCAAAAAATGTTCCGTTCCGGAACTGAAGACATCCTGATGCATCCTGAACGGATTTCTCTCCATTCAGAATGCATTAGGATAATCCTGATCAGGATTCTTCCGGCATAGAGCCCCGACGACGGAACTCTATGCCGGAAGAAAAGAACGCAGGTGTGAAAGAGCCCTTAGTCAGTATGTGCAGACGTGTGGACACGTACTGTTCCACCATGTTACTGAAACACTGCCTCCTGTTAAGAGGGTCCGTATCATATGGTGGTGCTGAATTAAGTGGCATGCTGACGAAGGTTTTCGACATTTCGGCCATGCTAACCCTGCCTTTTGAGGTGGTGCTGGTGCTCCTGCTGCGTTGGCTACTTCCTCCTCCTCTATCTCCTTGTTCTTCCACTGAGCCCCCGCTGTCAGGTGGGAACTTCGTTAGTAGTGCGTTTACCAGCATACGCTTGTATTCACGCATCTTCTGATCATGCTCCAGTGATAGAAGTAAGGAGGGAACATTGTCCTTGTAGAGGGGATCCAGCAGGATGGCCACCCAGTAATCAGCACTGGTAACAATCAGGGCAACTCGGCAGTCGTTACGTAGGCACTGCAGCATGTAGTCGCTCATGTGTGCTAGGCTGCCCAGAGGAAACGACTAACTGTCCTCAGTGGGAGGTGTATTGTCTGTGTCCTATGTATGCCCCAGCCACGCTTCAGTGATGCCTGTGAGCTGCTTGCTGCTTTGGGTGCCAACCTGCTGTGAAGATGGTTCCTCCTTCTCCTTATCATCATTGTCCTGATCCTCCAAAAACTGTGCCCTGGCTGGCCAGTTGTCTACCTGGCCGAAGTTGGTGCAGAAACCCACCCTCTGAGCCACGTGTGGATGACTAGCCTGATAACCGTGTGAAAGATCCCTGTTCCTCCTCCTCTTCCTCCTGTGCCACCACCTCATCCATAATGGCCTGAAGCGTTTTTTCAAGGAGGCAAAGAAGTCGGAGAGTAACGCTGATGACAGCGTGATCAGTGCTGGACATGTTGGTGGAGTACTTGAAACAGCAAGACACGGAACACACATCCCGCATCTAGGCCCACTCGTTGGTTGTGAAGTGTTGCTGTTCCGCAGAGCGACTCACCCGTGCGTGCTGAAGCTGATACTCCACTATCGCCTGCTGCTGCCTGCACAGTCTCTCCAGCATGTGCAAGGTGGAGTTCCACCTCGTTGGTACGTCACATATAAGGTGGTGAGCGCAGTCAGGCGAGCAGTAGCAGGGTGAGAACGCCGAAAGCGCTTACTTTCTGCAACAGCTCTTACATCTGAGGGTAATTTTTCAGGAACCTCTGCACCACCAAATTCAGCACATGCGCCAGACAAGGGATGTGCGTCAAACCGGCTAGGCCCAGAACTGCTACGTGATTTTGCCCGTTGTCGCACACCACTAGGCCGGGCTTGAAGCTCAGCGGCACCAACCACTCAATGGTCTTATTCGATGCCCGTCAACAGCTCCTGCACTGTGTGGATATTTTCCACTGAAACAGATGGGAGCGCCAGAAGTGACCGTGCATGGCTCTCTCCAGATACATTTCCAGTTTGCTTTTTGCCTCCTATGCAATGCGAGCTCTGCCTGCTTCTCCTCCTTCTCCTCCCTCTCTGCTGCTTCATCTCTTCTTCTGATCTCCCCTCATCTTCCTCTCCTGTGGGCACCCACGTGACGTCCATCAACATGTCATCATCGTCAACTTCACCACCACTGACATTTGAGATCTCAGAGTAGGCAGCAACAGCGGGGACCTCCCCCCTTGGGCTGGGTACTTTCATCAGACCACTGGGTGCTAGCCGTTCCTACCTCCTCTTTCTCATCCGATATCAAGAATGGCTGTGCATCGGTAAGGTCTGGGAATAGATGGGAAAATAATTCCTCTGACTCGAGTGGAGGGGCTATGGTAGTGGTGGTGGTGTCTTTGGTGGTGCACAGAGCAGAGAGTGAGGAGGGTGAAGATACAGAGGATAAGGAGGATGCAGAAGCGGAAGGCTGAATGAGCCACTCAACTAACTCTGGTGCGTCCTTTGAAGTAATCACACGCGGCTTCTCCAACTTCCCACTTAAAGGGATTCTGTCACCAGGTTTCACCCCCTCCAGATAAAAATATGGTTATGTTCAGGGAGCTTTCACGATTCCTAATGTGGTCTTATAAATGTAATCTGTAGGCTCATTTTGCTAAAAAAAAACGCTATTACTAACCTGTCATTCAACAAAATAAGGTGCCCAAGGGGATGTAAATGGGTCCAAGCTGCCGCCCGCACCCGCCGCCGTTCGTGCCCAGCTCCGCCTTTTCCGACCTCAGCGCCGCCTGCCAGTGTGCAGGTCATCGAGAGGTTGAGCGAAGTGCCGGCGCATGCGCACTTCGCTCTATGAAGCCGAACGGAGAAGTCCGCACGGGCGCATCAGGCAGAGCCCTGTGCGCACGCGCGAGATGTTAGAGCAGAAGGAGGGGGAGGGAGGGATCGTCGGAGGCGTCACACAGGATTATGAGGCGGCGCTGAGGTCGGGAAAGGCGGAGCTGGGCACGAACGGCGGCGGGTGCGGGCGGCAGCTTGGACCCATTTACATCCCCTTGGGCACCTTATTTTGTTGAATGACAGGTTAGTAATAGCGTTTTTTTAGCAAAATTAGCCTACAGATTACATTTATAAGACCACATTAGGAATCGTGAAAGCTCCCTGAACATAACCATATTTTTATCTGGAGGGGGTGAAACCTGGTGACAGAATCCCTTTAAGCTCCGGCTTGGTGCACCTGCTCGACCCCTACCACTCCTGCAGAACTGCCTGCCTCTTCCTCTGCATGTCATTTTCAAAATGACCCTGTGCCTAAGTCCTTAAAGAAGAGCAGTATTTTGTGGAAGCTGGTATATCACAGCCCTCAAGCAGTATTTTGTGGAAACAGGTATCTAAATACACTTAATCAGTATTTTTTGGAAGCAGGTATATCAATCCCTGTAATCAGTATTTTGTGGAAGCAGGTGTATCGCAGGCCTCAATCAATATTTGGTGGAAGCAGGTTATATCAAACCCCTTAATCAGTATTTTGCGGAAACAGGTATATCGAACCTGTAACGGTCATGTCCACACACACACAGGGGGAAGGGTAGTGACCACTGCGCTCCACCCTCACCCCTGGCCCTGCCTACTTGCCTCACGAGTCCTGATGACAGGGGACAACTGGACGACAGTCCCTAACTTAGGATACGTGCAGGGAAGGAAGACAGACAAGACAAAATACTGAACATGAACGGACCGGGTCAGAACCAAGAGAGCTACGCAGTACAAAGGGTTAAGCAAAGAATGGTCAGGAGAAGCCGGGGTCAAATACCAGGAGAGTAGAGAAGTACAAGAGGAGTCCTAAGAGAGTAGTCAGGTGGGAGCCGAGGTCACAATACCAGGACGGATGCGCAGTACAGGAGGAGCAGGCAAAGGATCGTCAGGGAACGGAATCAGGTGAGTATTCAGTAGTCCAACAAATAGCCAGGAACCTAGAAATTAACAGGCAACCTGTAGCCAGCAGGCTGCCTGTATTTATAGTGGGGAGTGAGGGTCATGTGACGTGGCCAGCGTCACATGACCGACAGATCAACCAGTTGAGCACCGAGTGATCAGCTCGGCGCTCAAGGCAGACTAGGAGCAGGGAGCCACCCAGCAGTAAAGCCGCCCAGGGAATGAGGTCAAACACAGATCCTCATTCCCAAAGCTAAACAACAGTTCTGCGGGCAATGGGGGACCGAGTGCACCTTCGGAACCCCATTACAGAACCCCTTAATCAGTGTTTTGTGGAAGCAGGTATATCACACCCCTCAATAAGTTTTTTTTTGAGCAACTGGTATATCACACCCATTGCAAATAGTTGTTCCAATAGCGCTTGTCCCTCTATATAGCTGCGGTATCGCAGCAGAACCGCACACAACTGCTGCACAATACAAATGCACTATAATATACTTTCTATGTTAGAAAGTATATTATAAGTATATCGCACCACTCAGTATATCACACCTATCGATAGCACACCTATACCAGTCCTTAAAAAAACTTTTGTGGCCCTATCAGCTAGCGTTTGGTGTCCCTAACAGCCTGTCCTGCTCCACACAGCAACCTCTCCCTACACTGGCAAAACACAGAATGTAAAATGGCTGCCAGATCGGGTTCTGTGATAGGGTGGGGGTGTGTCCATGTGCTGATACGTCTTAATTGGCTGTCCTGTCCCACCTGATGGATGTGTCAGGGGTCAAAGTTCGGCACAATGCAAAAGAATATGGCGCCGGCGGACATTGCCATATGTTTGAATGTTCGGCTAATCGCGAACGCGCAAAGTTTGCCGCAAAACGACCGCCGGGTGAGCTGCAAGGCAATCTCTACTGATGACGTTGCGCAGGGCACAGCTGATTTTGTCCGCCATTTTTTGGAGGTGGTCAGGGTTGGCCCATCTGCAAAACTAGTGCCGCCGAGGACCACATACTGTGGGACAGCCACCAACATAAGGTTTTTAAAACTGTCCATCTCCACCAGACAGAATGTCAGCATTTTAAAGGCCAGGAATTTTGAAATGCTGGCATTCAGGGCCAGGGCTCATTGGTGGATAGGGGGGTAATTTCTCTTACTCTCCATTGCTTGGGGGATGGGCAGCTGAATGTTTCCATGCGTCAGTGTGGAGATGCTTGGTGACACTGGTGGTGGTGGTGTCTTTGTGTGGTGCCAGGTGGTCCTGTTGCTCCAGAAGGGAAGGAAGGGGCTGAGACTGCAGCAGAAGAGGGAGCAGGAGGAGCCTCAGATCTTTTGTGGTTTATCCACCCACTCCTCACCCGTGCCCTCCTTTCCAGTCTGCACACTGCAGAAAGCTGCAGCAGTTGACACCTGTGTTTTGTCATCATCATCAGAGACGTGCTGCGGTGGTCCTCCCACATCCTCATCCTCAAACATAAGTGGTTGGGCATCAGTGCACTCAATCTCTTGCACTTCTGAGGCAGGGCTAGGTAGATGTCCCACGGAACCCCCCGCCAGCAGAGTCATCAAAAAGCATAAGTGACTGCTGCATGATTTGGGGCTCAGACTGCTTGGCTGATTTGCAAGGGATTGAGGTGGCATGGGACCAGACAGATGCCCATGGGGCGCCGGTGCCAACTCTGCGCTTTCAGCAGTGGACTGGGTGAAAGACAATGTGCAGGAACTGTAAGCACTCTGAGCCATCCAATCTACTACCGCCTCTACTTGTTCTGTCCTCACCATTCGTACAGCGGTATTCGGTCCTACAAAATGACACAGAATTTCCTGTCGCCTGTATGCACCAGACTTTTGGCCGACTTAGTCACTGAAGTCCGTGTTTCGGTTCAGTGTTCAGATGCTGAATAAAGTTTGTTGAAAGGCTGCAGCGCAGTCAATCAACAAGCTTTTTAAGCTGTGGGCCCTTCAAAGCCATCACAGTCATGCTCAGTATCAGCATGACTGTAATTGGCCAGCACAGCACGTGACCCGGCCTGTATAAATTCCAGATCATGCGTGGAGCTGCCATTCTGCTCTAACTAGTGTAGGGATAGATGCTGCTGCAGGCAGGGACAGTATTAGGCAATAAGGCTCGGCACAGTCTGCAGAAACACTGTGTTTGGAGCAGTCTGCAATAAGGCTCTGGGTGCAGTCTAAAATAAGGCTCTGCATCGTTGACACAGAAATACTCCTGTTCATCTGGCTGTTAATTCTGTGGGTGACCTATAGACATGTTTTGGGGTGCAATTGCACCCATGACACAGAAATACAATTGTTCGCCTGTCGGTCAATTTTGTGGATGACCTCAAAGAATCAGGAGAGTAAGGGACGCGACAGTGGTCATGGTGCTGCAGGTGTTGTATAATACTGTTGAGGGGGCCCTGACAATAAAATCTTTCAGTCCCCCTCCCGTGCAGTACCCTTATGATTTTGGGCCTCATAGCAGCCACCTCCTCTGATTCCACTATAGCTACGCTCCATATTGAGGCGAGACTAATGTTAAGGAAGAACATATCTGTGACTCCATGGAAGAAAGGGATGCAAATGAGCTCTTAACAAGCTCTGCCTTTAATGCCACCAGATGTAAGGCAGCTGTCCTATAAGTCAATGTTTGACCCTTTAAATATGCCTTGAGACATGACTCGGATGCTAAATAAGCCAGCACCTCATCTGCAGACAGCTGTTTCGGGGTGATTGCCCCTCATCAGTGCAGAGAGTACTGGCTTAACCCTCATTCTGATTAAGGCGCTCTTTCCCCAAGGAGAGATAATACCCCCAAAATCCATGGAAGAAGGTACAGTACAGTGACAAGCTACATCCTGACCATTAAACAAACACTACGCGTAGAAGCACACTGCTCTCTGCACTTTGCACATACAGTACAGACCAAAAGTTTGGACACACCTTCTCATTCAAAGAGTTTTCTTTATTTTCATGACTATGAAGGCATCAAAACTATGAATTAACACATGTGGAATTATATACATAACAAACAAGTGTGAAACAACTGAAAATATGTCATATTCTAGGTTCTTCAAAGTAGCCACCTTTTGCTTTGATTACTGCTTTGCACACTCTTGGCATTCTCTTGATGAGCTTCAAGAGGTAGTCCCCTGAAATGGTCTTCCAACAGTCTTGAAGGAGTTCCCAGAGATGCTTAGCACTTGTTGGCCCTTTTGCCTTCACTCTGCGGTCCAGCTCACCCCAAACCATCTCGATTGGGTTCAGGTCCGGTGACTGTGGAGGCCAGGTCATCTGGCGCAGCACAACATCACTCTCCTTCATGGTCAAATAGCCCTTACTTTCAAAGTTTTCCCAATTTTTTGGCTGACTGACTGACCTTCATTTCTTAAAGTAATGATGGCCACTCGTTTTTCTTTACTTAGCTGCTTTTTTCTTGCCATAATACAAATTCTAACAGTCTATTCAGTAGGACTATCAGCTGTGTATCCACCAGACTTCTCCTCAACGCAACTGATGGTCCCAACCCCATTTATAAGGCAAGAAATCCCACTTATTAAACCTGACAGGGCACACCTGTGAAGTGAAAACCATTTCAGGGGACTACCTCTTGAAGCTCATCAAGAGAATGCCAAGAGTGTGCAAAGCAATAATCAAAGCAAAAGGTGGCTTGAAGAACTTAGAATATGACATATTTTCAGTTGTTTCACACTTGTTTGTTATGTAGATAATTACACATGTGTTAATTCATCGTTTTGATGCCTTCAGTGTGAATCTACAATTTTCATAGTCATGAAAATAAAGAAAACTCTTTGAATGAGAAGGTGTGTCCAAACTTTTGGTCTGTACTGTAGATATAGGCAGACATGAAAACATGGATGGTTTTGGTGGTGATTAGTGATGATCGAGTACCAAAGTTTTCGGGTATTCGGCCCAAACACATTGCTATATTCGTGTGCTTGGCTGAGCACCCGAGTATAATGGAAGTCAATGGGAGACAACCAGGAACCCCCTGCTCTGAAGAGGGGAGGGTGCTTGGTCCATTGGAAAAGGTCAGAAAATTACAGAAACACCAACAAAATTGATCGGGAACACCATGGGGATGAAGTCTGGATGCATCTTGGACTCCCAGGTTGCTGCTGGTAACCATGTTGTCCGAGTTGTACGCCACTTTTACAGACTGACAAAAATACGCACAAATCCCACCCAAAAAAAACTATTTTACATGAAAAATAGTTCGGAAACATTCTTTCCAGTATATTCAATTGTATATAAAGTGCAAAATTACAAGCAAGAGGCCCTTCGATACAACCTGTATATCACATAAAGGAGGACCTCATTCACATTGTGGTACAATAGTTCAGGTAGTCAGACTCCTACACTCATAAAGCCAATGCACTAAGTGAAAGTGCTGCCAAAAATTACAAGGAACCGGCACTACAATACACCCTTTGTTACACATAAAGGAGGGCATCATACACACCCTTGAAAACTTATGATTGATGGCCTGCTGGTGACCCTCAAAAACATTTGCTGATCTGACCATCTAAAACCTTAGGGGCAAGGGTCTGCTGCCGCATTGGTGACTCTAGATAACCTCTGGGCGACTGCACGTTCCCGTGACGGCGACGATCCATTCGGATGTCTGCCCTATCAGTTTTCTATGTTATTTTCTGCCCCTACCATGGTGTTCACGGGTAACGGGGAATCAGGGTTCGATGCTGGAGAGGGAGCTTGAGAAAGGGATACCACATCCTAGGGAGGTCAATGGCAGAAATCTGATTGGGTGGAGAGGGTAGGCCAAGTTATTAAAGCAGAAACATCCAAGGAAAGCAGCAGGCGCGTGGCAATTACCCACTCCCGACTCAGGGAGGTAGTGACGATAAATAACAATACAGGACTCTTAAGATGCCCTGTTATTGGAATTAGTAATAAAAAATTACAGTGAATGTCACTGGGGTATTTTGGATGAGGAAACGTTAGACAGGAGAGGCCATGCTGCCGCTTTGTTAACTCTAGATAACTTCTGCCTGATCGCACGTTCCCGTGACGTCCACGATCCCTTTGGATATCTTCCCTATCATCTTTCGAAGTTCTTTAATGCGCCTAACATGGTGACCACTGCTAACGGGGAATCATTGTTCGATTTTGGAGAGGGAGCCTGATAAACGGCTATGGCTACTAATTCAAAGCAAGTCAGCATGAGTCGCGGGCCTGCATGTGAGCTGAAGCTGTAAAAGATTTGAGTTGCGGGCCTGCAGGTGAGCTGAACCAGTAAAAGATGTTAGGTGCGGGCCTGCTGGTGAGCTGAGGTGAAACCTACAAACCCAACTTGAAATTGATGGCTGCATTAATCTGCAGGTTACCGTGATACAGCTCCACAGATTGTTTCCATCTGCATCTTTCTAAACAATCTGTGGCCTCAGTCTTTTATCCAGACTCAGTCATTGTGCCACTATGTGGCCTCCTCATGCTGCCATCTCCACATCATGTCACATTGCCACTCATTTTTATCAACATGATGCTGCTGATGCAGCTTAAAAGTCCTTAAAGTGATCACCAGGCCCACAATCTAATTAAGGTTTTACGCACAAAACCAAAGTAAAAAATAGATTTTATAGGAAAAATTGATTGAAAAAATTCTTTCCTGTATATTTACTTGTATATAAAGTGCAATTCATGTCAAAAATTACAAAGAAGAGGCACTCCGATACAACCTGTATATCATATAAAGGAGGGCCTCATTTACATTGAGTTGCAGCCCTGCAGGTGCTCTGACCCTGTAAAAGATTTTAGGTGCTGGCCTGCTGGTGAGCTGACTCTGTAAAACATTATATTTGAGGGCGGCCTGCTGCTGAACTGACCCTCTAAAACATTAGGGGCAAGGTCCTGCTGCTGAAATGACCCTCTAAAACATTAGGGGCGAGGGACTGCTGGTGAGCTGACACTATAAAGAAATTTGAGTTGAGGGCCTGCAGTTGAGCTGACACTATAAAAAAAAATTGGAGTGGGGAGGAGGAGAAAATAAGATTCAACCATGTACTCTTTTTTGTGGTAGAAAATGTGCATAGGAATACACTACAGTAGATTGAGTACATTATAAATGATAGATTGAAATGACCTTTAAGTTCATCATCAGCTCAGCTCTCCTCTAATGAGTTGAGAAGTCAGGGGCAATCCAGGCCTTGTTCATTGTCAGTGGACAAGCAGATACGCTTATCTGTTATAATGCAGCAGCACTAAATACCCGCTCAGACAAAACGCTGGCGGCAGGGCAGGCCATCACCTCCAAGGCGTAGAGCGCCAGTTCGTGCCACGTGTGCTGCTTGTACACCCAGTAGTTGTAAGGCACTAAGGGATCATTTAGGACGCTGACACAGTCTGCTATGTATTCCTTCACCATCTTCCAAAACTTTTCCCTCCTTGTACCACTAGGCCGCGCTTCAGCGTGAGGTTGCTGGCGGGGTGTCATAAAAGTGTCCCATGCCTTGGAGAGTGTAGCCCTGCCTTTGTTGGGGCTGCTGTGTGTTCCCATTGTCTCCCTTTCTCGGTTGACTAAGGAAGTATGGACTCTTCCGGCAGTGTTGTCAGATGGAAGATTTTGGAGCAATTTTCCAACAAGGATCTTCTGGTATTGCACCATTTTACTCGTCCTCTCCACCAGAGAAATGAGAGATGAGAAGTTCTCTTTGTAGCGGGGGTCGAGAAGGGTGAACAACCAGTAATCCGTGTTATCTAAAATACGTATAATGCGAGGGTCGCTGGAAAGGCGGCATAACATGATTTCAGCCATGTGTGCCAGAGTACCAACAAGCAAGATGTCGATGTCTCTCCATCTCCTCATACTTCTCCTCTTCTGCCCATCCACGCTGAACAGATGGAATTAAAGTTCCATGGGTACTACCCTCTGTAGCAGATGCAACCGTCTCCTCCTCCTCATTCAATTCGCGTTGAGAAGATGAACTGAGGGTGGGCTGGTTATCACACTGTGTAATGTCCTCCCCCATTTCCTCATCTGCCACATTCAGAGCATCATCCTAAGGCTACTTTCACACTAGCGTTCGGGGCTCTGCTTGTGAGCTCCGTTTGAAGGCTCTCACAAGCGGCCCCGAACGCATCCGTACTGCCCCAATGCTTTCTGAGTGGATGCGGATCCGCTCAGAATGCATCAGTCTGGCGGCGTTCAGCCTCCGCTCCGCTCAGCAAGCGGACACCCGAATGCTGCTTGCAGCGTTCGGGTGTCCGCCTGGCCGTGCAGAGGCAAACGGATCCGTCCAGACTTACATTGTAAGTCAATGGGGACGGATCCGTTTGAAGTTGACACAATATGGCTCAATTTTCAAATGGATCCATCCCCCATTGACTTTCAATGTAAAGTCTGGACGGATCCGTCTGAACTACTTTCACACTTAGAATTTTTTCTAAACTATAATGCAGACGGATCCGTTCTGAACGGATCCAAACGTCTGCACTATAGGAGCGGATCCGTCTGTGCAGACATCAGACGGACCCGCTCTGAACGCAAGTGTGAAAGTAGCCTTAATTGTGAGCAGCGATCGTGTGAGTAGACACAGCAGTGGGATGGTTACGCTGATAATAGCTCTTTTGCCACTAACCATCTGTGTGAATTCATCAAAGTTTTTTAAAACCTCACAGAGGTCGGACATCAATGCCCACTCCTCGCTTGTGAATAGTGGCAGTTAACTGCCCTCTGCTGGTCACAAAGCCTGGCCAACATGTACAGTTCCAGCGCGTGCTCACGTTGCGCAACAGTCGGTGAGCTGGAAGCAGCAATCACTGCATCGTTGACAGACCGACTGTAGCTGTGGATGACTTGCGGAAATGGGCACACATTAGTAGCTCTGGCAAATTGGGGTAGGTTTTGATAAACCGCTGTACCATTAAGTTTAAGATATGGGCTATGCATGGGATGTGTGTCAGGTTGCCGAGCTCCAAAGCCGCCACCAAGTTACGCCCATTTTCTGGTGCCTGGTTGCAGGTTGAGTGGCGAGAGCCACAGCTCGGTCTGGTCCCTTATACCCTGCCACAGCTCTGCAGCGGTGTGCTGTTTGACCCCTAAACAGATCAACTTCAGTACGGCCTGTTGACTCTTACCCACAGCAGTGCTACACTGCTTCCAGCTAGCGACTGATGGCTGACTGCTGTTGGAGGTGGAAGTGGAGGAGGAGGCGGTCGGAGGAGAAGAAGTGGGGGTTGGAGGCAGTAATATAGCTGCTGGCGGAGACCCTGATGGACGTAGAGCCCGCAATCCTGCGCATGGGTAGCCCCAGTGCCATCCCAGGGTACGACTCACTCCCGGGCCTCCACAACATTCACCCAGTGTGTGGTCAGGGAAATGTAGCGTCCCTGGCCCCAGCAGTTGTCCATGTGTCCGTGGTTTGAGTGGACCTTCCCAGTAACTGCATTGGTCGGGGCACGGGTGATGTTCTGGGACACATGCTGGTTTAAGGCGGGCACGGCACACCGTGAAAAATAGTGGCGGATGGGGACTGCGTACCAAAGGACGTCCGCCAACATCAGGCTGCAGAAGGCCTCAGTGTCCACAAGCCTATGGTAACATTTCAAGGGCCAGTAATTTAAAATGTTGCTCATTTAGTGCTATGGCCTGTGGGTGGGTGGGTTAAAATGACTGTTTTATGGACATTTGGATGCTGGGCTGGGACAGGGAAGTGGATGTTGTTGCTGATGGTTTATGCAAAGGTCCAGGTGCAGGGCAGGGGCATCCGGGCCTGCGCCTTTGACATGGGATTGGCCAGCACGTAACACAGGGGAAGAGGAGGCAGTGGTGTGACCCGCAGACCCAGATTGTGGACCCAGACCTTCAGCCCACTTATTAGGGTGCTTGGATGCCATGTGGTGGATCATGCTGGTGGTGGTGAGGTTGCTAGTGTACACACCCCGGCTAATTTTGGTACGGCTCAGGTTGCAAACTACCACTCTTTTGTCGTCTGCGCTTTCCTCAAAAAAGCCCCATACTGCAGAACACCTAACCCTTGGCAAGGTACATTTATGCATGGGGGTGCTCGGTCTAATGGTTGTGGGCCTGTTTGGTGTGGGCTTACTTCTCCCTTTTGCAACCCCACTACCTCTTCCAGCCTGTTGCGGTGCTGCGGATCCCTCCCCCTCTGTACTGCTGTCCTTGCTCGGCTTTTCACCTTCCTATGTTGGGTCAGTGACCTCATCGTCAACCACCTCCTCTTCCACTTCCTGACTCTGCTCGTCCTCCTGACTTGACCTAACCACAACCTCAGTGATTGGTAACTGTGTCTCATCATCATCCACCTCGTAAGGGAATGATTGCCGTTCACCACCGTCATCTTCTTGATACTGTGAAGGCTCAAGAGGTTGGGAATCAAGGCACAATATCTCAGGTCCCTCTTCAAGCGTGCTGGGCGCGATGGACAAATGTAATAGTGGCGCTGGAAAGAGCTCCTCGGAAGATCCGAGTGTGGGATCACTTGTTTGGAAAGCCTCTTCATGGTGGGAGGAAGGATGATCAGAGAGAGGATTCGGTTGACCAGACTCTTGGCTACAGAGACTGGACTTGGTGGAAGAGAGGGTGGTCCTTAACAGACTGGAAGCATTATCTTCAGCAATCCAACCGACCAACTGTTCGCACTGGTCCGACTTGGAGAGTGTTGTCCTGCGCCGCCTAGCTAAGTTGGACATTAAGCTGGGTACGATGGATGTTTTTTTTTTCTCTGGTGCACTGGCAGCAGGCACAGTTTTATTGCGCCCAGGGCCACGGCCTCTGCGTGCACCATCAGCATCACACCCACTTCCCAGTCCCTTAGTGCTCGCCTTCTTCATATTAATGGTTTTGTCACTAGATGTGGCGCAATTGTTTTACAGTCCGCTAAAGACACTGTTTTCTGATGCAGGACAGTATATGTCACAGAAACACAGAATATGGACACTATATTAGGCCCAGATTATTGGACTCTGTGGTACAGACACAATGTATTGAAGCGCAGATCACACAATTGACGGATTACACCGTTGACAGCAAAAATGTGGATTATGGGAAAAAAATATATTATTTTTACTAATATTCTTCCTATCTCTGCCCCTGACACACAGAAGGTTTTGCTGCACAGATGTCACAAGTCACTGCAGACACCTTCTATATAGCAAAATAATCGCTATTCCGAAAAGTATAAAAGAAAAAAATTTGTACAACTTTGCACAATTAAATTGCTGCCACCACACACAATAGTCCTTAATAGGACTTTTGGGTCTTTGAAAAGTTTTAAAATTGAATAAATTGCAATCACAAACTCCATACACTAAGCGAAGCTCTCCCTGACTATATTGCATCCGATGACGCGTTCCGGCCAGCCAATTACTGTAATGCCAGCAGCCAATAGAGATGGCCCGAATAGTTGGCCGGTGAATAGTTCCCGGCGAACATAGCTTGTTCGCGTTCGCCGCGGCGGGTGAACATATGCGATGTTCGGTCCGCTCCCTATTCGTCATCATTGAGTAAACTTTGACCCTGTACCTCTCAGCCAGCAGACACATTCCAGCCAATCAGCATCATACCCTCCCTCCCAGACCCTCCCACCTCCTGGACAGCATCCATTTTAGATTCATTCGGAAGCTGCATTCTTAGTGAGAGGAGGGACAGTGCAGCTGCTGATTTAATAGGGAAATCGATAGTTAGGCCAGTGCATTCAGTGTCCACTGCAGTCCTGAAAGACTCATCTGATCTCTGCTGTAAGGACAGCACCCCAAAAAGCCCTTTTTAGGTCTAGAACATCAGTCTGCTTTTTTTTTTTTTTTTCCTGTGTAATCTAATTGCAGTTTCCTGCCAGCGTGTGTGTCAGGCTCACAGCGTGTACTGTGCCCACTTGCCCAGTGCCACCACTCATATCTGGTGTCACAATAGCTTGCATTTAAAAAAAAAAAACGTTTTGGACTGTGAAATAATATCAGTCATTTTCCTTCACACGTGTGCGTTTCAGGGCCTGCCAGGGCACAGTGTCACACCAGTGCAACTCATATCTGGTGTAACAGTAGTGCACATTTGTAATAGATTGAATAGCAGTTAGTTGTCTGCAAGCGTGTGTGCCAGACCTACAGCGTCTACTCTGCCAACTTCTGCCAGTGCACAGTGCCACTCATATCTGGTGTCACAGTAGCTTGCACGCATAGTACAGCTTAACTAATCAAAAAAAAAAATGACAGGCAGAGGCAGGCCACCCTGCAGGGGCCGTCGTGGTCGTGGTGCTGTGATTCCCTTTGGCCCTGGAATAATGCCCAGTGTTCAGAGGCCACGTACCCTGAACTCGAAAAGTTCTGAGGACATAGTTGACTGGCTTACAAAGGACACCCAATCTTCTACAGCTTCCGCTCGGAACCTTGACGCACCATCCTCCTCCAGCTTAGCTTCGGGCACCTCTCAAGTTACCACCCGCCTGCCGCCACCACCACCACTACCACCACAGCCACCACAGCCACTTCACTTGATCTGTCAGAGGAGTTATTTACACATCAGTTGGAAGAAATGAGTGATGCGCAACCATTATTGCCAGAGGATGTAGATAACAGGGATATGTCTCAGTCAGGCAGCATTACACACATGGACGTACGGTGTGATGATGATGATGATGATGATGTTGTACCCGCTGCTGCTTCCTTTGCTGAGTTGTCAGATACAAGTGAAGCGGTTGATGATGACGATGTGTCCGTGGATGTCACGTGGGTGCCTGCTCGAAGAGAAGAAGAACAGGGGGAAAGTTCTGATGGGGAGACAGAGAGGAGGAGGAGACGAGTTGGAAGCAGGCGGAGGTCGTCGCAAGGAGCTAGTGGCACAGTCAGACAGCATGCATCGGCACCCGGGGTCAGCCAGACAGCACGTCAATCAACGCATGCTGTTGCCACCACCAGAATGCCGTCATTGCAAAGCTCAGCAGTGTGGCATTTTTTTTGTGTGTCTGCCTCTGACAACAGCGATGCCATTTGCAACCTGTGCCAAAAAAAACTGAGTGGTGGCAAGTCCAACACCCACCTAGGTACAACTGCTTTGCGAAGGCACATGATCGCACATCACAAACGCCTATGGGATCAACACATGAGTACAAGCAGCACACAAACTCAAAGCCGCCATCCTCCTCCTGGTCCAGCATCTTCAGCCACGTCAACCACTGCTGTCCTCCTTGCCCCCTCTCAACCATCCGCCACTCCGTCTCTCGCCTTGAGCAATTTCTACTCATCTGCCCAGAGTCAGGTGTCTGTCAAGGACATGTTTGAGCGTAAGAAGCCAATGTCACAAAGTCACCCCCTTGCCCGGCGTCTGACAGATGGCTTGTCTGAACTCTTAGCCCGCCAGCTTTTACCATACAAGCTGGTGCAGTCTGAGGCCTTCAAAAAATTTGCAGCTATTGGGACACCGCAGTGGAAGGTACCAGGCCGAAATTTCTTTTCACAAAAGGCAATCCCCAACCTGTACTCGATTGTGCAAAAGGAAGTAATGGCATGTCTGGCACACAGTGTTGGGGCAAGGGTCCATCTGACCACAGATACCTGGTCTGCAAAGCACGGTCAGGGCAGGTATATCACCTACACTGCGCATTGGGTAAACCTGCTGACGGCTGACAAGCATGGAATGCGTGGCTCTGCAGAGGAGTTGGTGACACCGCCACGACTTGCAGGCAGGCCTGCTGCCACCTCCTCTACTCCTCCTACTCCATCCTCTTCCATAACCTCCTCGGCTGAGTCCTCTTCTGCTGCTGCGTCTTGCTCCACATCAACGGCACCCCCCCAGCTCCCCAGGGGCTATTCACGCCGTCTTGGGGTTGACTTTCCTGAAAGCAGAGAGTCACACCGGACCAGCACTCCTGTCCGCCCTGAACGCACAGGTGACTCCGCACCAATTGGAGATCGGCAAAGTGGTGTGTGACAACGGAAGCAATTTGTTGGCGGCATTGAATTTGGGCAAGTTGACACATGTGAGGTGACAAACCTAGTTAGTCGCACCGAAGGCACCAACAGCGACATCATCCCATTTGTTTTCTTCCTGGAGCGTGCCCTGCGAAGAGTGCAGGATCAGGCCGTAGATGAGCGTGAAGAGGAAGAGGAAGAGTTGTGGTCACCATCACCACCAGAAACAGCCTTATCAGCATCGCTTGCTGGACCTGCGGCAACGCTGGAAGAGGAGTGTGAGGAAAGGAGTCAGAGGAGGAATGTGGCTTTGAGGAGGAGGAGGAAGACCAACCACAGCAGGCATCCCAGGGTGCTCGTTGTGACCTATCTGGTACCCGTGGTGTTGTACGTGGCTGGGGGGAAGAACATACCTTCAGTGAGATCACTGAGGACGAGGAATGGGACATGAGTAGCTCGGCATCCAACCTTGTGCAAATGGGGTCTTTCATGCTGTCTTGCCTGTTGAGGGACCCTCGTATAAAAAGGCTGAAGGAGAACTACCTGTACTCGGTGGCCACGCTACTAGACCCCCGGTATAAGCAGAAAGTGCCTGAAATGGATGCAGCAGTTCCAAAATAAATTAAAAAGTATGCTTTACACAGCATATAAGGGTGATGTCACAGCACAACGGGAATCTAACAGGGGAAGAGGTAAAAGTAATCCTCCTCCTCCAACGACCACGCCGGCAAGGACAGGACGCTTTACAGACGTGTTGTTGATGGAGGACTCGACCGACAGGTAGCAGACTACCTCGCCTTAACTGCAGATATCGACACTCTGAGGAGAGATGAACCCCTTGACTACTGGGTGTGCAGGCTTGACCTGTGGCTTGAGTTATCCCAATTTGCGATAGAACTTCTGGCCTGCCCCGCTTCAAGTGTCCTCTCAGAAAGGACCTTCAGTGCAGAAGGAGGTATTGTCACTGAGAAGAGAAGTCGCCTACGTCAAAAAAGTCTAGATTACCTCACCTTTATTAAGATGAATGAGGCATGGATCCCGAAGGGACTGACAGTGGGCGATACATTCGACTAAAAAAGGCCTGATGAGATGAGCTGCCTTGGGCTACAAATGGTCCACACGCTGCTGTATTTTATCTCTGAATGCCGGGTGACTTGCGTGACCTATCCGCCACCAACTAGGGTTCAAGCCGCAATGTTTCAGGGCACTTTCTGCAAGGGAAACATCAATTTTTCTGGCCGCTGCAACAATACCTAATTTTTCAGGCATGTGTACATGCCTAATTTTTCTGGCCTCTGGTGCTGCACTGTGGCTGCAAAAACAAAACAAAAAAAAGGCACATACAGTTGTGTTCAAAATTATTCAACCCCCACTAAAAATTGAGTGTTTTGGCCAGTTTGACATTGATTTTGATCATTTCAGTCATCTTGTTTACAATTAAATCAAAGAGGCCCTTGTAAGTCAGACAAATATAACATAACATTTATAATGAAATAACCACAAATGTCTTTTCTGTGCTCACATCATTATCAGTTTTATTAAACCCCCAAGTGACATTCAATCTTAGTACCTAGTACAACATCCTTTTCCAGTTACAACAGCTTTTAAACGTGAAGCATAGCTTGACACAAGTGTCTTGCAGCGATCTACGGGTATCTTCGCCCATTCTTCATGGGCAAAAGCCTCCAGTTCAGTCACATTCTTAGGCTTGCGCGCTGCAACTGCTTTCTTTAAGTCCCACCAGAGGTTCTCAATCGGATTTAAGTCTGGGGACTGCGATGGCCACTTCAAAATGTTCCAGCCTTTAATCTGCAACCATGCTCTGGTGGACTTGGAGGTATGCTTGGGATCATTGTCCTGTTGAAAGGTCCAATGTCTCCCAAGCCTCAGGTTTGTGACGGACTGCATCACATTTTCATCCAATATCTCCTGGTACTGAAGAGAATTCATGGTACCTTGCACACGCTGAAGCTTCCCTGTACCTGTAGAAGCAAAACAGCCCCAAAGCATGATTGACCCCCCGCCATGCTTCACAGTAGTCAAGGTGTTCTTTTCTTCATAGGCCTTGTTCTTCCTCCTCCAAACATAGCGTTGATCCATGGGCCCAAACAGTTCTAATTTTGTTTCATCAGTCCACAGAACACTATCCCAAAACTTTTGTGGTTTGTCCACATGACTTTTGGCATACTGCAGTCGACTCTTCTTATTCTTTGGAGACAGCAAGGGGGTGCGCCTGGGAGTTCTGGCATGGAGGCCTTCATTACGCAGTGTGCGCCTTATTGTCTGAGCTGAAACTTCAGTACCCACATCTGACAAATCTTTTTTCAGTTCCTCAGCAGTCACACGGGGACTTTTCTCCACTTTGCGCTTCAGGTAGCGCACAGCAGTCGAAGTCAGCATCTTCTTTCTGCCACGACCAGGTAGCGTATCAACAGTGCCCTTTGCCTTGAATTTGCGAATGATGCTTCCTATGGTGTCTCTTGGTATGTTTAACATCTTTGCAATCTTCTTATAGCCATTGCCCTTCCTGTGAAGAGAAATCACCTCTTCTCTTGTCTTCCTGGACCATTCTCTTGACTTCACCATGTTTGTAAACACACCAGTAAATGTCTAGAAGGAGCTGAGTATCACAGTCCTTTTACATCTGCCTAATTGGTGCTTATTATGCTTGATTGCTGCTCCTTGACATCCACAGGTGTTTTCAATACCTGATCGAAAACACTTGAATGAACCTCTGTTCTTAAGAGTGTTAGTCTTTAAGGGGTTGAATAATTGTGTCAATGAAGAAATCACAAAAAAAACATTTAATACTGTATTACAAAAACAATTGATGTAATTTTAGTTGCATTTGGTTCTTTAAAAAGTCCTTGTAAGATTTCATTCTGAACACAATTACAAATGTACACTAAATTCCCTAAAACCCTTTACAGCATTGGGGGTTCAATAATTTTGAACACAACTGTACATGTGTTAATTCCCCTTCGTGATCGTTACCTTGTTGTGGTGAAGGGGCTTGCGTATCACAATGAAGCGATCACCTCTATGAATGTGTTGGCAATGGCAATGTTGGCACACCCCAGATGATAAGGTCGTTGCTTCATTGTGAACAGACCAAAAGCGATCGGCTGGATAATTTTGCATAGAAAAAACATAATTTTTTTTTGTGATCATCTAAGGTGATCATTAAAGCCTACTAGGCCAACAATGGGCCCACACTGCAGAATCAATGTTTTCTGGGTCACTTATCTGTCACTGAACTACCTCAGCACGACCATAGGCTTTGAAAAACCCCCATCGCCTGCAATCTCCCAAACGTGCGCACGAGCACAGTCATCACTACACCAAGATTGACGCATAAAGGAATAAAATTTATGTCATACGTGTGTCAACTATTGACAACTCTTTGCGGTTGTCTAAAATCTATTCCATACACGTCCCCTGATAGGGGACATAACAGGGATTAAACTGATAGGAATAGTACTACTTAACACACCACTCCTATCTGGTGGCACATTAGATTGCACGCGCAGTGCCCCAAATTTGAAGTAGGAGGACCGACCAAGCATCTTTTTCCATCTCCAGGTTCCTAAAATCGATTCCATATACACGTCCCCTGAAAGGGGACGTAACAGGGATTAAACTGATAGGAATAGTACTACTTAACACACCTTATAATAATAATAATAATAATAATAATAATACTAGTGGACGTAACAGGGATTAAACTGATAGGAATAGTACTACTTAACAGACCACAACTATCTGGTGGCACAGTAGATTGCACGCGCAGTGCCCCAAATGGGAAGTAGGAGGACCGACCAAGCATCTTTTTCCATCTCCCGGTTCCTAAAATCGATTCCATATTCACGTCCCCTGATAGGGGACGTAACAGGGATTAAACTGATAGGAATAGTACTACTTAACATACCACTCATATCGGGTGGCACAGTACATTGCACGGCGCACGCGCAGTGCCTCAAATTAGAAGTAAGAGGACCAACCAAGCATCTTTTTCCATCTCCCAGTTCCTAAAATCTATTTCATACATGCCCCCTGATAGGGGACGTAACAGTGATTAAACTGAAAGGAATAGTACTACTTAACACACCTTATAATAACGCAGAGAGAGGCAACGCAGAGAGAGGAGTCTGAAGAAAAGGAGTCAGAGGAGGAAGGTGGCTTTGAGGAAGGAAGGTGGAAGACCAACCACAGCAGGCGTCCCAGGGGGCTTGTTGTCACCTTTCGGGGACCCTTAGTGTTGTACGTGGCTGGGTGGAGGAAGAGACCTTCAATGACATCAGTGAGGACAAGGAACGGGACATGGCTAACTTGGTATCCAACCTTGTGCAAATGGGGAGTTTGCGGTTGTGCAAATGGACTGTTTGTGCGTTAAACGGGGAGTTTGGTCTGTCACTGTGAAGCGGGCGTAACCCTTACACTATCTGATCGATACAACATCATACCTGATGTTTTAAAGCACGTTATTCCAAACAATTTAGGAATGTTAGGTGATATATGCCCTTTATGGATTAAAACCCGACTCTGCGTCAACTACGTAATTTTCCATGTGGGAGTTTTGCCATGGATCCCCCTCCGGCATGCCACAGTCCAGGTGTTAGTCCCCTTGAAACAACTTTTCCATCACTATTGTGGCCATAAAGAGTCCCTGTGGGTTTTAAAATTCGCCTACCTATTGAAGTCTATGGCGGTTCGCCTGGTTCGCCCGTTCGCGAACATTTGCAGAAATTCGTGTTCGCCGTTCGCGAACGTAAAATTTTATGTTCGCAAAATCTCTAATCACCAACAGAAGTTTTAGAGGTTAATTAGATTACACAGGAAAGGTCTAGGAGAATGGTTGCACATAACAGAGTTTGGGAAATAGATCAGGAATGATACAGGATATAGGTTGTAAGGGCAACCATAGAAAATGAAAATCATCAAAGCTGTATTGAAAACAAAAAATCTAATACCTTCTCTATGAGGAACATTATTCCTGACAAACCATAGACAGAGTAAGAAATGTACATAAATAATGGAAAGTGGGGGTGTACCCACTGCACCAACTAACCGGTTTGGCATTGGGCTATCTCTATGGACATTATCTTGTCGGTCTCCTGGTTTACACCCGTTAACTCCTATATAGGGATCTGGTCTTTTCTTTAGGGGAGCCAACAGGATGTGACCTCTTGAGATAGTCCCAGTGGAATTGGTGGCTGACCCACAGGGGTCTGAGACCCTGGTGCAAAGCATTGAGGGGGTTAGGCAATATTCGTAGTGAGGAGACTGGTTGAAGTCGGGCTGGCAGAGTTCAAACAAAAAATTAATCCCATGGTCAGGGTTAGCAGCATTGGATCAATACAAGAAACAGGCTAAGGTCAGGGCAGATACCCAAGAATCAGAGTTTGTTACTAGTGTTGATCGAGCACCAATGTGCTCATGTGCTCGGGTGCTTGAGAAGAGCACTTCGGGATGCTCGGGTGCTCTACAGAACACAATGGAAGTCAATGGTAGAACCCGAGGCACCCCTTGCTCAGAAGAGGGGAGGGGGCCGCATCCCATTGAGGTCTATGCAGAAGATCCCCACTTTCCCCCGTCTCCTTTAACCTCTTTTTATTCCCACTTGCACTGTTCTCTATGCAGCTGGAGCGCATCCACAAGCGCTGTCTACAGGTGGGCGGAGCTTACCGGGAGTTTGTCCGTCTCCTGACTGGCAGCGGTGCGCATCCCACCCCGCCTTGGATCCTTCCCTTCTTGTACTGGCCCGGTGGTGCAGTCACATAGGGTTTCAACTTACCTACGCTCCTGATGATATTTAGAATTGAAACACATAGGGTTGCTACTTACTGTACCTATGCTCCTGAAGATATTTACTATTGAAACGCGTCAATCCAGCACTATACTCATCCTGCTTTAATGCCCCAGTGCTGCACTAGTAGCACGCTATTTGGCTGGAGTATAGAGCAGGAAGCTTTCTTGGCAGTATGGGCTGCACATGTACCGGCAGCTCATACTAGCTGAGTGCGCTATTATAATACACAGTGGGGTCTTTGTTAGTCTCAGTGGAATTATCAGCCTGATATTTGGAGTAGGTGGATTCAACTATCCTTCCTATTCAACATCTGGCACTTTATTTGCTGGGACCATCGCTTACTCCCGCTGTATACCACCTATGCATTGCTACTTAATGATTGGTGTCCGACCACGACTTTTACACAGCCTATGTCGGACAGCATTGAGATTGGTGGTGCACACCAATAATGTGACAATTAGCGCTTGATGATAGCGCTTTCATTTTTCTCCACCTACACTTGGTCCCACAGGGTATAAGCTATATACAGTACAGACCAAAAGTTTGGACACACCTTCTTATTCAAAGAGTTTTCTTTATTTTCATGACTATGATGGCATCAAAACTATGAATTAACACATGTGGAATTATATACATAACAAACAAGTGTGAAACAACTGAAAATATGTCATATTCTAGGTTCTTCTAAGTAGCCACCTTTTGCTTTGATTACTGCTTTGCACACTCTTGGCATTCTCTTGATGAGCTTCAAGAGGTAGTCCCCTGAAATGGTTTTCACTTCACAGGTGTGCCCTGTCAGGTTTAATAAGTGGGATTTCTTGCCTTATAAATGGGGTTGGGACCATCAGTTGCGTTGAGGAGAAGTCAGGTGGATACACAGCTGATAGTCCTACTGAATAGACTGTTAGAATTTGTATTATGGCAAGAAAAAAGCAGCTAAGTAAAGAAAAACGAGTGGCCATCATTACTTTAAGAAATGAAGGTCAGTCAGTCAGCCAAAAAATTGGGAAAACTTTGAAAGTAAGGGCTATTTGACCATGAAGGAGAGTGATGGGGTGCTGCGCCAGATGACCTGGCCTCCACAGTCACCGGACCTGAACCCAATCGAGATGGTTTGGGGTGAGCTGGACCGCAGAGTGAAGGCAAAAGGGCCAACAAGTGCTAAGCATCTCTGGGAACTCCTTCAAGACTGTTGGAAGACCATTTCAGGGGACTACCTCTTGAAGCTCATCAAGAGAATGCCAAGAGTGTGCAAAGCAGTAATCAAAGCAAAAGGTGGCTACTTTGAAGAACCTAGAATATGACATATTTTCAGTTGTTTCACACTTGTTTGTTATGTATATAATTCCACATGTGTTAATTCATAGTTTTGATGCCTTTATAGTCATGAAAATAAAGAAAACTCTTTGAATGAGAAGGTGTGTCCAAACTTTTGGTCTGTACTGTATATCGGTTAGGGCGCTAGGTGTGGCGAATACACCATACTTTGATATACAGTAGGCCTGTCTATTGGGTGTCCCCCCCCTTTTTTTTTACAGAGTATTTTAATAAAGATTTCTTCTGTTATTTTAACGTCCTATACAGGCAGTGATTGATTTTCCAAAAGAGACGCACACCCACTCATTTAGCTTTCTGTGAATTGATTCATATACTGTATATCAGAAGTATGATTATATATATATATATAAATTATTCTTCTGATATATATGAATCAATTCACAGAAAACTAAATGAGAGCATGATATGTTTCTGCCGGGACTCAAACTCACAGCTTCTGCATCACAGCCCAGAACTTTAACCACTTCACTATATAGCTGCATAGCTGGTCACTACAAAAAAAAAAATATGAGACTTCTACTGTATAGCAATACTTACTAGTAGTAAGTATTCCTCTACAGTAGAAGTCTCATATTATTATATATATATTTTTTTAAGTAACTGACTATTATAGCTGAGTGGTTAAGTACCTTGCCTCTAATGCAGAAGGTTGTGAGTTCGAATACCAGCATAAACTTTTCTGAAATACAAGATAAATTAGATTTAAATACACTTAGGTGTCTCCAAGCCCTGACGCCACATATGGACATAGCTATATATGGAGTCAGAGCAGGGACTCCTAAGCCGCGGACTCACACTGAGGGATTCCCTCACTGTACAGTTATCCTTTGCATAGAAATAGAGGCTAAATTAGATTTAAATACACTGACTCGAGCACACGCGGTGTGTTACCAGACAGAATTTCGGCACAAAGGCGGTCAGACAGAATAATGCACCTTCGCTAGTTAACTAGAAACTAGGAACCTAAAGCTCAACCACCCTCCCACTAAGGAAGTTGCTTATATAGCCAGGGATAACGAGCCATAGGCTGGGGAGGAATTTGAACATTGACATGCTGGCCTTTAGCAAGCACTCATCTCATCCTAAGAGGCAGAGAAGTGCAGACCACAGCCTGCAGAAGATGCCAGGGATCAGAAGCATCACTGGCCAGAGGAAAAATGAGCAAGGCAATGGTGGCTATCTGAGTTAGTAGTGAGCAGGGAATAGGATGCCACTGTAACAATTTATAAAGTACAGTACCTACTTTATTATTATGAATTCTTCAGATGGCTGAGATGACTTCTAGGCCAGCTAGTATTCTCTTTCCCCAGGAACCCACCCTGTAAAAGTCACAGCAGTGGCCCTCATAATCATCTTGTAGCATCTTGCTGCTGCGGTAGATAAAATTTGCATGTAGCTTTACAGTGGGCACCCAGAATGAATTTTATTGGTGGGCCCCAGGCACCCCAGTCTGACACTGATTAAATGAAAGGCTATGGATTGTTTTATAGCATACCAGATCTAGACTTATTTAAGTATTGAGCTTTAAAGTTTAAATTAAAAAGGTGTAGTGCATACCAAAGTACAAAAAATTAGAGATTAAAAAAATGGCATAAAATATAAGCAAATATTATAAAATAAAAGAGAGTTGATAACAGAAGATCTAGCATTATAAGCTGTAGAAAAAACAATGGACACACCTCAGACTTGGCTCACCACCACCACTGTGAACCAACGTTTTTGTAAAAGACTGTTTTCGTCACTGCTATCCTTTGATCGGATTTCAGAACTTCTCAGCAGCTTATTAAGCAAAATCCTTGTTTATTAGTAGACAGGAAGTCAATAGTAGGCAAGTACCATGCATACCAAATTGTTACTTTTCCTGTTAATTTTACCGCAAGGACATTTACTGCAATTACTGCAGGATCACATACCACAAGCTCTGATGGGAAGGGGAAAAGCCCATAATCCTGAAAAAAAAACCTTTGCCTTACTAAAATTCAGTTTGTATCAACATTACCTAAATGACATTGCTTGAAGAAAGAAAAAAATGTGTTTTGATTACAAATATACATTAAATGTGCCTTAAACGATATCTTCTGATGGATAGTGTTACTCTTTTCTACTACAAGATGGTCTTCTTACTGCAAACCTTTAGATATACAATCACAGAAGATTGAATCTCGTGGTTTCTGAGACTGTATATGACAGGGTTTAAGAAAGGGGTCAGCACAATGTAGAGAAGGGAAATAATCTTGTTAACAGGCACTGAATGTCCTCTGTAAGGGACCATGTAGATTATGATCATGGACCCATAATAGGTAGATACAACCCCCAAGTGAGAGCTACAAGTGGAAAAAGTCTTTTGTCGGCCTGAGGTGGAGGAAATTCCAAAAATAGTGATAAAAATGTGAACATAAGTTATAATAATAAATAAGAAAGGTAACAAAACTATAAAAACAGAGTGGACTATAATGTCAATACTCACAGGGGTTGTGTCTGAGCAAGAAAGTTCTAAAAGAGGGGCCAAGTCACAAAAGAAATGGTTAATAACATTCGACCTACAGAAGTCTAAGCCACATACAAGTACAAGTGTGATGAGGACTAACATAAAGCTGATCCCCCAGGATGAAATGATCAGGCTGTATCTAAGCTTAACACTCATCATTGAGATATAATGTAGAGGTCTACAGATGGCCAAGTACCGGTCATAGGACATGGCCGTGAGCAAAAAACATGCAGCACTAACCGATACCCCATAAAGGTAAAACTGAGTTGCACACCCAACAAAAGATATGATACTCCCCTCCTTTATGATAACATCCAGCATCTTAGGAACAACATTTGATACTTGGAAAATATCTGACAGCGCCAAATGTCCAAGGAAGAAATACATTGGAGAACGGAGACGTTGGCTTGTGGACACCAGTAAAATAATCAAGAGGTTCTCACATATAGTCATTGAATACATTAGAAGAACAATGGAGAAGAATGGCAACTTGTAATCATTCAGAGCCGGGAATCCCAGTATAAGGAACTCAGTGACCGTGGTGGAGTTGACTTCATGAACCTTCATCTCTAGCTGTTATACGGAGGCCAAATTTATGAAATTTTATTGACACATTGAAGCTGATCTTTATGAGGAAAGAAAACTCTTTCTCTCCATTAAAAATGTTTTCTTTAATTCTTATTCAATATCAATTTTAGTCCTTTCCGCATGAAGCATTTATCAGATACTTGTATACAATTGATTTCCTTCATAATTTTCTCAAGAAAAAGTACATTAGATATTTTCTAAGGACTTGAACAGGATGTTCACTGATTTCTTCTGAAAAAAGAAGAAGAAAATGACACAGGATTTCATGTTCTGTGTACTGTACGGTATATAACTAAGCTTACACCCTCATGGAAAGGACCATTGGGAATATTATTATTGTACAACAACAGATTCAGCTCTCAAGGGATAATTCCAGGAATAAAAATAACGAGTCTCAGAGAAATATTAAGGACTAATGAGCAGTAAATTAGTTTTAACTAAATATATGGATTTGTCTAATTATATAAGCAGAACATTCTATCTTGTTGGTAGAGTTCAACTAAAGATGAGTGAAATTCTTGAAATTTATTTTTTTGTCCGAACAGAACATGATGATGGGCAGGTAGATATAGTAGCATCAGTGGCATGATTGGGCTGGGCGATAAGTAGCCACCTTCATCAGATCTATTCATCAGCCTTAGGCCTCATGCACACGACCGTTGTGTGCATCCGCGGCCGTTGTTCCGTTTTCCGTATTTTTTCGGACCCATTGACTTTCAATGGGTCCGTGGAAAAATCGGAAAATGCACCGTTTTGCAGCCGCATCCGTGATCCGTGATTTCCTGTCTGTCAAAAAAATATGACCTGTCCTATTTTTTTGACGGACAACGGTTCACGGACCCATTCAAGTCAATGGGTCAGTGAAAAAACACGGATGCACACAAGATTGCCATCCGCGTCCGTCATCCTTGTCCGTAGGCTACTTTCACACAGACGGATCCGCTGATCCGTCTGCATAAAAGCTTTTTATATCTGATTTTTCACTTCGTGAAAACTCAGATCCGACAGTATATTCTAACACAGAGGTGTTCCCATGGTGATGGGGACGCTTCAGGTTAGAATATACTAAAAGAACTGTGTACATGACTGCCCCCTCCCTCCCCCCCGTATTTAACTCATTGGTAGCCTGTGCGCCCCCCCCTCCCTCCCCTGTATTTAACACATTGGTGGCCAGTGCGGCCAGCCCTCCCTCCCTCCCTTCCTTGTATTTAACACATTGGTGGCCAGTGCGGCCGGCCCCCCCTCCCTTGTATTTAACACATTGGTGGCCAGTGCGGCCGGCCCCCCCCTAATTAAAATGACCGACCTCCAATCATTGGTGGCTGTGGAGAGTTCCGATCGGAGTCCCAGTTTAATCAAGGAAGACCCACGGAAGAAAAAACGGTCACGGAACAACGGAAATCCATTTTGCGGACCGCAAAAAAAAAAACGGTCGTGTGCATGAGGCCTTAGTTGAAGGTGTGTGAAAATCCTCACAGATTCATGCCTTTGTAATTTTGGAAAATGTGATTTGGGGCACAATATTGTAATTTGGGGGAAAACTTTTTCTGTTTGAGTGTGATGACACGACCTGCTGAAAGCCCTCTCTGAGATGACACTGAAGGCTGGACAAGACAGTACAGCGATAGCAAACTGGACCAGTTCTGGCCAGTGTTTTAATCAACCTCCCCAAAAGTACATCTGGTCAAGAAACAGGGTAGAAGAAAAGACACAGTCCAGTCACGACTGAGCCTGTTTTTTTAGCCAGCGCATGTCTGTTTGCTGATGTGCTTCAGGGTGGCATGGCAATTAAAAAGGAGCTTTTCCATCAACAGCTGGCCAGAAATATGAATGCCAAAGAGAATAATAAAATTTGGGTAAAGGTGTGGAACAAAGCCCCATTTCCAGAAAAATGAGACATGTTTTACAGACAGCTGGCCAAAGGGAGTAAAGCTTGCTAAATTAAAGAGGACATGTCCCCTCTCCTGACATGCCTTCATGAATTCCCCCATGTAATAACAATTTTGGAGCATCTATTCTTATGGCTCTATGTTGTACCATTCCTTTATTATTTCTACTACAAGTTATGAATAGATTGCTAGCAGTCTGCCGTAAGGGTACAGAGGGGAGGTAACCAGTTAATGGGGGGGGGTGTACCTGCATAGTCTGACACTGGCAGCACTGAGTGGATAGCGTCAGACTGTGCATGGACACCCCCAACTGGTTAACACCCCTCTGTACCCTTACTGCAGACTGCTAGCAATTCATTCATAACTTCTAGTAGAAATAATAAAGGAGTGATACAACATGTAGTCATAAGAATAGATGCTCCATAATTGTTATTACATGGGGAATGCATGAAGCTATTAAAATAGGCATGTCAGGAGAGGGGACGGGACCTTTTTAACCCCTTAAGGACACAGCCTTTTTACACCTTAAGACCAGGCCATTTTTTGCAAATCTGACCAGAGTCCCTTTAACCACCTCAGCCCCCAGTGCTTAAACACCCTGAAAGACCAGGCCACTTTTTACACTTCTGACCTACACTACTTTCACCGTTTATTGCTCGGTCATGCAACTTACCACCCAAATGAATTTTACCTCCTTTTCTTCTCACTAATAGAGCTTTCATTTGGTGGTATTTCATTGCTGCTGACATTTTTACTTTTTTTGTTATTAATCGAAATTTAACGATTTTTTTGCAAAAAAATGACATTTTTCACTTTCAGTTGTAAAATTTTGCAAAAAAAACGACATCCATATAGAAATTTTGCTCTAAATTTATTGTTCTACATGTCTTTTATAAAAAAAAAATGTTTGGGTAAAAAAAAAATGGTTTGGGTAAAAGTTATAGCGTTTACAAACTATGGTACAAAAATGTGAATTTCCGCTTTTTGAAGCAGCTCTGACTTTCTGAGCACCTGTAATGTTTCCTGAGGTTCTACAATGCCCAAACAGTAGAAACACCCCACAAATGACCCCATTTCGGAAAGTACACACCCTAAGGTATTCGCTGATGGGCATAGTGAGTTCATAGAACTTTTTATTTTTTGTCACAAGTTAGCGGAAAATGATGATTTTTATTTATTTATTTTTTTTCTTACAAAGTCTCATATTCCACTAACTTGTGACAAAAAATAAAAACTTCTATGAACTCACTATGCCCATCACGAAATACCTTGGGGTCTCTTCTTTCCAAAATGGGGTCACTTGTGGGGTAGTTATACTGCCCTGGCATTCTAGGGGCCCAAATGTGTGGTAAGGAGTTTGAAATCAAATTCTGTAAAAAATGACCTGTGAAATCCGAAAGGTGCTCTTTGGAATATGGGCCCCTTTGCCCACCTAGGCTGCAAAAAAAGTGTCACACATCTGGTATCTCTGTATTCAGGAGAAGTTGAGGAATGTGTTTTGGGGTGTCTTTTTACATATACCCATGCTGGGTGAGATAAATATCTTGGTCAAATGCCAACTTTGTATAAAAAAATGGGAAAAGTTGTCTTTTGCCAAGATATTTCTCTCACCCAGCATGGGTATATGTAAAATGACACACCAAAACACATTCCCCAACTTCTCCCGATTACGGAGATACCAGATGTGTGACACTTTTTTGCAGCCTAGGTGGGCAAAGGGGCCCATATTCCAAAGAGCACCTTTTGGATTTCACAGGTCATTTTTTACAGAATTTGATTTCAAACTCCTTACCACACATTTGGGCCCCTAGAATGCCAGGGCAGTATAACTACCCCACAAGTGACCCCATTTTGGAAAGAAGAGACCCCAAGGTATTCGCTGATGGGCATAGTGAGTTCATGGAAGTTTATATTTTTTGTCACAAGTTAGTGGAATATGAGACTTTGTATGAAAAAAAAAAAATAAATCAGCATTTTCCACTAACTTGTGACAAAAAATAAAAAATTCTAGGAACTCGCCATGCCCCTCACGGAATACCTTGGGGTGTCTTCTTTCCAAAATGCGGTCACTTGTGCGGTAGTTATACTGCCCTGGCATTTTCCAGGGGCCCTAATGTGTGGTAAGTAGGTAAATGACCTGTGAAATCCTAAAGGTGCTCTTTGGAATATGGGCCCCTTTGCCCACCTAGGCTGCAAAAAAGTGTCACACATGTGGTATCGCCGTATTCAGGAGAAGTTGGGGAATGTGTTTTGGGGTGTCATTTTACATATACCCATGCTGGGTGAGAGAAATATCTTGGCAAAAGACAACTTTTCCCATTTTTTTATACAAAGTTGACATTTGACCAAGATATTTCTCTCACCCAGCATGGGTATATGTAAAATGACACCCCAAAACACATTGCCCAACTTCTCCTGAGTACGGCGATACCAGATGATTGACACTTTTTTGCAGCCTAGATGCGCAAAGGTGCCCAAATTCCTTTTAGGAGGGCATTTTTAGACATTTGGATCCCAGACTTCTTCTCACGCTTTGGGGCCCCTAGAATGCCAGGGCAGTATAAATACCCCACATGTGACCCCATTTTGGAAAGAAGACACCCCAAGGTATTCAATGAGGGGCATGGCGAGTTCATATAATTTTTTTTTTTTTGGCACAAGTTAGCGGAAATTGATATTTTTAATTTTTTTATCACAAAGTCTCCCGTTCCGCTAACTTGGGACAAAAATTTCAATCTTTCATGGACTCAATATGCCCCTCACGGAATACCTGGGGGTGTCTTCTTTCCGAAATGGGGTCACATGTGGGGTATTTATACTGCCCTGGCATTCTAGGGGCCCTAAAGCGTGAGAAGAAGTCTGGAATATAAATGTCTAAAAATTTTTACGCATTTGGTTTCCGTGAGGGGTATGGTGAGTTCATGTGAGATTTTATTTTTTGACACAAGTTAGTGGAATATGAGACTTTGTAAGAAAAAAAAAAAAAATTCCGCTAACTTGGGCAAAAAAAAGGTCTGAATGGAGCCTTACAGAGGGGTGATCAATGACAGGGGGGTGATCAATGACAGGGGGTTGATCAATGACAGGGGGGTGATCAGGGAGTCTATATGGGGTGATAACCACAGTCATTGATCACGCCCGTGTAAGGCTTCATTCAGACGTCCGGATGCGTTTTGCGGATCCGATCCATCTATCAGTGCATCCGTAAAAATCATGCGGACATCTGAATGGAGCTTTACAGGGGGGTAATCAATGACAGGGGGGTGATCAGGGAGTCTATATGGGGTGATCACCACAGTCATTGATCACGCCCCTGTAAGGCTTCATTCAGACGTCCGGATGCGTTTTGCGGATCCGATCCATCTATCAGTGCATCCGTAAAAATCATGCGGACGTCTGAATGGAGCTTTACAGGGGGGTAATCAATGACAGGGGGGTAATCAATGACAGGGGGGTGATCAGGGAGTCTATATGGGGTGATCACCACAGTCATTGATCATGCCCCTGTAAGGCTTCATTCAGACGTCCGGATGCGTTTTGCGGATCCGATCCATCTATCAGTGCATCCGTAAAAATCATGCGGACGTCTGAATGGAGCTTTACAGGGGGGTAATCAATGACAGGGGGGTAATCAATGACAGGGGGGTGATCAGGGAGTCTATATGGGGTGATCACCACAGTCATTGATCACGCCCCTGTAAGGCTTCATTCAGACGTCCGGATGCGTTTTGCGGATCCGATCCATCTATCAGTGCATCCGTAAAAATCATGCGGACGTCTGAATGGAGCTTTACAGGGGGGTAATCAATGACAGGGGGGTAATCAATGACAGGGGGGTGATCAGGGAGTCTATATGGGGTGATCACCACAGTCATTGATCATGCCCCTGTAAGGCTTCATTCAGACGTCCGGATGCGTTTTGCGGATCCGATCCATGTATCAGTGCATCCGTAAAAATCATGCGGACATCTGAATGGAGCTTTACAGGGGGGTAATCAATGACAGGGGGGTGATCACCACAGTCATTGATCATGCCCCTGTAAGGCTTCATTCAGACGACCGGATGCGTTTTGCGGATCCGATCCATGTATCAGTGCATCCGTAAAAATCATGCGGACATCTGAATGGAGCTTTACAGGGGGGTGATCAGGGAGTCTATATGGGCTGATCACCACAGTCATTGATCACGCCCCTGTAAGGCTTCATTCAGACGTCCGGATGCGTTTTGCGGATCCGATCCATCTATCAGTGGATCCGTAAAAATCATGCGGACATCTGAATGGAGCTTTACAGGGGGGTAATCAATGACAGGGGGGTAATCAATGACAGGGGGGTGATCAGGGAGTCTATATGGGGTGATCACCACAGTCATTGATCACGCCCCTGTAAGGCTTCATTCAGACGTCCGGATGCGTTTTGCGGATCCGATCCATCTATCAGTGGATCCGTAAAAATCATGCGGACGTCTGAATGGAGCTTTACAGGGGGTTGATCAATGACAGGGGGGTAATCAATGAAAGGGGGGTGATCAGGGAGTCTATATGGGGTGATCAGGGGTGATTAGGGGTGATCAGGGGCTAATAAGGGGTTAATAAGTGACGGGGGGGGGGTGTAGTTTAGTGTAGTGGTGCTTGGTGCTACTTTACTGAGCTACCTGTGTCCTCTGGTGGTCGATCCAAACAAAAGGGACCACCAGAGGACCAGGTAGCAGGTATATTAGACGCTGTTATCAAAACAGCGTCTAATATACCTGTTAGGGGTTAAAAAAAACACATCTCCAGCCTGCCAGCGAACGATCGCCGCTGGCAGGCTGGAGATCAACTCTCTTACCTTCCGTTCCTGTGAGCGCGCGCGCCTGTGTGCGCGCGTTCACAGGAAGTCTCGCGAGATGACGCATATATGCGTGACTGTGCGCATGGCTGCCACCTCCGGAACGCGATCCTGCGTTAGGCGGTCCGGAGGTGGTTAAGTGCTGATAACTTTAAAACGCTTTAACTTATCCAGGCCGTTCTGAGATTGTTTTTTGTCACATATTGTACTTCATGACACTGGTAAAATGAAGTCAAAAAAATTATTTTTTTTGCACCAAAAAATACCTAGTTTAACAAAAATTTGGAAAAATTTGCAAATTTCAAAGTTTCAGTTTCTCTACTTCTGTAATACATAGTAATACCCCCAAAAATTGTGATGACTTTACATTCCCCATATGTCTACTTCATGTTTGAATTGTTTTGGGAATGATATTTTATGTTTTGGGGATGTTATAAGGCTTAGAAATTTAGAAGCAAATCTTGAAATTTTTCAGAAATTTACAAAAACTAAATTTTTAGGGACCAGTTCAGGTCTCAAGTCACTTTGCGAGGCTTACATAATAGAAACCACCCAAAAATGACCCCATATAAGAAACTACACCCCTCAAGGTATTCAAAACTGATGTTGCATACGTTGTTAACCCTTTAGGTGTTGCACAAGAGTTATTGGCAAATGGGGAGGAAATTTGAGAATTTCATTTTTTGGGCAAATTTTTCATTTTAACCCATTTTTTCCACTAACAAAGCAAGGGTTAACATCCAAACAAGACTGTATCTTTATTGCCCTAACTCTGCTGTTTACAGAAACACCCAATATGTGGCCGTAAACTACTGTACGGCCACACAGCGGGGCGTAGAGTGAAAGGTGCGCCGTTTGGTTTTTGGATGCCCCCCTAGATTATAAACTCCATAAAAGTGACCCCATCTAAGAAACTACACCCCTCAAGGTATTCAAAACTGATTTTACAAACTTTGTTAACCCTTTAGGTGTTGCACAAGATTTAATGGAAAATAGAGATACAATTTCAAAATTTCACTTTTTGGGCAGATTTTCCATTTTAATTTTTTTTTTTCCAGTTACAAAGCAAGGGTTAACAGCCAAACAAAACTCATTATTTATGGCCCTAATTCTGTAGTTTACAGAAACACCCCATATGTGGTCGTAAACAGCTGTACGGGCACACGGCAGGGCGTAGAAGGAAAGGAAATCCATACGGTTTTTGGAAGGCATGTTTTGCTGGACTGTTTTTTTTTACACCATGTCCCATTTGAAGGCCCCCTGATGCACCCCTAGAGTAGAAACTCCAAAAAAGTGACCCCATTCTAAAAACTAAGGGATAGAGTGGCAGTTTTGTTGGTACTAGTTTAGGGTACATATGATTTTTTGTTGCTCTATATTACACTTTTTGGGCGGCAAGGTAACAAGAAATAGCTTTTTTGGCACCGTTTTTTTTTTTTGTTATTTACAACATTCATCTGACAGGTTGGATCATGTGGTAATTTTATAGAGCAGGTTGTCACGGACGCGGCGATACCTAATATGTATACAATTTTTTTTATTTATGTAAGTTTTACACAATGATTTCATTTTTAAAACAAAAAAAATGTTTTAGTGTCTCCATAGTCTAAGAGCCATAGTTTTTTCAGTTTTTGGGCGATTATCTTAAGTAGGGTCTCATTTTTTGCGGGATGAGATGACGGTTTGATTGGCATCTATTTTGGGGTGCATATGACTTTTTGATTGCTTGCCATTACACTTTTTGTGACGTAAGATGACAAAAAATGGCTTTTTTTACACAGTTTTTATTTTTATTTTTTTACGGTGGTCATCTGAGGGGTTAGATCATGTTATATTTTTATAGAGCCGGTCGATACGGACGCGGCGATACCTAATATGTATACTTTTTTTTATTTATGTAAGTTTTACATAATGATTTCATTTTTGAAACAAAAAAAATCATGTTTTAGTGTTTCCATAGTCTAAGAGCCATAGTTTTTTCAGTTTTTGGTCGATTATCTTGGGTAGGGTATGATTTTTGCGGGATGAGATGACGGTTTGATTGTTACAATTTTGGCGTACATGCGACTTTTTTGATCACTTTTATTACCTTTTTTGGGAAGTAAGGTGGGCAAAATTTCAATTTCATCATAGTTTTTTATTTTTTATTTTTATGGCGTTCACCGTTCGGGTAAAGTAACATGACCGTTTTATAGATCAGGTCGTTACGGACGCGGCGATACCAAACATGTGTAGGGAATTTTATTTTTTTCATTTTTAATCAGTGATAAATGTGTTTTTTGATTTTTACATTTTTTTCACTTTTATTCACTTTTTTTTTGACCCAGACCCACTTGGTTCTTGAAGATTCAGTGGGTCTGATGTCTGTATAATACAGTACAGTACAATATATATTGTACTGTACTGTATTTTACACTTTGTCTGAACAGATCTATGCCTTTTAGCACAGATCTGTTCAGCACCATGGACAGCAGGACGCCTGGGACGGCGTCCTGTTGCCATGGGAACCTTCCCCGTCTGCTCAGTACTGCTCAGAACTGCACAGACGGGGAAGGGTAAGGAGGGGATCTGTCGGGGGGCTGTCTGGGGGCTCTCTCCCTCCCCATCGGGGGGCTGCAAAGGCACAGCATCCCCCCGATGGGAGAGGGAGGGAGCTCCCTGCGCTGTTAACCTTTTCCATACAGCGGTCCGTACGGACCGCTGTATGGAAAGGGTTAAACGGCTGACATCGCATCGCAGATGTCAGCCGTTTATACCAGGGTGCCAGCAATGTGCTGGCACCCTGGTATACCCACTAGAAGCCAACGATTATACAAGTGGAGGCGGGATGGGGATCGCGATCCCGCCTGCCGCACCGCCCGCCTCCCGCACCGCCCCCACCGCCCGCAACCCTCGCCCTGCACCTCCTGCCACCATGAAATCATTCGGGGGTGCAGGGGGGGTGAATAAAACGTTTTTCTAGGCATATAAATTTTCTGATCCCCGCGGTCAGGGACCGCGGGGATCAGAAAATGCAGAACTCGCAGCAAACCGCAAGTCTGAATTGACCTGCGGTTTGCCGCGATCGCCGACATGGGGGGGTCACGGGACCCCCCGCGCATTTAGCCTAGGTGCCTGCTCAATGATTTGAGCAGGCACCGGGTTACGATCACTGCCAGCCGCACGGCAGTGATCGAAAATACACAGGGCGTACATGTACGCCCTGTGTTCTTAAGTACCAGGGCACAAGGGCGTACCTGTACGCCCTATGTCCTTAAGAGGTTAAATTCTTATAGGCATGGAACTGTGCCACATTTACCACAACTAAGTAGTACAGCAGCAACTGCACTGTCAGCAACTTGGCCAAGTGGGAGTTCAGCTTGTGCATAACTAATTGCTGGTCACGAATAGTTATCTCATGGCCACACATTGTGTTATGGATGTCTCATGATAGAGCAGAGGACAAAGAGGAGTCTGAGGAGGAAGACACAGTTGATGTGTTGAGTGTTGAGCAAATCAAAGCATCCAAAGTGGAATTCGATCCGAAGTTTAGGAAAAATTTGATTCTCCACAAATCGGAATTTCCTTGCACTTTGTGGTAATGAATTATTATTATATTTTTCAAATGGTGGTTGCACGTGTTAATCAGTGAAAGTAAGAAACCTGGGAATGTGAGATCACCCACAATGCAGTGCAGCCAGCCAATCCTCCATTAGCTATCCCCCTGTGATGTCATAACCCTATAAAAACCTCATCCCGCAGAGTCTCCGCCATTTCACTGTGAACTGAACATAGGGAGAGACATAGATAGGGAGAGTACAGGGACAGTGCAGGGAGATCGTAGGGAGAGTTTATTGAGACTCTGGTGAGAGCATAGGGAGACAGCATAGTGACTGCAGGTTGTGCGTAATCGCTGCATGCATCTTGTTCAACCGCTGCGATATTCATAGTCAATCTGTTAATTTACTGATAGACTTGCTGTGCCTCATGGCACCTTTACACGAGGTACATACAGACAATTACACCATGGGTGTGTTTAAGAACGCCACTCAAGTTATCGCTTTGTGTAAAAGAAACTTTCTTTGGTACAAATAATGGAATATGTTACCGAAATGAAAATTTTGTGAATGATAATCAACAAGTCTAGTGAGTCACCGTTGAAACATTCACTACACCAATAAACGACTGGTTTGTCGCTCAGTCATACCAATCATCTAATTGTGTATAGGTACCTTAACTAGAATAGAGCGGACACCTGGATGTTCAGGTTCGACGGGTTCGGCCGAACTTCGGAAAAAAGTTCGAGTTCGGGACCCGAACTCGAACCGAACTTGACCCCGAACCCCAAGTGGCGGTGGAGGAGGAGGAGGAGGAGGTAGCCTACACTACTTTTTGGGTTTAAATTTATTTTTATTTTTTTAAATTAGGGTACACCCCAAAACTTTGGGAAATATAACCCTCCAGTCTTGCTAAACACACGTTGAGACAATACACCGGCTGCAGGGCAGGCCAGCACCTCCAAGGCGTAAAGGGCAAGCTCAGGCCATGTGCCCAATTTGGAGACCCAGAAGTTGCAGGGGCTGACCCCTGTCAGTTAGTTCGTGTAGGCGTGTGCAAACTTACTGCCCCACCCACCATGTTGCACATCCCCGTGATGTTCACGATTCAATTTGATATCTGCTCTATCAACTTATGATGTTCTTTTATGCGCCTACCATGGTGATTACGGGTGGCGGGGAATCAGGGTTCCAGGCCAGATGGAGCGTGAGAAAGAGAGACCAAATTTAAGGGAGATAAATGTATTTAAAAAATTTGGGTTAAGAAGAAATGTGGGAAAAGTTATTGAGGCGCAAATGTGGGACAAATTACAGAAGCCCAAATGTGGGCCAAAAGAGTCAAGCGGAATTGTGGAAAAAGCTATTGAGGCGCAAATGTTGGCCAAAAGAGTATAGCGGAAATGTGGGACAAAGTATTGAAGCTTAAATGTGGTACAACTTGCTTAAGTTTAAGCATTGAATCAAAGGAGGTGGCGCGCATCAATTAAAGAAGCATTTCAGAAATTTTATTCCCTGTCACCTATGCAGAGCAGGGGTTTATTCACATCTAAAATTGTATAATGTCAACCCAAGAATGTAACAGAAAAATTACAGAAATTAGTTAATTTATCTACTTGGTAGAGCAGGGGTCTATGACAGAAAATTCTAGTTTATTGTCACCCGAAAATGTAAAATAAAAATTATTGAAGTTTATTAAGCTGTCAACTAGGTAGAGGAGGGGTATATTACACCCAAAAATTGGAGAATTTGACCCGAAAATGTTAATGACAATTTTTTTATTTATTTTTATTGTCATACTAGGTATAGCAGTGGCACTATACACCCAAAAATTGGTGAATTTCACCCGAAAATGTTAATGATAATTTTATTTTATTTTTTTAACCGGCCTACTAGGTAGAGCAGTGGTAAATCACACCCAAAAATTTGTGAATTTCACCGTAAAATGTAAAAGACCAATTTTTTTATTGTTTAACCTGTCTACTAGGTATAGCAGTGGTACTTCACAAGCAAAAATTGTTGAATTTCAACTGCAAATGTAACTGACAAATATATTTTTTCTGTTAACCGGCCTACTAGGTATAGCAGTGGTACTATACACCAAAAAATTTGTGAATTTCACCAGAAAATGTTAATGACAATTTATTTTATTTTTTTAACCGTCATACTAGGTATAGCAGTGGTACTAAACACCCAAAAATTTGTGAATTTTACCCGAAAATGTAAATGACAAAGTAGTGAAATGATATAAAATAAAACACGTACAAAAAAAAAAAATGGATTTATGAGGTGGAGTTCCATATGGAGTAGGAGTTTGAGGAGGCGGTGGACGTAGCGGTGTAGGTGGAAGCGGCGGTGGAGGAGGCCAACACAGGTTTTTGGTTTTAATTTAATTTTTTAAAATTAAGGTACACTCCAAAAGAGTGTGAAATATCCAAAATACAAACATGAGCAATTGCACTGCAGTATAACAATGGCTGGTTAGTGCCGGTATACATGTCTATTCTGGACAAGGTACGGACAAGTCCTGAGGGATCCATGCCTGGTTAATTTTAATGAACGTGAGCTTGTCCACGTTGGCTGTGGACAGGCGGCTGCGCTTGTCTGTGATGACGCCCCCTGCCGTGCTAAACACACGTTCAGATAATACACTGGCTGCAGGTCAGGCCAGCACCTCCAAGGCGTAAAGGGCAAGCTCAGGCCATGTGCCCAATTTGGAGACCCAGAAGTTGAAGGGGGCAGACCCGTCATTCAGTACGTGTAGGCGTGTGCACACATACTGCTCCACCATGATGCTGAAATGCTGCCTCCTGCTAAGACGTTCCATATCAGCTGGTGGTGATGGTTGTTGTGACGTGCTGACAAAGCTTTTCCACATTTAGGCCATGTTAACCCTGCCTTCTGAGGTGCTGGTGGTGCCCCAGCTGCGTTGGCGACCTCTTCCTCCTCCTTTGTCTTCGCCTTGTGCTTCCACTGTGCCCACGCTGTCACGTGGGAATGCCACCAGCAGCGCGTCTACCAGCGTGTGCTTGTACTCACGCATCTTACGATCACGCTCCATTGACGGAATTAAGGAGGGTACGTTGCACTTGTAACGGGGATCCAGCAGCGTGGCGACCCAGTAATCATCACAAGTAAGAGGGCAACTCGGCGGTCGTTGAAGAGACACTGCAGCATGTAATCGCACATGTGTGCCAGGCTGCCCAGAGGCAACGAAAGGCTTTCTTCTGTGGGAGGTGTATCGTCTGTGTCCTCTGTATCCCCCCAGCCATGCACCAGTGATGGCCATGAGCTGGTTTGGGTGCCACCCTGCTGTGAACACGGTTCCTCCTCCTCCATCTCCTCCTCCTCATACTCCACCTCATCATCCTCCAGAACTGTGCCCTGGCTGGACAATTGTGTACCTGAGTTTGTGGGTGCAGGAACCCACCCTCGGAGCCACTTGTGAATGACTGGCCGAAAACCCTATAAAATAATCCCTCTTCCTCCTCCTCCTCCTCCTGTGCCACATCCTCTTTCATCATCGCCAGCAGCGTTTTTTCAAGGAGGCATAGAAGTGGGATAGTAATGCTGAGATCGGCATTATCGGCACTGGCCATGTTGGTGGAGTACTTGAAACAGTGCAACAAAGAGCACAGGTCTCGCATTGAGGCCCAGTCATTGGTGGTGAAGTGGTCCTGTTCCGCCGAGCGACTCACCCGTGCGTGCTGCAGCTGAAACTCCACTATCACCTGCTGCTGCTCGCACAGTCTGGCCAGCATGTGCAAGGTGGAGTTCCACCTTGTGGGCACGTCGCATATGAGGCGGTGATCGGGAAGGCCGAAGTTACGCTACAGCGCTGACAGGCGAGCAGCAGCAGGGTGAGAACGCCGAAAGCGCGCACAGGCGGCCTGCACTTTATGCAGCAGCTCTGACATATCGGGGAAATTTTTAAGGAACATCTGCACCATCAAATTCAGCACATGTGCCAGGCATGGGATATGCATCAAGCCGGCTATTCCCAGAGCTGCTACGAGATTTCGCCCATTATCGCACACCACCAGGCCGGGCTTGAGGCTCACTGGTGCCAACCAATCATCGGTCTGTTGTTCAAGGCCCGTCCACAGCTCCTGCGCGGTGTGTGGTTTGTCCCCCAAACAGATAAGTTTTAAAACTACCTGCTGTCGTTTACCCCTGGCTGTGCTGAATTTGGTGGTGAATGTGTTACGCTGACCGGACGAGGAGCCGGTAGAGGATGAGGAAGCTGAGAAGGATGAGGAAGCAACAGGAGGCAAACTGAAGCGCCCTGCAATCCTCGGTGGTGGAAGGACATGCGCCAAACTGCTATCTGCCTCATGCCCAGCCACCACTGCATTTACCTAGTGTGCTGTTATGGAGATATAACGTCCTTGACCGTGCTTACTGGTCTACGTATCCGTAGTTAGGTGGGACTTGCCACAGATGGTGTTGCACAGTGTACACCTGATATTGTCCCCCACTTGGTTGTGCAGGGAAGGGATGGCTCGCCTGGAAAAGTAGTGGCGGCTGGGCACGACGTACTGTGGGACAGCCACTGCCATAAGGCTTTTAAAACTCTCCATCTCCACCAGACGGAACGACAGCATTTCAAAGGCCAGTAATTTTGAAATGCTGACATTCAGGGCCAGGGATCACGGTTGGGTAGGGGGGTACTTCTTCTTCTGCTCCAGTATTTGGGAGATGGAGAGCTGAACGCTTCCGTGGGATATTGTGGAGATGCTTGGTGATCCAGGTGTTGGTGTTGCTGGCAGATCCTCTGTTTGCGGGGTGGCGGGTGCCACTGTCACTTCAGAGGTGGATGAAGAGGTCGAGACTGCAGCAGAAGAGGAAGCAGGAGGAGCCAGAGACCTTCTTCGTTTTTTGAGGTCTACTCCACTGCAGCTCGTGCTCTTCACTTAGATGCCTGGTCATGCAGGTTGTGCTCAGGTTGAGAACGTTTATGCCTCGCTTCAGGCTCTGAATGCACAGCGTGCAAACCACTTGTGTCTTTTCGTGAGCACATTGTCTGAAGAACTGCACGCCAGGGAACTCCTTGGAGCTGGCTTTGGTGTGCTAGGTCCCTTGCTGCGGTGGGCAGTAGCAGGCCTACTGTCTAGTGGACGGCCGCTCCGCTTTTGCACCCTGCTCCCTCTTCTGCTGTGCTGGTGGCTCTGTGTGACCACCGCTTCTTCCTCCGCACTAAACAGGTCACTCGCATGACCTTGATTCCATGTGGGGTTGAGGACCTCATCGTTCTCCACATCATCTTCCACCCAGTCTTCACCCCTGCCCTCCTTGTCGTCTGCACACTTTTGAAAGCCCCAGCATTTGGCACCTGTGTTTCGTCATCATCCGAGACGTGCTATGGTGGTCCTCCCATGTACTCATCTTGAAACATAAGTGGTTGGGCATCGATGCACTCAATCTCTTCCACTTCTGGGGCAGGGCTAGGTAAATGGCCCTGGGAAACCCTGCTAGCAGAGTCATCAAATCACCCTGAATATTATTGCTGTATTTCAAGCTTGTATCCGACACTGACAGATGCAGACAAGGCAGCAAATTTTGCATTAGACCAAAAATTTGTGTTTTTTTAAAATAACAGAATAGAACACCATTATCTAACGCGTGTATCTCACACTGACAGATGCAGCAAAGGCTACAAATTTTGTTTTTTTCCCAAAATGGGTGGTTTTTTTATAACAGAAAAGAACACCAGTATCTAACACTTGTATTTCACACTGACAGATGCAACCAGGGCTGTAAAATTTTGTATTTTGCCCAAAATTTTGTATTTTGCCCAAAAAGGCTGTTTTTTAAAACCCAGAAAGTTATTGCAGTATTTCAAGCTTAAATTGCACACAGACAAATGCTGCAAAGGCCACAGATGTAGGGTCTTGCCAAAAATGGGTGATTTCTTTAAACCCTGAATATAATTGCAGTATTTAAAGCTTGTATTTCACTGTCACAAATGCACATATGCTGTGCTGGTGCACTGAACTTGCATAAATTGGCCGCCGCCGCCCACCTAACTAACAAAGGGATAAAAGTTATTTTTCTGGGTCACTGGGCTCAGTTCAGGGTGAAAAGATTGTGCACTGCACTCACAAAACAAAATCTATGTAGATCGCTGAGTTCAAATGGAGCTCAGATTAAAGATTCCGTCCTATTCTCTCCCTCACAGCATTAGCATCCTCTCCCTACACTAATCAGAGCAGAGTGACGTACAGCGCTAGGTGAGTCCAGCTTATGTAGAGGCTGGGTCACATGCTGCACTGGCCTATTACAGCCATGCTATTAGTAGGCATGGCTGTGATGGCTTCTAGGGGCACACAAGTTAAATGCTTGTTGATTGGCTGCTCTGCAGCCTTTCAAAAAGCGCCATTAACTCGCCGAACACCGAACCCAAACTTTTACTGAAAAGTTTGGGTTCGGGTCCGGGGTCCAAAAATCCTAAAGTTCGGTATGAACCCCAACTTTAAAGTTCGGGTTCGCTCAACCTTAATCACTGCATCAGACTGTTTGTGTGAGTATCTTGATGTATTTTTCCAATTAACCATTAGTGTCTGCTTTTTCCCTCACTCTGAACTATTGTGTTGCACTTCTACTCTTCACCACTGGAGGCGGCAGTGTTTGCCAGATTTGCTCTTATATTATTCAAAAAGGAGTGTTTTTTACATATAGGGTTTTGTCCTGGCAGTGAAACATGCGTGTAGGGAGTGTTTTTTTGTATATAGGGACATCCAGAACTTTATTGCTGAGGGACAGGTTCCAAACAGGATCGCCTTTATCAGGACGAGTGCCCTGTGTTCAGGCTGCTACATATCTCCTAGTATCAGGGTGAAGCGGTTAGCTAGCCACAGGGCATCAATAGGGACCCTACGTAGCGTATTATCACTGCCATCTCCCTGCTGGTTGGACAGCACCTTCAGATGGGTATGATACTGCTCAAGTAATCAGACACGGATTTGCTGACCATCCCTTGATACTGGTAGGACGTGCTGGTTATTAGTGCCGCTGTGCACTTTATTTTATTTATATTTTTTTTCCTTTTGGGATACTAATTGTTGTATAATTGGGGGTTTACACACCCTTGATCCCAATTGTTGATCTTGTTTTGCACTTTATCTGTGGACACAACTTATTTTATTTGCATTACCAATAAATGTTATGTTTTAGGATTGCCTTTTTGATTAATATGATTTGACTCCTGGTAATCTGAAGCGCAGGCACTTATCAGTTCTGGCTCTCACTGTTGAATAATACAGATACATAATACACTCTTAACAAAGATGGCTGGTTTGTGTGGATTAGAAGCCAGCTTGTTTTCTGTTTGGGCCTACTCTTACCCATGTGGTGATCCAATCATTGCTTGAGTATTGTGACTTGTTCTAGTCTCCTGCTCCTCATAACCATATTACCCAGACGCTTTCTACTCCTTTATGTATTACTACCACTTGATGTTCACTTCAAGCTGCACTACGGACAAAATGTCTACAGTTCATAACTGCTCCTGGCTTATTCCATCTGGCTTCCGGATTCCAGAAGTGTTTACTGTTTACAAGTATTGCAACAGGACATTCGAGCCCTAACTTTGGAAACCGAGGAAGTGAGCTTGGAGGTTCCTATAACTAATATGTACTGTTTACCTACCAATATCTACGCTGAAATGTTTGAAAACGTGAAATGTTTGAAAGTGTTTAGCATTTGAAAATCTAAAATCCCATAACGTGCAAGTATTTGGCCAATCAACTGAGGATTTACAAAACATGGCTCAGCATACAGAACTTCAAAACCACCTTCTTCATCTACCTTGCCTCTTTCACCATTCAGGTTTAGTGAGGACTGTGAAAAGTACTGTGGATTTATCGAGCAATGCAGGTTATATTTTGGGACTCACCCTGCTCACTTACCCATTGACAGATCTAAGGTTCTGTGTATCATTATGCTTCTGACAAATGAAGAGCGAAGTTTTAAAAAATTTGATTCAGACGATTCCCCGAACTTCAACAATAAATTTTATTTGTTCCAAATTAATTTGTCAGGAATCACAATAAATCTGGTATTCCCAGGCAGCTCTGCCTCATCATATATATCTGACTTGGTGGCCCAATCTCAGTGTGAAGACTTGGAATTTACATTGCATGGAGATTGCAGGGAGGGTATTGACGTGTGCATTACGTTCTAGTGCAGCCACACTCATAGTTAATTCCTTCTTTAGGTACTGTGCCATCAGTAATAGGATGGATTAGCATTGGCGTCAAGTAATTCCATTATAATGTTCCGTTATAAAGGAATTTAATGGAATTTTTTGACAGAATGCAAAATAGAACCCTTTAAGAGGCATTCTAACATAGTAACATACAGTCAGGTCCATAAATATTGGGACATGGACACAATTCTAACATTTTTGGCTCTATACACCACCACAATGGATGTGAAATGAAACGAACAGGATGTGCTTTACCTGCAGACCGTCAGCTGTAATTTGAGGGTATTTACATCCAAATCAGGTGAACGGTGCAGGAATTACAACAGTTTGCATATGTGCCTCCCACTTGTTAAGGAACCAAAAGTAATGGGACAATTGGCTTCTCAGCTGTTCCATGGCCAGGTTTGTATCTTATTCCCTCATTATCCCAATTACAATGAGCAGATAAAGGGTCCAGAGGTCATTTCCAGTCTGCTATTTGCATTTGGAATCTGTTGCTGTCAACTCTCAAGATGAGATCCAAAGAGCTGTCACTATCAGTGAAGCAAGCCATCATTAGGCTGAAAAACACAACAAACCCATCAGAGAGATAGCAAAAACATTAGGCCTGGCCAAAACAACTGTTTGGAACATTCTTAAAAAGAAGGAACGCACCACAAGATGTAAACCATTGGTGAGCCTCAAAAACAGGAAGGCCAGATTAGAGTTTGCCAAACAACATCTAAAAAAGTAAATGGAACTAGTCCCCCTGCGCTCCTGTTGTTTAGATGTGTCAATCTGCCCGTGTCTGGCAAGGAGCTGTTGTCCTCCTTGAGTGAGTATATGTGAATAGTATATCACCCGTGGGTGATGTGAGACATCAGCGCTGGTGGACAAAACTAAACAGCTAATCCCCAAAATTTGTACAATCAGTTAGTGTCAGCCTGAAAGGTGAAGGGTTAATTACTACGGTTGGCTGGACTAGAGTAGATATATATTATTATCTAAGCAGGAAATCGAGCAGTGAAAGCAAACAAGAGAATAAATGTATGTGCTAAATGAATTGGAGATCAAACGGTAAAAGCAAGGGTTAAGGACAATAATAGTAGTACGGTCTGTACCTTGTCTTCCATCCAAAGCGATCCTCTAGTTGGTTGCATGATGCACTGCTCAATCCTGTTCTGTATTCTTATTTTTCTGTGGTACTGTCTTTTTAAATCACGGCGTCCTCCTTGCTCACCTGCCAGCAGCAGCGCGGCCTCGGCCGGAAGCACGAAGGAGCCCGATAGGGTGACGAAGGAGCCCGATAGGCCCCGAAACGCGTAAGGAGTTTTTTGTCCTACGGAGGCTCCCGTAGTTCCAAGGGTGACGTCACCGAAAGCGGTTTCCCGGACAACTGATTCACAAGCTCCCTCGCACCGCGCGTGCTTCCGGCCGGGGTGAGCAAGGAGGACGCCGCAATTTAAAAAGACAGTACCACAGAAAAAGAAGAATATAGAACAGGATTGATCAGTGCATCATACAACCAACTAGAGGATCGCTTTGGATGGAAGACAAGGTACAGACCGTACTACTATTATTGTCCTTAACCCTTGCTTTTACCGTTTGATCTCCAATTCATTTAGCACATACATTTATTCTCTTGTTTGCTTTCACTGCTCGATTTCCTGCTTAAATAATAATATATATCTACTCTAGTCCAGCCAACCGTAGTAATTAACCCCTCACCTTTCAGGCTGACACTAACTGATTGTACAAATTTTGGGGATTAGCTGTTTAGTTTTGTCCACCAGCGCTGATGTCTCACATCACCCACGGGTGATATACTATCCAACATCTAAAAAAGCCTTCACCGTTCTGGAACAACATCCTATGGACAGATGAGACCAAGATCAACTTGTACCAGAGTGATGGGAAGAGAAGAGTATGGAGAAGGAAAGGAACTGCTCATGATCCTAAGCATACCACCTCATCAGTGAAGCATGATGGTGGCAGTGTCATGGCGTGGGCATGTATGGCTGCCAATGGAACTGCTTCTCTTGTATTTATTGATGATGTGACTGCTGACAAAAGCAGCAGGATGAATTCTGAAGTGTTTCGGGCAATATTATCTGCTCATAGTCAGCCAAATGCTTCAAAACTCATTGGACGGCGCTTCACAGTGCAGATGGACAATGACCCAAAGCATACTGCAATAGCAACCAAAGAGTTTTTTAAGGGAAAGAAGTGGAATTTTATGCAATGGCCAAATCAATCACCTGACCTGAATCCGATTGAGCATGCATTTCACTTGCTGAAGACAAAACTGAAGGGAAAATGCCCCAAGAACAAGCAGGAGCTGAAGACAGTTGCAGTAGAGGCCTGGCAGAGCATCATCAGGGATGAAACCCAGCGTCTGGTGGTGTAATTGACTGCAATGGATTTGCAACCAAGTATTAAAAAGTGAAAGTTTGATTTATGATTAATTTTCTGTCCCATTACTTTTGGTTCCTTAACAAGTAGAAGGCACATATGCAAACTGCTGTAATTCCTGCACCGTTCACCTGATTTGGATGTAAATACCCTCAAATTACAGCTGACGGTCTGCAGGTAAAGCACATCTTGTTTGTTTCATTTCAAATCCATTGTGGTGGTGTATAGAGCCAAAAATGTTAGAATTGTGTCGATGTCCCAATATTTATGGACCTGACTGTAGTTTAGAAGGCTGAAAAAAGCCATCTGTCCATCCAGTTCAGCCTGTTATCCTGCAAGTTGATCCAGAGGAAGGCAAAAAAAACTGTGAGGTAGAAACCAATTTTGCCTCACTTTCTGCCCACACATCCTACACACTGCCACGATAACGTCCCCCAGCGACATAGTGAAAAATTCCCACACTGCCAAGTATGGCATTTTCCCTCCATCACTGTGTGATGCCTGCCTGCCGCTGTTTTCGGGGTGATTGCCCCTCATCAGTGCAGAGCAGAGAATACTGGCTTAACTGAGTAAGAAGCCTAAGTCAGGGTTTGGGGGCGTACTATATCTACTTGGCCTGTAAGTCTCCTCACGCCGATTAAGGCACTCTCTCCCCAAGGAGAGATGGCACCCCCCAAATCCTGACTTAGGGCTTTCACCTAGTTAAACCAGTACTCTCTGCTCTGCACTGATGTCTGCAGATGAGGTGCTGGCTTATTTAATATCCCAGTCATGTCTCAAGGCCTATTTAAAGGGTTGAACATTGACTTATATGATAGCTACCTCACATCTGATGGCATTAGAGGTACAGCTTGTTAAGAACTCATTTGCATACCTTTGTTCCTATTTTTTGTTGACAGACATTTGTGTCATAGGTTATTTCTTATTCTCTTTCTCTCTCAAGTCGTAACCACATTTAAAAAATTTTAAATGAAAGGTATCCGTCCTGGTTCGCTCATCTCTAATACTTATGCTTAAATTCCGAAGTATTCTTAAGGAATACAGTCTCTGGACAGTGGATCCTTTCTGTCCTGTTTGATATTGTGGTAAACTGGAATCTTGTTATTCTCCCACCACATGTAGAGATGACCCAAGCCTCAATATAAGTAAGCTGCCATTTATCTGACAAGGTGATCCACAGTCCTCTTTAGTACAGCTGCTCAACCTTCTGTAAAGTTTCTTTATTTCCAAGGGCTGGCACATAAATTGACCCTTTTCACTTTCGCAATTGACAGGGTAAAACAACCTCCCTGCTACTCTGCTCCCCACTGCCTTCTTTTTTAACAAATATCTTTTTATTTATTTTCACGTGAAAAGTAGATACATGACAATTGCTGCAGAGTACAAAACAGCCATAGAAATAAAATATGCATAGTTTACAGCAAGAAAATATCAAATCCGCTTATAATGCAGTGATAATATTACAAATAAAGGAAATATGACTGATGCAGGAGGTAGATACACGTACAAATATGTAGTGTGCCTGACGAAGTCAATGTACCTCTTGAGAGCATGCGAGTTAGTGCTGTTTACTTGTCACAGATAAACTAACATTACATTGAAGAGCAGTACTAATTGTCAGACTTCTTGTTAGGATAGATAACATCTTGAGGAAGAAAAAGTTCCTCATACACTAATAAACATAAGAAACAAAAAACATAAAAATAACTTACACAGCAAAACAGGTTGCTACTAGTTACGGCAAAATAGTGTTACTAGGAAAAGATGTATAATTTAAAGCTAAATAGATTTGTAGCTGCAATTATAGTTGTGTTCCCTGCAGATCCCAGGTGAGGCAATATTCATGGTAATCTTCCGTTCTTTTTACCTTATGTTTATGCCAAGAGGTAAATAAAGGTGTAATTAGAATTAATTAAGACTAGTTACCATGTGGCAATATATTCTGAGCTCCAGTTATCATAAAAAGAGGCTAACTTTTCTATACTTTTCTGTAATCAATCCAAGGTTTCCATAATTTAAGGAACTTGGAATGTGAACGGTTGGCCCAGCTGCTGAGTTCCTCCATGAGATAGAGTTGATTTATCTTGGTTTTCCACTGACTTAATGTGGGAGGGTCTGGATCAAGCCAATGTAATCTAGCAGCTTGAACCAGCCAGGTGACTAGATCGTAAGCCTTGGGGGACCAGCTTTTTACTGGTAGCCATAACAGCACTGAAGTGGAGGTGAGCTTGATTGAGGTATTACAAATTTTATTTACTTCAGATTCAATAGTTGACCAGAAGTCAGATATTTTAGGGCATGACCACATTATGTGTCCCAAAGTTCCTACTCCTTGAAAGCATCGCCAGCAAACGTCTGATTTGGTTAGGCCCATTTTTGAAAGTTTACTCGGATCATTGTACCACCTAACCATTGTTTTGTATGAGTGTTCTTGGATTTTAACACATTTAGAGAAACCATGTGATCTTAAATGAATTTGGTCTATTTCTTTTGCACTGAATGTTACTCTTAGGTCTTTCTCCCAGTGAGCAATATAATCTGGTTTGTTCTGTTTTCGTGAATGAAGCAGGTTCCTGTACATGTTGGAGATTGTATGTCTAAGAGTATTTTGTTCATAAATAATTTTTTCAAACCAAGTTAATTGCTTGGTTAAGGTATATTTGTTATGTAATTTAGAGCACACATCTCTAAACACTTCTATATCTAGAAAGTTGTTCTGTTTTATATGAGAGGAGACTAATGTATCTCTTGCTGAAGTTGAGGTAGTGTTAACCAATAGTTCTTTTATGGTTATGTCTCTGAATGCGTTCCAGAAGTCTGGTGGGTTTGAAGTGTTAGGGTAGATTAGAAAAGGGCTTAGTGAGGAGGGGAGAAAATTGGGGGGGTCAGATAGCAATTGTGTATTTTTGGAGATATTGTTGAAAGTTGTGAGGATACCTCTTGATAATTCACCCAACGGGAAGGCAGATTTTTTTTATGCCCCAGAGGTTTGCTAATTGACATTTGGTCAGGGAAAGGATTTCTAAATCAGAACCTAAGATTCTGAATTTAGGTATGCAGAGTTGTAGCCACCTTTTTAGTTGGATCGCCCTATAATAGGTTTGCGCATCTGGAAGACCCATGCCCCCTTGTGTTCTATCTCTAATTAATTTGTCGTATGCTAATCGTGATTTTTTCCCTTTCCAAAGGAAGGAAGAGAATATTGAGCGTATGGAAGTAAAAAAGGTTTGTGGCAGGTGGATGGGAATCGTTTGAAGGAGGTATAACAACTTAGGCATAATATATGTCTGGAGCAGGTTTTTTCTTCCTAGCCAAGTCACAAAGGGAAGAGATAACAAGCTCAGTTGTTCTTTAATATTTTTCATTAACGGAGTATAGTTTTTGGAATATAGGGATTTTGTATCTTTTGTCAAGAAAATACCAAGATATTTGATCTTTTCTTGTTGCCATACAAAAGGGTAAGCAGAGCGTAGGGATTGGACTTGGGATGATGGGATGGAGATATGAAGTGCTTCAGATTTAGAGTAATTGATGTTAAAATTTGATAGCGTGCCAAATTGTTCAAATAAAGTCATAAGTGGAGGGAATGCTTGGATAGGATTTGTGATTAGGAGGAGGAGATCATCCGCAAAAGCAGCGCATTTATGCTCTTCCGTAGTGGTTTTTATACCTTTTATTTGTGGATTATCCCTTATTGCTTGCAGCAATGTCTCCATAGTGATGATGAAAAGGGTGGGGGACAATGGACAGCCTTGGCGGGTGCCATTACTTATGATGAATGGTTCTGATAATGTACCGTTAATCCTCACTCTTGCACTGGGGAGATGATAAAGAGACATAACTGCGTCCACAAAGAGGGGTGGTACACCAAATCTGAGGAGAGCTTTTTGCATATAAGACCAATCCACACGGTCAAAAGCCTTCTCGGCATCCGTGCCGAGAAGGATGAGAGGATATTTCTTAGACTTTGCTAACTGGATCGCATGCAGTACTCTACAAGAGTGATGGTTGCCCTCTCTACCCCTCACAAATCCAGCTTGATCTGGATGGATTATACTTGGAACAATTTTATTAAGTCGGTTAGCTAAGATTCTCGCCCAGACCTTAACATCTAAGTTTAGCAGAGATATAGGTCTATAACTGCTACATTCTGTTTCCTTTTTTCCCTCTTTCGCTATTACCATGATGGTAGCTTCTAAAGTTTGTTTTGGCGGTCGAGTTCCTGACATTAGTGCCTGACACCAAGTTGTCATGTGTGGAAGGAGAGTAGGGAGAAGTTTTTTATAATAACCCGCAGGTAGTCCATCAGGGCCTGGGGCTTTTCCATTAGGAAGGGCTTTAACTATGTCCTTAAGTTCTTCCGTGGTTATAGGGGCTATTAGAGAGAGGTTATCTTCTTTGGAGATGCTAGGGAGGTTGAGCTTAGAGAGAAAGGCATCTATTTTTTGTGTTTTTGTTTCTGTCTGTGATATCGAGGCTAAATTATAAAGTTGACTGTAAAAATGACTGAATTCGGTGGCTATTTCTCCGGTGTCGTTGACCATGTTGCCCGTGTGTGTTTTAATGCATTTAATAAATTGTGCATCTTTCCTTTTTTTGATTAGGAGGGATGTTAGCTTGCTACCTCTATCCCCATGCGCGTAATGTTTGAATTGCGCATACTGGTACGCTTTAGCGCACCTAATATTTAGCAGTTCTTTTAATTTAGTTCGAAGGGAGATCAAATCATCATTCATAATCTTTGCTTTGAAATGTTTTTGTATGGATTCTAGAGCTGCAATTTGTGACAAAAGGGAATTTATGCTTTTTTGTCTGTCTTTTTTGACCCTAGAGCCTAGGGCTATCAATTCTCCCCTAATGAAAGCTTTATGTGCTTCCCAAACTATAGTCTGAGAGGTGTCAGAGGGTTTGTTTTCTTGAAAGTAAAGGGACAGTTTTTTAGATAGGTCTGAAACAGAGCTATCTGAGTCAAGCAGGGTCTCGTTAAGCCTCCACGTCCATTCCCTCATAGGGAGAGAGGAAAGGGACATACACGCCGAGACCGGTGCGTGATCCGAAACTGTGATAGATCCGATTTCTGCTTTTTTAAGGGTGCTCAAGTGTGCGTCTGAGATGAATATGTAGTCAATTCTTTGGAAAGAATGATGTGTTTGTGAGAAGTAAGAATAATCCTTTGTTGATGAATTGAGGGTTCTCCATGTGTCTACTAAGTGGGAATTGGTTAATAGTTTTTGGATGCCACCAAGGGTCTTTTGTGCTAGGGCTGAGACACCTTTTGAAGTATCTAAACTGGGGTTGAGTGAAACATTTAAGTCGCCTCCAACTAACAGTAGGCCTTCAGCGAAAGTTTGGAATCTTTCAAGTGTGGTTTTGAGCCATCTAAATTGATTTTTATTCGGTGCATAAATACTTGCTAGGGATATTAAGGTTTGACCTATTTTACCCTTGACAAAAATATAACGACCTTCCAGGTCAGAAAGCGTTAATATGTGCTCGAAGGGGATGTGCTTAGCTATAGCTATGCTGACTCCTCTGGCTGCTTTTTTGTAAGTGGAATGATACCACTTGTCATAACGTAGATGTGGTAGTTTAGGAATTCTGTCAGATTTTAGATGGGTCTCTTGGAGAAAACAGATGTCTGCTTTACCTTTCTTCAAGAGAGCTAGTACCTGAGACCTCTTTTGAGGTGAATTGAAGCCTCTTACGTTAAAGGTGGTTGTGGTTACAGAAGCCATGGGGTTGAGATCTGCAAGGGAACACAATCTTCAGGAGTAGGATTCTCAAGAGCAGCCTGTGGTAAGTCATAAATAAGAGAAATAATAACAAAATCAGTAAAAACTGACTTATAAACAGAGTTAATAACATCTAACTTATCAACAGTAGGTCCAAATGTTGTTATTTTTAGATTAGGTTTAGAGAAGGACCAAGTTCTTCTACATGATGGAAAGGGCCTAGCACTTTGGCCATTCTCGCTCATGCAGAGGGGACATACGGGGACAGAGGATCCCATGGGAACCTGATCTGGCACCGTAGACCCGTGTATATTGCAGGAAAAGGTATATAAACAATGACGTAATAATAGTGGATGTTAAGGATGATCTATTCCTGAGACAACAGATTTTTCCAGATATTAAAGCCTAATTAAGAGGGTAAGTATAGCGGGGGAGAGGGGGAGGGAGGAAAGTATGCCATAATGGCAGAAGGGGGAGAGGATTAGAGGAGGAGAGTGGTAAGTAATTTAGTGAGGTAGGCTTAACATGAGACCAACCTTAAAGGACACTAGAGTGTTGTTCTGTAAAGGGTTAATTTTAACCCAGGAACAGGATATGACCATATATAACCTTTATCCTAAGTTAGTGGAAAAAGATAAAGACACCATTTAAAGTATTACTAACTGTGATTGTACGTGGTACAGTAGGTGGTCCTGCTATGTGACCACACACTGATCACATACCTGTTTCTGATCAGTAGTTTTTAGAATCATGTTAGATCTTTCATGGGGCATTTAGAAAGAACATATAAAAAAGCTGTGAAAAGAGGATATATTGAGAGACAAGACTGGGTAAAGACAAGATAGGGGTAGATAGGACAATGGTGAAGATGGAGAAATATTGGAGAGACAGAAAGTGAGATATAAACGTATAGTATACAGTGTAGCTAGTACACTGGACCTTAACTATACATGTAATGAGAGACCAGCAGTAAGCGAGTTAGCTGGCTCAAACGAGACACAATTCTCAGATGGTTGGAATTCTTGAAAGACATCTTCTGTGTGAGAAGATTTTTTCATTTTCTGTTAGCTCTCGAGTGCCTGTTTCTTGAAGGGGTCGACCACGGCTCCAGGCTTGGTAGAGGAGGTAGCTGTCTGGGGAAGTTGTTTATAGGCATCCAAGAGTCCACCGGTATAGGATCAATTTCCAGGTGATCCCATAGTTCTGGCAGGTCTGCCGGGGTCCGGATCGTGAAGCGTCGGCCATCTTTGGTGAAGGTGAGCCCAAAAGGAAACAACCATCTATATAGTACCTTTTGTTCTCTGAGGTGGTCAGTTAGTGGTTTCAGCAACTTTCTTTTATATAGCGTTGATGGGGCTATATCCTGATATAGGGAAATCTTTTCATCCTCATAACGCAGATCCTTCCTTTCTCTCGCCGCTTGTAATAAGGCCGCAGTGCTTCTGTAGCTCAAGAGGCCGCAAATGACATCGCGCGGTGGTTCACCTTTCTTAGGGGGAGGCCGCAGGGATCTATGAATCCTTTCTATAGTATTGTCCTGAGCTTTGTCTGCCCCCAAAAGATCAACAAAAAGTTGTTCTGCAGTGTTTTGCAGATCTGCATTACTCACGGATTCTGGAAGGCCCTTGAACCGGATATTTCTCCTTCTGCTCCGATTCTCCTGGTCTTCAATTAGCATCAGAGCTGTATTGAGCGATTTTTCTTGTTTTTCCAGGAGAACGGATACAGCAGACGCTCTGTTCGTTATAAGGCCCTGGTTCCCTTCAAGCGATTCGACTCTGTGGCCGAGTGACTTTGCATCCTCCCTCATTTCTCTGATTTCCTGGAGCAGCGGTGCCATTGCTTGGGTGAGTGAATCTTTGAGGAAGGATCTGGTGAGTATGGTGTTACTGTCTTCCGATTGTTCGGTACCGAACTCCTCCTTTCCTCCTTCAGCACCTCTGCATTCGTCTCCTTCCTCCTCCTCCTCCGATTCTAATAGTGAGGGTTGCGGCGCCATTTTGCTTAGCCGCGCTGGTGAAAGCGCCAGCTTTTTCCTGATGTAGCGATCCATCTCCGTCTGTCCCTTCTTTTGCTTAGGGGTAGCCTGATGGTCTCTGGGCTTGTCTCTCCCAATTTTAACCATGTTCCTCGGAGTTTGGGTGTCTTTTTATCCTGAAACACGGGTCTAGGCAGCAGGAGCTCTTTCTCAGACCTCCATCACGCTCAGCGGTGAGGTCTCCCCACTGCCTTCTAGCTGTTCACAGGTCTACAACCTACACTAGATTTCCTTCAATTTCCTCTTAGAGAGGAAAATGTTAATGCCAGCCCTGCCTAACCACTAGGGAACCTCCCACTCTCTCTATTTCCATACACAGACTACGGGACACAATACAGAATATTCAGTGACATTACAATTTTCACCACTTTGCAGTGGGGACACTGCACACAATTCTCTGCTGCTGCTCCCAATTCAAAGGGAAAAATTTGCAGACTTGTTCAAAACAAGCCACCCTTTCTTTTGACAATTAACACTTATGTGTGCATAAACACAGCAAGGCTTTCTGCCACCATTAATGCATAATTATTGGATGCTTTTGAATAACAAGTGACTCTTTCTTCTGACATTAACATGTGTATGTGTATGAACAGGGGCAAGGATATTCTCCCGTTATGGCCTACATTTGGGTGCTTGGTCCCAATAAGCCCTTGTCTTCTCCCATAATAACGTGTGTGTTTAAACGACATGATGCCTGACTCTCAGGGTGAAAGTATAGGTGTTTTTGTTATGGTTCCCAGCCCACACTGTAGATACAAAAGTAACTTCAGCATTCTTTAGATTCAGGTGAAATCAGTGCATCTCTTTATTATTGTTTTATTTTCAGGCAATCAATCTGTGTTATGTATCCGTAGATCATGAGCGGGAGGATGAACGATACTAAGAACAGTAAAGGAATAACGTTCTGTATAAAAATTAAATATTATGGCCAAGTAAAAGATAAAAGATGGGATGATCTGCAAAATAAATAACAAAATAGTAATGCTAAAAAAAACTTCTAAACATTATGCCATCAAGACGCGCCAGAACTGTTCTGGCGTCTCTTGCCGACATGCTTTAAATACACGCCAGAAGAGATAACATCTTTTCAATAAAAAGAATCTTAGGAGAATAGAGGGTGTTGTGTAAAAACTTTTAGGGCAATTGAAGCATATTCGATTTGCTAAGAATTGATTCTGGTCTGAATCAAATTTTTGGAAAAATTTGTCAAATCGAACACAAAACGATTTTCAGTTAATAAATCTTCCTCATGTTTAGATAAAATTGTTCTGCTTATTAATCATAAATATCCTCTGAGAGTTATTATTCTTATATCGCTAATTGTAGATCCCTTCAGCACCAATGTTATTGCAATCTGTAGTAACTTTATCCCCTGTGTTCATTTCCATGAGGATTTAAGGTTTAGATATAAATACAGGACATGAAATATCTATATTTTTTAAGGGGCTTATGAAGGAAAAAAATGAATGGAAGTATCTGATAAAGTCTAACTCAGTGGACTACTGGACTTGTTCTAATTGATCCACTGAAATGGAATATAGATTAAAAGCAAATACTGCAATGAGAAGTTACCTTCCTAAGTAAATCAGCTTCGAAGAATATAAAATCGAATTTCTGTTCACAATCCTTCATCAAGATCAAAGAGTGATCACAGCTGTCTACATTATATATAGCATTTGAAAATGAAGGCTTTTAAAGTCAACTCTACCCCGGTCACTGAGTTTCTTATACTGGGATTCCCAGCTCTGAATGATTACAAGTTGACTTTCTTCTCCATTGTTCTTCTCATGTATTTCATGACTATATGTGAAAATCTCTTGATCATTTTACTGGTGTCAACAAGCCAACGTCTCCGTTCTCCAATGTATTTCTTCCTTGGGCATTTGGCACTGTCAGACATCGTCCTTGTAACAAGTATTGCTCCTAAGATGCTGGAAGTTATCATAAGAGGAGGGAGCACAATTCCTTATGTTGGGTGTTTAGCCCAGTTTTACCTTTATGGGGGAGCGGTCTGTGCAGAGTGTTTTTTGCTCACGGCCATGTCCTATGACCGGTTCTTGGCCATCTGTAGACCACTACATTATATCTCAGTGATGGGTGTCAAGCTTAAATATAGCCTGATCATCTCATCCTGGCTGCTCAGCTTTATGTTAGTACTTATCACATTTTTACTTGTATGTGGCTTAGACTTCTGTGGGTCAAATGTTATTAACCATTTCTTTTGTGACTTTGCTCCTCTTTTAGAACTTTCTTGCTCAGATACAACTGGCGTGGGTATTGAAATGATTGTCCTCTCTTTTCCTATTATTTTGCTACCTTTCCTACTAGTAATTATATCATATGTCTGTATTTTTAGAACTATTTTTGGAATTTCCTCTGCCTCAGGTAGACAAAAGACTTTCTCCACTTGCAGCTCTCACTTGGTGGTTGTTTCTACCTATTATGGTTCCATGCTCATCATCTACATGGTTCCTTTCAGAGGACATTCAGTGCCTGTGAACAAGTTTATTTCTCTTGTCTACATTGTCCTGACCCCCCTTCTAAACCCAGTTATATACAGTCTAAGGAACAAGGAGATTCAGTCTTCTGTGATTGTTTATTTGATGGTTTGTAGTAAAAAATAGACTTGGGGTAGTAGAGATAGAGACACAAGGAAGGAAGGTTAGGTTGATGTGAGTAGGTCTTCTCAACCACATCTTGGTTCAAGGATATTACTTAACCCCTTCAAGCGACAGCCAGTTTGGACCAAATGCCGGAGCCCGTTATCAAATCTGACATGTGACACTTTATGTGGTAATAACTTTGGAACGCTTTTACTTATCCCAGCTTTTCTGAGATCGTTTTCTTGCAATACAGCGTACTTCATGTTAGTGGTGAATTTGAGTATATACGTTTTACCTTTATGCATAAAAAGTCCAAAATTTGCCGAAAATTTGGAAAAATTCACTATTTTGAAAACTAGAATTTATTTGCTTTTAAGACAGATAGTGATACTTCATAAAATAGTTATCACCTTACATTTCCCATATGTGTACTTTATGTTAGCATCAATGTGTAATTGTTATTTTATTTTTTTAGGAAGTTACAAGGCTTAGAAGTTTAGAAGCACATTTTAAAATTTTTAAGAAATATTCCAAAACCCCCTTTTTTAAGGACCATTTCAGTTATGAATTCACTTTGTGGGGCTTACATAGTAGAAACCACCCATAAATAACCACATTTTAGAAATTACACCCCTTAAGTTATTCAAAACAGATTTTACTAACTTTATTAACCCTATAGGTGTTCCACAATAATTAAAGCAAAATGGAAGGGAAATAATTATTTTTTTTTTGGGCAGATTATCCATTTAAATCTAATTTTCCTGTAACACAGCAAGGGTTAACAGCCAAAGAAACCTCAATACTTATTACCCTGATTCTGCAGATTACAGAAACACTCCATATGTGGTTGTCAACTGATTTATGGGCACACGGCGGGATGCAGAGAGAAAGGAGTGCTATATTGTCAACGGAGGGCAGATTTTGCTGGAATGGTTTTCAGGTGCCATGTCACATTTGAAGAGACCCTGAGGTACCCCTAGAAAGAAAACCCCAAAAAGTGACCCCATTTTGCAAAATACCCACCTCAAGAAATAAATCTAGTAATGAAGTGAATGCTTTGACCAAACAAGGGTTTCATAGAATTTAGAAACACATGGCTGTGAAAATGAAAAATTTACGTTTATTTCCAATATAAAGTTGCATTAGCCCCAAATTTTTCATTTTAAAAAGGGGTAACAGGAGAAAATGCACCCCAAAATTTATTATGCATTTTTTCCTGAATACGGCAACACCTCATACGTGGTCATAAACCTCTGTTTGGGGGCACGGCAGCATTCATAAGGGTAAAAGCGGCATCTGGATTTTCCAACATGTAATATGCTGAAATTACTTTTGTAGCTGTTTGGGGGCTTTTTTTTTTGCGGGACGGGCTGTAGTTTTTATTTGCATCATTTTGTGGTACATATGTCTTTTTTATCACTTGTTAATTATTTTTTGTGGACATGAGGTGAGAAAAACAGCAATTCCTTAATTTTTTTCTACATTTTTTTACGGCCTTCACCGCACGGGATTAGTTATATGATACTTTTATAAATAAGGTTGTTACGGACGCGGCAATACCAATTATAAGTAGTTTTTTATTTATTTAATTTTTTTAATGACATAATTGAACGGATATGAGAAAAGACAATTTTTATTTTATTTTTATTTACATTTTTATTTATTATTTTTTTTTTTACTTTTTTCACATTTTTTTTACACTTTTTCTTATTTATCAAGACCCATCTGGATCTTTTTTTTTTTTTTTCCAGTAAAAAAAAAAAGTTTAGAAAATCCATATACAGCAGTGTAAATTATAAGTATTTGTAAAATAAGATGAAACATGTAACAGGTATATGTCAGGTTAGATACATTAGTGAGTGATAATCTCTAGATTCATATCTGCGAGATGGACCGTAATCAACTGTTAAAGTGCGTGTAGTCTACCCAAAGTTTCCAGCGGGAACGAAACTTAAAAATACTAACAACCTTATTAATCCAGAGCTCAATGGGGGGTATATCTGGGGACAACCAATTCCTCAGAATTAGTAGGCGGGCTGCTATCATCAGCTGTTTGAACAAGAAGGAGACTGTGTTGTTGGTGTGGGAAAGAGGCAGGCCCAATAGAGCTAAATGAGGGGAGAACTTAACTTGCGATTTACAAATCACATTGCTTCTCTCAAAGATTTTCACCCACCAATCGTGGATTATAGGGCTGGTCCACCAGATGTGATAAAAAGAACCTTTCTCCCTTCCACATCGCCAGCAGGCGTCAGATCTTACCTCTACGTATCGGCATGTGATGTTTGGCGTTTTGTACCATCTCGTGAGTACCTTGTAGCCATTTTCTTGGATTCTTACACATCTTGATGAGGTGTATGGTCTTTTGAAAAGTCGGTATTGATCGTCGAGTGGAAGGTGGGTACCAAGGTCCCTCTCCCATTGGCCTATAAAGGAAGGTTTGGGCATCGAGATGGGGGAGATAAGTCTTTTGTATATTAGTGAGATCAGCTTACGAGGGGGAGAAGGGCCACCTATGAGACTTTCAAACCATGTAAGTGGTCTAAGTAGTGTTTGTAATGAGAGGTGTTTAAAAATATAGGAGCATAGAAAGGAGATCAGGGGGGAATGTAGCCCAATTTCAGGGATAGAAGAGACAATGGAGTTTGTGTTTACCAAGCCTCCTTCTCCCTCGTACAGAGATAGGATCGGGGCCACTGAATTGCAAATTGTGATCGGCAGGCTCTATCTCAGTTCAATTGGGGCTAAGTCTATTACATCTCTCACCTGAATAATGGGAAAAGGCCGTGGGAAGCCCAACTCTGATCCTAGAAACCATTTCCATGCCTCAATAGTGGCTTTGACATAAGGCTACTATTTTTGGTTGATAAAGGGGCATGACTGGAGTTTACTAGTAGGCTTCTAAAAGATGAGTGCGAGTAAGGGGGTCTCCAACTCTACCCAAGACTTATGTGGGGGCGACCTCAACCAGTCAATGGTCCTTGCCAAGAGGATTGCTCTGTTATAAAGCAATGGATTGAGAAGGCCAATGCCCCCATCTAGGTCGTTGAAGGACTGATAAAGTCAGTCTAGCTCTCTTTTTGTTCCATATGAAGGAACGGATATGTTTCAGGACAAATTTTAATCCCTAGGTATGTTATGTAGGGGGTATCCCAGTTGAAAGGGGAAATGTTTGCTAGTTCTCCCCTCAGATGGGTTCTAAGACCAATACTCAGGACCTGTGATTTTTTTTCATGTTTACTTTGAAATTAGAGAGAAGCTAAACCTTTCAAAAATTTCGTATATAAGTCGCATGGAGGTTGACAGGTTTGTTGTTATCACTAGAAGGTCGTCGGCGAATGCCGCCACTTTGTGTTCTTGGTGTCCTAATTTGAAACCTTTAATACCTTATTCTTGGCGAATGGTTTGGAGTAAGGGTTCCATGACCATTACAAAGATCAGAGGGGAGAGAGGGCACCCCTGTCTTGTGCCATTTTTGATGGGAAAAGGAGGGGAGATGGAATCATTTACCAGCACCGACGCCGAGGCATTGGTATACATACCATGAATGGCCTGTGTGAAAGTGTCGGGGAGGCCAAATTTGCTTAGGGTGAGATGCATGAAGTCCCAGTGAACCCAGTTGAAAGCTTTTTCGGCGTCGGTGCTGAGAAGGACCAGGGGAAGTGTTTTTTGGTGACATGGAATAGGATGTTTAATATCCTAGCAGAGTTGTCCTTGCCCTCTCTCCCTGAGATGAAACCTGTTTGGTCTCTATGCATTAGTTGTGATAAGAGAGAGGAGAGGCGGTTCGCTAACATTTTGGCTAATAGTTTGAGATCGAGGTTCAATAAGGATATGGGACGATAATTAGCACATTGAGTGGGGTCTTTTCCATCCTTAGGAATGATGGTGATATGGGCTTTAGTCATATCTTGTGACAGGGAATTGCCTAGAAGGGCTTGGTTGCAAGTTTTCAGGAGGTATGGTATGAGAGATGTGCTAAAAGTGCGGTAGTAGAGAGCAGGAATGCCGCCCGGGCCTGGAGCTTTCCCTTTCGGGAGTTGTTTGATAGCTAGGAGTAGTTCATCATGTGAAAAGGGAGTTCTTAGTGTGATTTAGTGGGTCTTTTCTAATTTGGGAAGTTTTGTTGATTGAAGGAATGCGTTAATCAAATCTAAATGGGATGGCGCTCCCTTCGTTAGTATGTTTTGGTGAATGTTATATAAGAATTGGTAGAAGGGCATAAATTTAAGTGATATATCCTTAGAGTTTGTGACTATGGAGTCGGGAAGGAATTTTTTATTCCCCTAAAGTGAGGAAAATTGGCTTCTACCTCACAGGGTTTTTTTGCCTTCCTCTGGATCAACTTGTAGGATGACAGGCCGAACTGGATGGACAAATGTCTTTTTTCGGCCTTATGTACTATGTTACTATGTTACTATGTTACTTTGTCTCCTTTTTAATTTTTTAGTTTACAGATGTAGTTTTGTGATCTTCTCGGTTTAATTCTATTCATCAAAAATCTGGAGGCCTTGTCGCCATGCACAAAAAATTTGTATTGTGAGTTCATAAAATATTTGACTGAGGAGATATTAATTAGGTTCTTAAGTTCGGCATGTAGGGTATTGAGTTGAGATAAATGGGAGTCAGTAAGGAATTGTTGTGGAGTGTTTCAAGCTTTTGTATGACTAGTAATAGAGCGTCTATTCTGGACATTTTATTTTATTTTTTTATATGGGAGCCTATACATATGAGTTGTCCTCTTATGTATGCCTTGTGTGTATCCCATACTCTCTGGGGCGAGGTGTCAGGAAGATTGTTTAAGGAGAAAAAGGCTTCTAGTAGAGTGATCTGAGAGGTGTATGGAACCTACAGTATCTGGGCTTTGGTGCAAAATTGGAGATGTTCTTTGGAAATCAGTATGTAGTCCAACCGCTGATAAGTGCCATGCATATTTGAAAAGAAGGTATCTCTCTCTGTGGGTTTTAGGGTTCTCCAAATATCTACCAAATGAAGGTAGATAAAACATAAATAAAACATAAACATGGGTATGTTCAATACTGGAGGCATGTTAACGCCTAGTGAAAGTACTGACATGTAATATCGCCCAGAATAGGTGAGGATCTTGCTGAGTAGCCTGGGGGAGGTCATCATACGTGGGGTAGTAGGTAAGGAAGTATGTCCCAAATGACCATCGTACATGAAAGAGAGGCGAAATTGGAATGACCACCTATACGGGGTGTTATGTGCTCTGAGCCAATCCGTCAGAGGTTTTAGGGCTCTTCTCTTAATCAGTGTGGATTGGGAAAGGTCCTGGAACACCAAGATCTCGTATCCCTCCCAGTTTATTACACAAGCTTCTCTTGCTTTGGTGAGGATGGCTTCTTTAACTGGGAAACTAAGAAATTTGCAGATAATGTCCCTTGGTGGGGCTGTGGGTGCAGGTTTAGGTCTAAGAGCTCTGTGGGCCTTCTTCAATAGTACCTCATGCGCTGAGTCCGGACCCAGTATGGATGAGCAAATTTGAACAACTGTGTTTGGGATATCTCCCATGGCAACTGACTTTGGGATGCCACGGAAGCGCAGATTATTGCGTCTCCCTCGATTCTCCTGATCTTCCAGGGCACAGTAAAGGAAGTTTAAGTTGGTTTGAACAAATTGTAAGTAGGGATGAGCGAATCCGAACTGTATAGTTCGGGTTCGTACCGAATTTTGGGGTGTCCGTGACACGGACCCGAACCCGAACATTTTCGTAAAAGTCTGGGTTCGGTGTTCGGCGCTTTCTTGGTGCTTTTTGAAAGGCTGCAAAGCAGCCAATCAACAAGCGTCATACTACTTGCCCCAAGAGGCCATCACAGCCATGCCTACTATTGGCATGGCTGTGATTGGCCAGTGCAGCATGTGACCCAGCCTCTATATAAGCTTGGGTCACGTAGCGCTGCACGTCACTCTGCTGATACAAGCGTAGGGAGAGGTTGCAGCTGCGACGTTAGGGCGAGATTAGGCAGTGATTAACTCCTCCAAAACACTTAAGACAGTGATCGATCTACAGCTGTGGATCATTGAACTGCTGCTATTCAATTGCTCACTGTTTTTAGGCTGCCCAGAGCGTTTTTCAGTCACTTTTTTCTGGAGTGATCGGCGGCCATTTTGTGGCTTGTGGTGCGCCAGCACAAGCTGCCACCAAGTCCATTTAACCATCAATAGTGTGGTTATTTAAATCTATCCCTAAAAGGGTATATTAGATTCAAGGTGCTGATAGGGTCATTCTCAATAACTTCACACACACGCTACTGTGCATATCCAAGTCTAATTCTGTCCGTAAACGTATACCTGTCACCCAGCGCCTAAATAATAGGCCTCAAATTTATATTCAGCTAAATCTGTCATTACTGTGCCTGTATTAGTGTAATACGGTACCTAAATAGATAGCCAGACAGTGTTAGGTGTCTGTAAAAAAAGGCCTGAATTTGAATTCAATACATTGGGCCAAATAATATTTTTCTTATTGTGGTGAACGGTAACAATGAGGAAAACATCTAGTAAGGGACGCGGACATGGTCGTGGTGGTGTTAGTGGACCCTCTGGTGCTGGGAGAGGACGTGGCCGTTCTGCCACAGCTACACGTCCTAGTGAACCAACTACCTCGGATCCCAGTAGCCAGCAGAATTTACAGCAATATTTGGTGGGGCCCAATGCCGTTCTAAGGATGGTAAGGCCTGAGCAGGTACAGGCATTAGTCAATTGGGTGGCCGACAGTGGATCCAGCACGTTCACATTATCTCCCACCCAGTCTTCTGCAGAAAGCGCACAGATGGCGCATGAAAACCAAGCCCATCAGTCTGTCACATCACCCCCATGCATATCAGGGAAACTGTCTGAGCCTCAAGTTATGCAGCAGTCTCTTATGCTGTTTGAAGACTCTGCTGGCAGGGTTTCCCAAGGGTATCCACCTAGCCCTTCCCCAGGGGTGGAAGAGATAGAATGCACTAACGCGCAACCACTTATGTTTCCTGATGATGAGGACATGGGAATACCACCTCAGCACGTCTCTGATGATGACGAAACACAGGTGCCAACTGCTGCGTCTTTCTGCAGTGTGCAGACTGAACAGGAGGTCAGGGATCAAGACTGGGTGGAAGACGATGCAGGGGACGATGAGGTCCTAGACCCCACATGGAATGAAGGTCGTGCCACTGACTTTCACAGTTCGGAGGAAGAGGCAGTGTTGAGACCGAGACAACAGCGTAGCAAAAGACAAAGAGGGAGCAGTGGGCAAAAGCAGAACACCCGCCGACAAGATACTCCGCCTGCTACTGACCGCCGCCATCTGGGACCGAGCACCCCAAAGGCAGATTCAAGGAGTTCCCTGGCATGGCACTTCTTCAAACAATGTGCTGACGACAAGACCCGAGTGGTTTGCACGCTGTGCCATCAGAGCCTGAAGCGAGGCATTAACGTTCTGAACCTTAGCACAACCTGCATGACTAGGCACCTGCATGCAAAGCATGAACTGCAGTGGAGTAAACACCTTAAAAACAAGGAAGTCACTCAGGCTCCCCCTGCTGCCTCTTCTGCTGCTGCCGCCTCGGCCTCTTCTGCTGCTGCCGCCACCTCGGCCTCTTCTGCTGCTGCTGCCGCCGCCTCGGCCTCTTCCTCTGCCTCTGGAGGAACGTTGGCACCTGCCGCCCAGCAAACATGGGATGTACCACCAACACCACCACCTGCGTCACCAAGCATCTCAACCATGTCACACGGCAGCGTTCAGCTCTCCATCTCACAAACATTTGAGAGAAAGCATAAATTCCCACCTAGCCACCCTCGATCCCTGGCCCTCAATGCCAGCATTTCTAAACTACTGGCCTATGAAATGCTGTCATTTAGGCTGGTGGACACACACAGCTTCAAACAGCTCATGTCGCTTGCTGTCCCACAGTATGTTGTTCCCAGCCGCCACTACTTCTCCAAGAGAGCCGTGCCTTCCCTGCACAAACAAGTGTCCGATAAAATCAAGTGTGCACTGCGCAACGCCATCTGTGGCAAGGTCCACCTAACCACAGATACGTGGACCAGTAAGCACGGCCAGGGACGCTATATCTCCCTAACTGCACACTGGGTAAATGTAGTGGCGGCTGGGCCCCAGGCGGAGAGCTGTTTGGCTCACGTCCTTCCGCCGCCAAGGATCGCAGGGCAACATTCTTTGCCTCCTGTCTCCTCCTCCTCCTACTCAGCTTCCTCCTCCTCTTCTTCCACCTGCTCATCCAGTCAGCCACACACCTTCACCACCAACTTCAGCACAGCCCGGGGTAAACGTCAGCAGGCCATTCTGAAACTCATATGTTTGGGGGACAGGCCCCACACCCCACAGGAGTTGTGGCGGGGTATAGAACAACAGACCGACGAGTGGTTGCTGCCGGTGAGCCTCAAGCCCGGCCTGGTGGTGTGCGATAATGGGCGAAATCTCGTTGCAGCTCTGGGACTAGCCGGTTTGACGCACATCCCTTGCCTGGCGCATGTGCTGAATTTGGTGGTGCAGAAGTTCATTCGCAACTACCCCGACATGTCAGAGCTGCTGCATAAAGTGCGGGCCGTCTGTTCGCGCTTCCGGCGTTCACACCCTGCCGCTGCTCGCCTGTCTGCGCTACAGCATAACTTCCGCCTTCCCGCTCACCGCCTCATATGCGACGTACCCACCAGGTGGAACTCCACCTTGCATATGCTGGACAGACTGTGCGAGCAGCAGCAGGCCATAGTGGAGTTTCAGCTGCAGCACGCACGGGTCAGTCGCACTGTGGATAAGACACACTTTACCACCAATGACTGGGCATCCATGCGAGACCTGTGTGCCCTGTTGCGCTGTTTCGAGTACTCCACCAACATGGCCAGTGGCGATGACGCCGTTATCAGCGTTACAATACCACTTCTATGTCTCCTTGAGAAAACACTTAGGGCGATGATGGAAGAGGAGGTGGCTGAGGAGGAAGAGGAGGAAGAGGGGTCATTTTTAGCACTTTCAGGCCAGTCTCTTCGAAGTGACTCAGAGGGAGGTTTTTTGCAACAGCAGAGGCCAGGTACAAATGTCGCCAGACAGGGCCCACTACTGGAGGACGAGGAGGACAAGGATGAGGAGGAGGTGGAGGAGGATGAGGATGAAGCATGTTCACAGCGGGGTGGCCCCCAAAGCAGCTCGGGCCCATCACTGGTGCGTGGCTGGGGGGAAACACAGGACGATGACGATACGCCTCCCACAGAGGACAGCTTGTCCTTAACTCTGGGCAGCCTGGCACACATGAGCGACTACATGCTGCAGTGCCTGCGCAACGACAGCAGAGTTGCCCACATTTTAACGTGTGCGGACTACTGGGTTGCCACCCTGCTGGATCCCCGGTACAAAGACAATGTGCCCACCTTACTTCCTACACTGGAGCGTGATAGGAAGATGCGCGAGTACAAGCGCACGTTGGTAGACGCGCTACTGAGAGCATTCCAAAATGTCACAGGGGAACCAGTGGAAGCCCAAGGCGAAGGCAGAGGAGGAGCAAGAGGTCGCCAACGCAGATGTGTCACGCCCAGCTCCTCTGAGGGCAGGGTTAGCATGGCAGAGATGTGGAAAAGTTTTGTCAACACTCCACAGCTAAGTGCACCACCACCTGATACGGAACGTGTTAGCAGGAGGCAACATTTCACTAACATGGTGGAACAGTACCTGTGCACACCCCTCCATGTACTGACTGATGGTTCGGCCCCATTCAACTTCTGGGTCTCCAAATTGTCCAAGTGGCCAGAGCTAGCCTTTTATGCCTTGGAGGTGCTGGCCTGCCCGGCGGCCAGCGTTTTGTCTGAACGTGTATTCAGCACGGCAGGGGGCGTCATTACAGACAAACGCAGCCGCCTGTCTACAGCCAATGTGGACAAGCTGACGTTCATAAAAATGAACCAGGCATGAATCCCACAGGACCTGTCCATCCCTTGTGCAGATTAGATATTAACTACCTCCCCTTAACCATATATTATTCTACTCCAGGGCACTTCCTCATTCAATACTATTTTTAATTTCATTTTACCATTATATTGCGGGGCAACCCAAAGTTTAATGAACCTCTCCTCTGTCTGGGTGCCGGGGCCGAAATGTGTGACAGTGGCCTGTTCCAGTGGTGGGTGACGTGAAGCCTGATTCTCTGCTATGACATGAAGACTGATTCTGCACTGACATAAGGCCAGATTCTCTGTTACGGGACCTCTCTCCTCTGCCTGGGTGCCTGGGCCTAAATGTGTGACAGTGGCCTGTTCCAGTGGTGGGTGACGTAAAGCCTGATTCTCTGCTATGACATGAAGACTGATTCTGCGCTGACATAAGGCCAGATTCTCTGTTACGGGACCGCTCTCCTCTGTCTGGGTGCCGGGGCCTAAATGTGTGACAGTGGCTGTTCCAGTGGTGGGTGACGTGAAGCCTGATTCTCTGCTATGACATGAAGACTGATTCTGCGCTGACATAAGGCCAGATTCTCTGTTACGGGACCTCTCTCCTCTGCCTGGGTGCCTGGGCCTAAATGTGTGACAGTGGCCTGTTCCAGTGGTGGGTGACGTGATGCCTGATTCTCTGCTATGACATGAAGACTTATTCTGTGCTGACTGCTGACATGAAGCCAGATTCTCTGTTACGCGACCTCTCTCCTCTGCCTGGGTGCCTGGGCCTAAATATGTGACAGTGGCCTGTTCCAGTGGTGGGTGACGTGAAGCCTGATTCTCTGCTATGACATGAAGACTGATTCTGTGCTGACATAAGGCCAGATTCTCTGTTACGGGACCTCTCTCCTCTGTCTGGGTGCCTGGGCCTAAATATGTGACAGTGGCCTGTTCCAGTGGTCGGTGACGTGAAGCCTGATTCTCTGCTATGACATGAAGACTGATTCTGCGCTGACATAAGGCCAGATTCTCTGTTACGGGACCTCTCTCCTCTGCCTGGGTGCCTGGGCCTAAATGTGTGACAGTGGCCTGTTCCAGTGGTGGGTGACGTGAAGCCTGATTCTCTGCTATGACATGAAGACTGATTCTGCGCTGACATAAGGCCAGATACTTTGTTACGGGACCTCTCTCCTCTGCCTGGGTGCCTGGGCCTAAATGTGTGACAGTGGCCTGTTCCAGTGGTGGGTGACGTGATGCCTGATTCTCTGCTATGACAAGAAGACTTATTCTGTGCTGACTGCTGACATGAAGCCAGATTCTCTGTTACGCGACCTCTCTCCTCTGCCTGGGTGCCTGGTCCTAAATATGTTCCAGTGGTGGGTGACGTGAAGCCTGATTCTCTGCTATGACATGAAGACTGATTCTGTGCTGACATGAAGCCAGATTTTTTGCTATGGCATGAAGAGACTGATTCTGTGCTGACATGAAGCCAGATTCTTTTCTATGGCATGAAGAGACTGATTCTCTGCTGACGTGAAGCCAGATTCTCTGCTATGGGACCTCTGTCCAATTGATATTGGGTCATTTTTATTTTTTTCATTTTATTTTAATTCATTTCCTTATCCACATTTGTTTGCAGGGGATTTACCTACATGTTGCTGCCTTTTGCAGCCCTCTAGCTCTTTCCTGGGCTGTTTTACAGCCTTTTTAGTGCCCAAAAGTTCGGGTCCCCATTGACTTCAATGGGGTTCGGGTTCGGGACGAAGTTCGGGTCGGGTTCGGATCCCGAACCCGAAAATTTTCGTGAAGTTCGGCCGAACTTCTCGAACCCGAACATCCAGGTGTTCGCTCAACTCTAATCCTGATGCATACTGAATGGAATGCTTTCCATTCAGAATGCATTAGAATAAAACTGAGCCCCTAGGATGGAACTAAAGGAAAAATGTAACGCAAGTGTGAAAATAGCCTAATAGACAGAATGCAAAGTGTATATTCCTTCCTAATGTGAACTCGCCGTAAGTAAAGTAATGTTCCCTTTATATTTAGTGTAGACCTGACGTGTTTATCCATCGTCATCCAGTGAACGCCAGGAATGACACAAAATCTCAAATTACACAATACCAGCAGTGATGTACAGCCTGATATAGCAGGAAGGATCAGAATTTTATTGGAACATCTTAAGCCTGTAATATACTGCCCGATTTTTCGGCAGATAATTGCTAACGATCGTTCGTATAAACGCTCACTAGAGATCATCTTCCAGTGTAATACTGCCACCAAGTACCTGATGAAAGAGCAACCACTGGTTCAAGGGGCAATCCAAATCTTTTTTTTTTTTTACTAAAGACTGCTGTATGCTTTTCTTTTGGCTTAGCTAGGGGTCAGCTAGGACTGTTGGTGGCCTGCACGATGATGTGCACGTCCATATGCTGTATGCTCCCTGTCATAGTGACGCATAATAACTGTTTCAATACCAGAAAGGACTAGCTATGCATGTTTCTGCAATGCCTAGTAATGTACACCAAGGTACACTCTCTGCAGGCCTGAATATAGTTGATTTAACAAGCTTTGTGATGAATTAATTTGTAACTAGTATTGATCGAGCACCAAAGTGCTTAGGTGCTCGGGTGCTCGGGTGCTCGGGTGCTCGGGTACTCAGGCCGAACACCTCGGGTACAATGGGAGAACCTGAGCATTAAACCAGGCACCACCTGCTCTGAAGAGGGGAGGGTGTCTGGTTCATAGGAAAAGGTCAGAAATTGATGGAAACACCACTGAGATGGTTCAGGAACAGCATGGGGAGGATGTCTGGATGCATCTTGGACTCCCAGGTCGCTGGGAACGATGTTGTCCGAGTAGTACGCCACTTTTACAGACTGACAATAATACGCACAAAACCGAAGATAAAATCAATTTTAGAGGAAAAATTGTTAGGAAACATTCTATCCTGTATATTTACTTGTATATAAAGTGCAAGTGCTGCCAAAAATTACAAGCAAGAGGTACTCCGATACACCCTGTATATCACATAAAGGAGGGCCTCATTCCCATTGTGGTACAATTTTTCAGGTAGTGGGACTCCTACACTCATAAAGACTATGCACGAAGTGAAAGGGCTGCCAAAAATTACAAGGAACCGTCACTACAATACACCCTTTATTACACATAAAGGAGGGCATCATTCACACCTTTGAAAAATTATGATTGATGGCCTTCTGGTGACCCTCAAAAACATTAGGAGCAAGGGTCTACTAGTGACCTTCTAAAACATTAGGGGCGAGGACCTGCTGCTAATCTGAATATCAAAAACATTAGAGGTGAGGGCCTGCTGCTGATCTTACCATCTAAAACATTATGGACGAGGGCATGCTGGTGAGCTGACATTTTAAAAGATTGTAGGTGAGGGCCTGCTGGTGAAATGACCCTCTAAAAGATTATATGAGAGGGCCTACAGGTGAGCTGACCCTCTAAACAATTGTAGGTGAGGGCATGCTGGTGAGCAGACCCTATAAAATATTGTAGGTGAGGGTCTGCAGGTGAGCTGACCCTCTAAAATATTCTAGGTGAGGGCCTCCAGGTGAGCTGGCCCTCTAAAAGATTGTAGGTGAGGGCATGTTGGTGAGTTGACATTCTAAAAGATTGTAGGTGAGGGCCTGCTGATGAAATGACCCTCTAAAAGATTATACGCGAGGGCCAATAGATGACCTGACCCTCTAAAAGATTGTAGGTGAGGGCATGCTGGTGACCAGACCCTATAAAATATTGTAGGTGAGGGTCTGCAGGTGAGCTGACCCTCTAAAATATTCTAGGTGACGGCCTGCTGGTGAGCTAACCCTCTAAAACAGTATATGTGAGGGCCTGCAGGTGAGCTAACCCTCTAAAAGATTGTAGGTGAGGGCCTGCTGGTGAGCTGACCCTCTAAAACAGTATATGTGAGGGCCTGCAGGTGAGCTAACCCTCTAAAAGATTGTAGGTGAGGGCCTGCTGGTGAGCTGACCCTCTAAAATATTGTAGGTGAGGGCCTGCTGGTGAGCTGACCCTCTAAAACATTATATGTGAGGGCCTTCAGGGAGCTGACCCTCTAAAAGATTGTAGGTGAGGGCCTGCTGGTGAGCTGACCCTCTAAATGATTGTAGGTGAGGGCCTGCTGGTGAGATGGCCCTCTAAAAGATTGTAGGTGAGGGCCTGCAGGTGAGCTGAACCTATAAAATATTGTAGGTGAGGGCCTACTGGTGAGCTGACCCTCTAAAACATTATATGCTAGGGCTTGCAGGTGAGCTGGTGAGGGCCTGCAGGTGTGCTGACCCTCTAAAATATTTTAGGTGAGGGCCTGCTGGTGAGCTGACCCTCTAAAAGATTGTAGGTGAGGGCCTGCTGGTGAGATGACCCTCTTAAAGATTGTAGGTGTTGAAATGCGAGGGCAGACAAATAAACATGTTGATATGATGGAAGAGGAGGAGGAGGAGGAGGAGGAGGAGGAGAAAATTAAGATTTAACCACATACCCTTTTTTGTGGTGAAAGGAGTGCATGGCATGGGAACACAGTGTATTCAGTACATTATAAACAACACATTTAAAGTGCTTTTATGTTCATCACCTTTCCTCTGGTGGAGTCGAGAAGTCAGGGTCAATCCAGGCCTTGTTCTTTTTTATAAGAGTCAACCTGTCAGCATTTTCAGTTGACAGGCAGATATGCTTATCTGTTATAATGCCACCAGCAGCACTAAATATCCGCTCAGACAAAACGCTGGCGGCAGGCTTAGAGCCTCCAAGGCTTAGAGCGCCAGTTCGTACCACGTGTCCAGCTTGGACACCCAGTAGTTGTAAGGCACTGAGGGATCATTGAGAACGCTCACACAGTCTGCTATGTACTCCTTCACCATCTTCCAAAGTTGTGACAGTAGGCCGCTCATCAGGGTGAGGGTGCTAGCGGGGTGTCATGAAACTGTCCCATGCTTTGGAGAGTCTTGCCCTGCCTCTGATGGAATTACTGTGTGTTCCCCTTGTCGCCCCTCCTCGGTTGACCTAGGAACTACGGACTCTGCCGCCAGCCTTGTCACATGGAAATTTTTGGAGACATTTTTCCACAAGGACCTTCTGGTATTGCACCGTTTTGCTCGTCGTCTCCACCACAGGAATGAGAGATGAGAAGTTCTCTTTGTAGCGGGGGTCGAGAAGGGTGAACAACCAGTAATTTGTGTTGTCTAAAATGCGTATAATGGGCGGGTCGTGGGAAAGGCAGCCTAACATGAAGTCAGCCATGTGTGACAGAGTACCAACAGGCAAGACTTCACTGTCATCATCAGGAGGATGACTCTCAATCTCCTCATCACTTTCCTCCTCTTCTGCCCACCCACGCAGAACAGATGCAATTAAACTTCCATGGCTACTATCCTCTGTAGTGGATGCAACCGTCTTCTGCTCCTCCTCCTCCTCTTCATGGTCCAATTCGTGCTGAGAAGACAAAGTGAGGGTGGTTTGGCTATCACCCTGTGTAATGTCTTCTCCCATTTCCACCTCTTCCACATGCAAAGCGTTGTCCTTAATTGTGAGCAGCAAGCATTTAAGTAGACACAGAAGTGAGATGGTTATGCTGATAATAGCGTTATCGCCGCTCACCATCTGTGTTGATTCGTCAAAGTTTTTTAAAACCTCACAGAGCTCAGACATCCATGCCCACTCCTCCCTTGTGAATAGCGGAAGCTGACTGGAAAAGCGACGACCATGTTGCAGCTGGTATTCCACTACTGCCCTCTCCTGCTCACAAAGCCTGGCCAACATATGGAATGCCGAGTTCCAGCGCATGCTCACCTCACACAACAGGCGGAGAGCTGGCAATTTCCAGCACTGCTGCAGCGTTGACAGACCGGCTGGCGCTGTCGATGACTTGCGGAAATGTGCACACATGCGGTGCTCCTTCACCAGTAGCTCAGGCAAATTGGAATAGGTTTTGAAAAACCGCTAAACCACTAAATTTAAGATGTGGACTAGGAATGGGATGTGTGTGAGCTTGCCGAGCACCAAAGCCGCCACCAAGTTACAGTCATTATCAGACACAACCATGCCTGGTTGTAGATTGAGTGGCGAGAGCCACAGCTCAGTCTGGTCTCTTATACCCTGCCACAGCTCTGCGCGGTGTGCTGTTTGTCACCTAAGCAGATCAGCTTCAGCACGGCCTGTTGACGCTTCCCCAATGCAGTGCTACACTGCTTCCAGCTACTGACTGATTGCTGACTGGTGCTGTATAACGGTATAATAGGAGTAGCAGCACATAGGGGTATACTGGCCTCATATGTGGTGGTGCACGCCGTGCTAGACGCCAGTCCGTAGCGTCCCTCCAAGCAGGCATCCATAAATCAACTAAACCGCAGCACTCTCTCGTCTCTTTAAATATCCTTTATTCCATCAAATTCATGCGACGTTTCGACCTGATCGGTCTTTTTCAGGCAACTGACAATAAATCATTACCAGGCTTAAATACCCTCTTTATAGGAGGAGCTAACACATATGTCATAACAAATCACGGCAATGTAAAAATAGTATAGGGTAAGACAACCTTTCAAATCAGCAAATCAGCACTTACTTTGGAACAACCGGGGGAGTGCTGGTGGGATACTAAACCATCAAATCCCAAGGCGTCACGCCGATAAGTCAGTGTCCCCTTAGCTTCTGTGAGCTTGCGCAGGCGTGCCGGTACTGGATACGCGCCAAAAAACTTTAGTATAAAGGCGTCCCTTAGTTCACAGTGCGCCGGCGGGTCAGAGCGGAACTCGCGCATGCGCATATGCACGTTCAATGTGCGCAGACGCACCAGGTCAGGGCTCACGCAGGCGCACCTGCTTACTGCTAATCCGTGGTCCTATTGCGCAAGCCTGTAACTGTAATGGTATGCTTAAGGGAGATAGCTTCACACACCCTAGAACTGGAAAAAGGTACCCTATTAAAAGATACTATACTTGTAAGTCGGAGAACGTCATATATATTCTGCAGTGCCCATGTGGGCTACTCTTTGTGGGAGAAACAACACAGGAAATGAGAAATAGACTAAACCAGCACCGCTACCAGATACGTAAATTGCTCTCCGGGAACAAGAATGAGGACCCACAAAAAATTGAGCCACCAGTACCGGAACACTTTTTGAATTTCAAGCATAATGTTGCACAACTTTGCTTCCGTATCATAGACGGTATACCCCCCCAGAGAAGGGGAGGAGATAGGGAAAAGAAAGTTAAGAGACTTGAGTTGAAATGGATTTTTGAACTCCAAACGCTCGAACCGAACGGTTTAAATAGGGACTTCAGGATTGGCACTCTCTACTGATCCTGACGGAATATTGTGTTCTTCATACCGAGTACAGTCCTGATCAAAAGTTTAAGACCACTTGAAAAATGGGAAAAAAACATATTTTACATTGTTGGATCTTAACAAGGTTCCAAGTAGAGCTTCAACATGCAACAAGAAGAAATGAGAGGGAGACAAAACATTTTTTGAGCATTCAATTAATTGAAAATAACGATTAAACTGAAACAGGCTGTTTTTCAGCTGATCAAAAGTTTAGGACCACATGCCTTTAAAAGGCCAAATCTGTGCAAAGATGTGGATTCATTGTCATTCTCCGTCAGGTAGTCACACGTTGTGATGGCAAAGGCAAAAAACTCTCCCTTTTTGAACGTGGTCGGGTTGTTGAACTGCATAAGCAGGGTCTCTCACAGCGCGCCATCGCTGCTGAGGTGGGACGCAGTAAGACAGTCATTTGGAATTTCTTAAATGATCCTGAGGGTTATGGAACAAAAAAGTCAAGTGGAAGACCCCAAAAAATTTCATCAGCACTGAGCCGGAGGATCCAATTGGCTGTCCGTCAAGACACTGGACGATCCTCGACCCAAATTAAGGCCCTTACTGGTGCTGACTGCAGCCCCATAACCATCAGAGGGCATCTGAGACCGAAGGGCTTCAAAACAAAAAACATCTTCAAAGACCTCGTCTCCTTGAACGCCACAGAACTGCTCGTTTGGACTTTGCAAGAGAGCACCAAACATGGGACATTCAAAGGTGGAAGAAAGTTTTATTCTCTGCTGAGAAAAAATTTAACCTTGATGGTCCTGATGGTTTCCACCGTTACTGGCATGACAAGCAGATCCCACCTGAGATGTTTTCTATGCGCCACAGTGGAGGGGGCGCCATAATGGTCTGGGGTGCTTTTTCCTTCAGTGGAACAATGGAGCTTCAGGAAGTGCAGGGGCGTCAAACGGCCGCTGGCTATGTCCAGATGTTGCAGAGAGCATTCCTCATGACTGAGGGCCCTCGTCTGTGTGGTAGGGACTGGGTTTTTCAACAGGACAACGCTACAGTACACAATACCCGCAGGACAAGGGACTTCTTCCAGGAGAATAACATCACTCTTTTGGCCCACCCTGCGTTCCCCTGATCTAAATCCAATTGCCAACCTTTGGGGATGGATGGCAAGGGAAGTTTACAAAAATGGACAACAGTTCCAGACAGTAGATGGCCTTTGTGCGGCCGTCTTCACCACTTGGAGAAATGTTCCCACTCACCTCATGGAAACGCTTGCATCAAGCATGCCGAAACAATAACGGCGGAGCTACTCATTACTGAGTTCATGTTTGGAAGTTGGATTTCTGTTTTGGGGGGTTTAGTTTTTTTTTTTAGGTGTGGTCCTAAGCTTTTGATCAGCTGAAAAACAGCCTGTTTCAGTTGTTTCAGCAAACTGGGACATGAAGCTAGGTATCGTGGATGATTGTTTTTCTTGTGCTCTGGCAGCAGGCACAGTTTCACCGCGCCCAGGGCCAAGGCCTCTGTGTGCACCATCAGCATCACGGCCACTGCCCCGTCCCCGTCCCTCACAGCTCGCCTTCTTCATGTTAAATGTTATATATGCTTTCAATTATGTCACATGTACAGTAGCGTAGGGTTTGGAAGTGTATGAGCAAACAAATTTAAAAAGGTATTTGGGATGTGGAAATGTCACACAGGAGATATCCCACAGATAATGTCAATGCTGTCACTAGCGTCTAATAAAAAATTACAGGGAATGTCACAGGTTTTTTGGATGAGGAAGCAGGAGAGGTACCACTGGTAATGTCACTGTCACCACTGAAAAAGTACACTGTATGTCACAGATACATTTTTTCAGCGCACACGTTACACTGCAGATGTGGCGCTGGTAAGCTCACTGTCAGAAGCGGACACTGTCTATTGACAAAGTACACTGTATGTCACAGATACATTTTTTTCAGCGCACACTTTACACTGGAGATGTGGCGCAGCTAATGTCACTGCCCGCAGTGGACACCGTCTATGGAAAAAGTACAGTGGATGTCACTGATATTTTTTGGATGCGCACACTTTACACAGGAGATGTGGCACAGCTAATGTCACTGTCCGCAGTGATGAGGAGATTTGAGCATTGCGCTCGAGCACATGCGGTATTCGGCCGAATACTACCATGTGCCAAGCATCGAGATGCTCGAGCCGAACTGGTGTTCGGCCGAGCATGATCGATCAACACTATTTGTAACCAAGAAAACTTTGGGCAAATATTCAGCCAAGCATTCAAATTCAATTTCTTAAAGCTTAGTTCATCTCTAACTTTCACGACCCACTGGGTCAGTGTTTTTTCCAGCAGAAGCGCGAGGGCGGGTACTTTTGTGTTTCCCAAAATTGTATCATTCTCGCTTCCACATCAGGCACTTATCTGCCTACTCCCCCTCTGTGGACACGCTCCCATCCCAACAGCAGCTGGACACAGGGTCGCTCACGCTACACCTCCTTCCTATCACATGTGTCCGGTCAAGTGTTGCCATACCATGCTGATCGGCCTGGGAGAGAGTAGCAAAAGAGGCAAGCAGTTGCTTAAGTATATCAAGCCGCATGCCACTATAGCCGTACCTTTTCCATATCCACACTGCACTGCTGCTGCTCCTAAACAAAAGGGAGAATTTTTTTAGGCTCGTTCACAGTGAGACACTTTTTTTCTGACAATCAACACTTGTGCGGACCTTTTCAAGTCTTAATTTTTGGATGTTTGGTCCCGCAAGCCACTATTTTTATTATCCCATTGCACTGTGGGAGCTTTGGAATATGAAAAAGCATAAGACATGTGCCGGCGCAGTGTGTTTTTAAACAAGCTGTATGTTAATGCGGTCAAATGTGCATTTCCCCGCAGCTATGTATGTCAGTGTCACTCAGACTTCATTCCTATTTCTGTCATTGTGTTCCAGAGATTGGGCAGGGGCAGGGGGAAGAAAAAAAAATCATAAAAAATGAATAAAAAGGGAAAAATAAAAGTTCAAAAAATTCTAGGAGTCCTAGGAGAACAGAGGGACAATTGGAGCCAATTTAGTTCGTTCAGAACCAATTTGGGTCTAAACTAACCTTTTTGAAAAATTCTGCGAACCTGAACCGAACCTTGAGGGGGTTCAGTTATTTCTAGCTCTAACCTATAATTGAATAATTAGATAAAGCATTCTTTATGTGTTGTTAATAAAAAAAAATCTACATTTTTAAGTTAAAACTGATTTTATGCATATTGCTAATTATTATTCTCACCGAGACTCATTATTTTTATCCCTCTAATTTCAAATCATTTGAGTAATATTATCCCCAATTGTCCCTTCTTTGGGGGTTTAAGATTGAGATATATACTGTACATTGAACGTGAAATCCTCAGTCAATTTTTTTTTTAGAAGGAGTCATAACATCCTCATCAAGGTTTTAGAAAATATATTCTGTATTATTTTCAGAAACATATGGAGGGAAATAATTGTTTGCACTCATCTGAAAAATGCTTACTGGGACCAGGATGAGGATTGACATTGACAATGAAATAAGAAAACATTTATAATGGAGGCAAAACCTATTCTTTCCTCAGCAATATTAGCCTCAGAAAATGTATCAGTCAAGTTGACAATTTCTCTCAACTCCACCACAGTCACTGAGTTCCTTATACTGGGATTCCCGGCTCTGAATGATTACAAGTTGCCTTTCTTCTCCATTATTCTCCTCATGTATTCCATGACTATATGTGAAAACCTGTTGATCATTTTACTGGTGTCAGCAAGCCAACGTCTCCGTTCTCCAATGTATTTCTTCCTTGGACATTTGGCGCTGTCAGACATTATCCAAGTATCAAATGTTGTTCCTAAGATGCTGGATGTTATCATAAAAGAGGGGAGTATCATATCTTTTGTTGGGTGTACAACTCAGTTTTACCTTTATGGGGTATCAGTCAGTGCTGAGTGTTTTTTGCTCACGGCCATGTCCTATGACCGGTACTTGGCCATCTGTAGACCTCTACATTATATCTCAATGATGAGTTTCAAGCTTAGATACATCTTGGTCATATCATCCTGGGGCCTGAGTTTGATGTTAATACTCATCACACTTGTACTTGTCTTCGGTTTAGACTTCTGCGGGTCCAATGTTATTAACCATTTCTTCTGTGACTTTGCCCCTCTTTTAGAACTTTCTTGCTCCGTCACAACCATTGTGAGCATTGACATTATAGTCCTCTCTGTTCCAATTACTCTGTTACCTTTCTTACTCATTATTATAACTTATGTTTATATTTTTATCACCATCTTCAGAATTTCCTCCACCTCAGGCCGCCAAAAAGCCTTCTCCACTTGTAGCTCACACTTGGTGGTTGTTTCTTCCTATTATGGCTCCATGCTCATCATCTACATGGTCCCTTACAGAGGACATTCACTGACTGTTAACAAGTTTATTTCTCTTGTCTACATTGTCCTGACCCCCTTTTTAAACCCTATGATATATAGTCTAAAAAACAAGGAGATTCAGTCTTCTGTGATTATGTATCTAAAGGTTTGTAATAAGAAGAAAGCGACACATAGTTAGTAGTAGAAGAAAGTGACAAAAAATATCAAGAGATGTAATTAAAGAGGGTTTCCAGGATTTGACAAGTCATATTATATCCTTAGGCCTATCCTCAGGCTAGGCCATCAATATCTGATCAACAAGGGTCCAAAAAGTCCCAAGTCATTCTGTTGTTTCTATCGGTAGTGAGTGAGAGAAGTCCTGCTGTAGTCACTTCCATCCACTACACATTGCATGAAGCTGTGTAGTTCTGGCTCATTATACTGCAGAACAGCTGATTTGTGGGTGTTTGGGGTGTTGGATCCCCACCAATCATAGATTGATGGTCTATACAGAAGAAAGGCCATCACTTTTAAAATCCTGGACAATTACTTTAAGGCATAATTATATTTGCAGTCAAAATACATTTTTATCTCTTCTACTAATGTAACAGAGATAGCTTAGATACAAACCAGATTTTTAGTAATTGTATAACACACTAGATAAGATATTAGTTTTACAGTATTACAATGCCTTATCTGGTATAGTCAAATTAAAATTTCTTGGCACAAAAGTTTTTTTTCTTATTTGTACATTAACCCTTGGTCATTTGTCTCATTTAGAAGTTATTTCAATGTTTTTGAAACCTGATGCTGTTTTTTGTAAACCCATGTGGTCTCCATGAAAATGACCGATATCTTTATTATCAGTGAGAAGGATATGATTATCCCCAAGCCTTCTAAAAGGATATGTACATGATTGCATTTATTTACAATGGGTAATTTTGGTAAGACTGTTTAAACTGGCAAAGAATTTGCAAAGGAATGGCAAGTTGGATTATTGGGGTGCAGGAACCAGAATTTTGGGGTTGGCAAGGATAAAGTGTTAGACATGACACCTAAGCAAGGGTTGTGCTGGCTCACATTCTCTGGCCTAACAAAAACATACTCTAGGAGTTGGCCTTCTCTTATCAGATAACTTATTCAAGCTAATTCCATCTCTACTCTCCTTCATCCCCCTTAATTTAAAGTAAATGCTTTCTGCATCTACTCTCCCCCAGCTTCCAAATAGCTGTCATGTACTGACCACCAGGCCCTGCCGACACTTCACTACTTGTCTTCTACAGGTTCTCTAAATTGACATTGCCGCCATCTCTCAATGGTGACTTTCACGTCCCAATTGACACACACTATTGAACAGTCTCAAAACTCCTTTAACTAGTTCCTATAAAGAGAGGCATATGTTGGAAACTTATTTTCGCCCTCCGCCTTTTAACCAAATCCACTGAACTATCCAAGTGTTAAGTCCAATTTTCAATAATCTATCTATCTATCTATCTATCTATCTATCTATCTATCTATCTATCTATCTATCTATCTATCTATCTATCTATCTATCTGCTAGAACAGCTGTAGAACTGTATGAAAGTCTTTGCTGAAATCCACATACATGATGTCCACAGCACCACCTTCATTCCATAATTTATTGACATAGTTGATTAAATTAATGAGATTGAAGAGATGATCTGCTCTCAGTAAATTCATATTTTTGACCAACATGTTGTTGGTCTTTTGGTGGTCAATTATCATCTATTTGTGGAGAATTTGTTATTTTTAGTACTACAGATATAAGACTAACTTCAGACTTCTTCTCTACTTCCAGTCTTATGGATGGGTACATCACTGGCCACTGTCCAATCATAAGTAAAATCACCTGCACGAAAGGATTGGTTAAACAACTAAAAGAGAGGTACAGCAACAGCAGTTTGGAAGTCTTTAAGTATTCTTGGGTGAACGTGATCTGAAACCATTGCCTTACTTTAAAAATGTATATTCACTTAAATCATCTGCCATAAAAAATACTGCAGTCGAATCCTAGAGCTAATGTCCTCCAAAAACACTGGATTAAAACCTTTCAACCAGAGGTAATCTCCTGCTTAAACACTATTAACACCACCTTCAGAAAATACTGTACAAAACTATTTAAGTTGTCAGCAACAGCCTTCTCCGTATTGCTACAGTTCTTTACCC